>NC_089219.1:57808423-58116647 GCF_963924675.1 Phocoena phocoena | reverse complement strand
CCAGGTGAGACTTTCCTCCACATCCCCTCATAGTCGTGCTTGATCAGTCACCTCCCTCCCCCGCCCCTCCCCCCATACTAGTCCTCTCAAGCCCATTCAATTTAGTACAAACACGCTTCTGAGTACATACTGCTCTGGAGCTACTGTTAATACATTCGTCGCATCAGTATTGAGAGTATTTGATCATGTGTCAGCATAGCCCCTTTCTTACTTCCCTTCTAGACTACACTCCTCAAAAGATGTCTCCACTCTCAGTCCCCTTCCATTCACTTCTAACTGACCCCCTGAGCCGGGACCACCAGTGACCTACTCCTTGTCACATTCCACAGATGAATTCCACTTCTTATGTTACAGACCCTCTACAAAGTCAGCACCAAGGACCCTTGCTTCTCGACACTTGGCCCACAACTCACGATGCTCATTTCTCTACCTTCCCATTCTGCCTCTTTCCTAGGACCATTCCTATTCCAATGGACACACCCTCACTGACTCCTCACTGGCTTTAGCAATAGTTTTCAACCCCTTAACAGTGTGCTCAGCATGGCTGTGTAGTGGAATCACTTGGAAAGCTTTGGAAACTGCTGAAGCCTGGGTCTCCCCCTGCCCTCCCTCCCCCAAAGACCCTGGGTTGTGGCCTGGGAATCAGGATTCTAGCATGCAACCAAGGCTGAGAACTGTTGCCTTAGGGACTCACCTGGGACTAGGGAAGGAGTTGGTTAACGGGCTCACTAGATCTCCAAAAAGAGCCACTTTTTCTTGTTTTACAAATACTTGTCTTCCTCACATCATTTGAACAAAGGGTTCCTAGGCTAAAAATAACTTTTTTTCAAGTTTGAAAACTATTGATTGGCAGAATGAAGTCTGAGTTCCATAATGAGATCTCCTGTGATCTGATCCCACTCTGCATTCCCACATTATTCCAGTCACTCTTCACATCAAGTGTTTCCACAAAGCAACACCCAACATGGTCTTCTCACCTCTGTGCCCTTGCTCATGTAGCCTGTCTATTTTGAATGTCTTCCGTTTCTCCTGAGCAACTCCTTCCTGTCTTTTAATATGTTTCCTCTATACTCTCATCATGTTTGGTCTCATCTCTGTTACTGTACTACGTCACTGCATTGCAATGCTTGAATGATGTGTCTGTCCCATCAACTGAGTTTTGAACCCCTTGACAGCCAGGCTGGAGAGCCAGAAAGTGTAGGAGCACACATAGCAGATTACTTCCCCTCTTCCATAATCAGCAGCAGCTCCTCCATAACTGGCAAAGTCCCCTACAGCCTCAGGGTCTTCCTGGGGCACCCTTCTATTCTTTGCTACACTGGATACCTGGCCCACCCCTGGTGACGCCATCTGCCATAGTCCCCTCACATTCATCTTCTCTAATTCCACTGGGTCTCAGGAGCAAAGTGGTGTCCTCCCTGGGCTCCACCTGCTTCTCATGTAAAACAGAAGCCCCTTTGTGTCTCTGAGGCTCGATCTATTGAGATTTTCTTCCCTCTTCCTTTTGTCCCTGAAGACACCTTCCAACTGCTTGGCCACCAAGTAAGTGGCTCTGGCACCTGGCTTACAATCTTCCATTCACTCTTCTCTTTTGAATGGCATTGCTTCTCTCTTTCATCTCTCTTTTCTTCCCTTAGTCCATTTTCTTATCTCTCTTAAGTATGATTTGAAATATGTATAATTTTATCTCTACATAAGCCATACAGTTGTGCAAATATGCACACATATTTCTTTATTTGAATGGAAATTCTACTCTAACTATTGGACTGCACTCTTGGTTTCAGCTGCCATTTAGTTTGTATTTGATGGTGTTTGGTTACCTGTAGCATTTTCACAACATTGCTATTTTCTATATTAGGAATATCTTCATAAATCCACTTCGGTATTAGCAATAAGATTCTTCTTTTAATTCTAAAAAACAAAAAAATGACTAAGAATAAGCATCTTACTTGAGGATTGGTGCAGGCAATCATCTAGGAGATTAGGAAATCAACTAGAATGGAATGCATAATTAAAACCAAACTTTCCGATGCAGAAACTAAGATTTCCATCTCTTACTTTAAAAAGTTATGTGGGAAGTTGATTCAATATCTTTTCAGATTATCCTCTTCTCTCTATTGCTCTGCCTGTCTCTAATAAGCCGGAACATTACAAAACACTCACACTAGATTCAAGATAAATGGGAGAACCACCCAGGAAGTGAAACTATACACATGTTAAATATGGCAAACCATTAAAAGCGGAGATGTCGGTGTGGAAAAGTTTGTAAAACCTAAGGGATACTTTGTAAAACTTTCCAAGGGGACCATAACCACAGAGAAATATTAAAGAAGAGAATGTCATATAATAAAACTATAATATTTGAGCTCCTCTAATTGTAATGATTCTAAATAAGGTTGAGATGATAGTGGTGGCTCCAGACTTTCCTTATGTAGTTGGAGCAGGAGTCCTGGGAAGTTGGCTTGCAGTTGTGTGGCATGGTGAGGACACCAGTTTTTACTTAGGCTGTGTGCTTATTATGGATCTCTGGGATCGGGTGGTGGAAGGAAGAGTGAGAAGCTGTGAACACCTCACCTTTCCTCCAAAGCTACCCCTTGGCACTGCCACTGTGTTGAAAGCACTTTCTGCATTTACGTAAAAACGGATTTGAGCAAAAAGGCTGTCCCGGGAGCTTCGAAGAGACTACACTGATCTCTGGCACGTTATTATGTGTTAACAATGCAGCACAACAGATCAGACTCTTATGCAGCTTCTCTAAGAACTTTTACTAAGTAACAACCAAATTAGCTGCATGAAATTTGCTTGCCCAGTTTGACCTTGAACTGTAGGGTAAAAACTAATTTCTTTACACATATTTATACAATGTTTTATGGTTCAGTTTTTTAAATAATTCACACTCCCTTTGTATACCTAAAATGAGACCAAATTAGTAAGTTCATGCTATTGAAGAAAAGTTTTTATACAGCATATTGATACAGTGAGAAAAATATATATGTGTGTGTATGTATATATATAGATAGATTGATACCACTCTTGTTTTTATTATATTAAAAATTGTTTTGCTCTCCATTTTCCAGTTCTGTTTCTGAAATAAGGCTTTTATAAATAATGTAAAGTTATAGTAAAAACAGTATCTGCTCATATGTAAAATAGTAATATTGGAATTATCTCTGGTTTTATCTTTTTAAAAAGAATGCTTATTTAAATAATTAAATTAGCAAAGAATTGTTTTATTATTTATCGTTACCAGTAGGAAGTTAATTTTTAGTTTGTAACAAACTTAATGTTATTTAAAATTTTACACTCTCTAGGACATCTTTGGATAATAACACAAATATTAATATGCTTATGCACTACAAGTTAGACATTAAGATATTTCAAAGGGTTTTATAATCAAGTATATTTTAAAACAACCTGAAATAAGGTTCCATATTAGTTTTCTCACCTCACAAGGGTACCAGGGATATATTTATTAATGTGTAATTTAAAAGCTTAGGTTTTGAGGAAAAAGCCTATGTAAATTTAAAAAATATATCACTAGTGTACCTTATTCACAATAGCTCATTCTGAATCTCTCTACTGCATTTTGATTACAAATTTCAAAGAAAGAAGGATTATCTCAGGAAGCAAGTGATGGCAAGAAATAGAAACTCAGTGCCAATTAGGCAAAGAACATTCACATGTGTTAAATTTGTGCCTCACTGGACGAACTGGGGGACTGACACCTCAAACAACTTTATTAACCAATTAGAAATACTCAGTGCATCTGGTAAGATTTAGGGTGTCAAAGGCCTTGCTTCCCTCAAAGTCTCATTTTAAAATAATTAGGCATTGATCTTTATTATACTAATACCATATTGGAAAAAAATGACTGAAGGAGGCCAAGGGGAATGGGCATTGGGGCTGGATGCTAAAACACTAACACGATTGGTATCAAAGTGATGAATTCACACATTGCCACACTTCTCTTCACATTGATTCAGGGGATTTGCTTGGGTAGAACTTGAGGTAGGTTACGACTTAAACTACTGTGAAGAATTCAGGCACTGTAGACAGACTTGAGGGCACAATGAGAAGGCTGCGTAGGGAAAGACAGAACATGGGCTGAGACGTCAGCTGTTCCTGGCTTAGTGTTTGGTGACCTTGGGCTGAGCACTTAACCTCCCTAAGCCTCGTGTAAGTCATCTGTAAAATAGGCCACTGAGCTTTTCTGGCAGGATCTTGCAAGGATTAAACGAATGACATTTGTAAATAGTTTGGCATGGATGGGTACTCATTGAACAGTTTCTTTTGTCTTTCTCTCAAGAAAAATGTTGATGAATTTTTCTAGTAAATCATAGAATTGACTACATTTTGATGGTACCAATATATGTCTAAATGAGAAAACAAATTGTACAAAAACTTACCCAGTTCTGAGCGATCTGTTCAATATCCCAATCAAAGAAAGAATTGATAAAATAACGGCAAAGAAGACCATTCCTAATAGAAGCCCAATGTCTTGTTGCCTATTGTCTGAGAGGAAAGAAAAATAATTTTAGGTATAATTTCCATCTATGTGACGCCAGAATCATTGTTCTTCTACTCTGCTCCAAGTGAAGGTCATTGATCTCAAAGGAAATAGGAAAGGGAAATAAAATTAACCTTTACCTTGGGCTGTAAAGTGACTGCCCTTCCAAACTGCACAATACCTTTTGTTTGAGGGAATTGGGCTGCATATATCCGATGTCAGTGAATTGAGTCTCTGGCAAACGTGGTCAGCATTAGACATTTTTCTGAGCTTGTGCTTGCATATTTTATATAAAAAAAGTTTAGTGATAAACATCACTTGGTTTGTTCGGCACGAGTGCGAATTCCCAACTGCTTGCAACAGAGTCTAAAGCTGGCCACAATCACAATTGAGTTGTTGGTTTTTTTTTAACCTTTTGTACAAGACAGAAGTTATGTACAACTTGTCACCATTCTTCGAAATTTATTGTTCATGAATTTTTTCCTGCTAAAAAAGAACCTTCACTCTACTTAGAACAATATTTGTTATAAGAGAGAAATCCAAATTGCCATATATCTTACACTGACATTTTATTTTAAAAACAGTGCTTTTTTTGAATTTTGAAGTGGAATTAATCACCTGTAATCTTTAAATAATTATTATATTCGGCATGTGTTACCTACCAGGCTCATCCTATTTTCTCCCTAGTACATGAAAAACCCTATTTTCTATTTTCAAATGTAAACTTTAATTTGGACATAACTTGTCATGCTGGAGTTGGTTCTGAGCCATGCTGGATATTGGCCCCTTCCATCCTCCTTCCTCCCCAGCTTTGGCAGACGTTTATCGGATACTTACCATGTGTCAGACACTGAATTGGCCCTGCCCTAGTTATTCCCCAGCTGCACCTAACATGAACTTGGGGGTCTCCACGCTGTCCAGCCCCTCTCCTAAAGCCACTGGTGGGCCAGGGCCAGTGTGGCTTACTTCGCTCCAAAGTCCCAGTGGGGTATGGAATTAGTGTTTTCCTAGGACTACAATACTATTGCTAAGGATTTCAAGCAACTAACGGGAGGTACTGGCTTCCACATATCCTTGTGCATTAGTCCTGGAGGAGAATGAGGAATTCCCAAGTTAACATGGGGCCAGGTAAAGGGCTTTGAGGAGTAGAGCGGAGTCACCAAGAGAATAACCTGAGATACCTGGGTTCAAACTAGATGCTGCTGCTTATTAGCTCTGTAACATCAGAGCATAATAATGAACTTGCTGAAGCTCAAGTTTCCTCTTCTGTAAAATAATACCTATCTCACAGAGCAGCCATGGGTTCCTAGCCTCCACAATTCCCACAGAAATATCAAGGTGCAGGTCTGTGCAGGCATTTGTAATTAGGGATCTGTGCTGAACCTAAGCACTTGGCCTGAAATTGATTCACATAACACAAATTCAGAGTACCCTTACATTGCTTCATTTCCTTTATAACACTAGCTGCCACCTTCCTTTCCTTTTTTTTGTTTGTGGTTTCCCCCACCCCACCCTGTCTATCTGGAATGGAAGCGCCATGAAGACAGGGCCTTTGTTCATCTTTTTCACTGCTGATTCCCCAGTACTCAGAATAGTGCTTGGCACATAAAATATGCGCCTGGCAACATAGAATATTTTTTGAATAAATAAACAGAAGTCCAAAGAATGTCAATATCACCTGCCAAAGTTTTTATACTATCTTTGCCAGATTTCTGTGCAAGGAGATAAATGCTCTACAACCTGATCTAATACCTTTTTTATGCCTGAAACATTTAGATATGCTTATCAATGGAAAATACAAAGTCATACTAACAAATAAAATGGGAGCTGGTTTGTATAAGAGAAAGAGCACAGACTTCAGGATTTGAAAATTGGATTTGAATTTTAGTCCAAACAAGTTCCTCAACCTCTCTGAGCTCCAGTTTTCCCATCTGTAAAATAGATACATAGCACTTACCTCAACAGGTTGTTTTGAAGATTGATGAAGATTTTGAAGGTTGAAAAAGATGATGTATATGAAATTCCTAGCACATGGTAGACACTCAAATAATGGTATTTTTTAGGAAGAATTTTTGAGGTCTTGAGCCCCAGCAGCAATTGAACTGAACGTGTATCTAACCCAGAGCAAAGCTGGCAAAATCTGCCTAAACAACTCCTTACATTCAATTTAAAGCAGATTTTTGTTTGATTATTTTCCTATGGAAAGCATGTGGCATATCTTACTGTCAAGAAACGTATGCCTGACACATGATTTTTCAGTATGGAGCATTCCAATGGATGATTAGTAAAGACTACTCAACAAACCTAAGCAGTATTTTCTTACCAGAAGTAAGGTGTCCTTCAAAGATGGAAGCAATTAGAAGCCCAGAATTCTGAGTATCATGTTGAAATGATTTCAGTGTGACCTGGGGAACTTAAACAAAAAGAAAATAGTGTCAGCTTTTTATTTTTTGCACTCAGGTTACCCAATTTCCTAAGAGAGTTTCTTCACTTGTTTGGAGATGATTAAAGCAAACCAGTAACTTTAATAGACTGGAAAGATGGAGTAAAAGCAAAACGTCTGTGTGTGTGTGTGTGTGTGTGTGTGTGTGTGTGTGTGTCTTCCTAAAGGAGGAAACATTCAAAGGACAATAAAAACTACCTAGGGTTTGTAAGACTTGAAGGTGTGTCCACTAATTTCATGAGGCTTCTAGGCAACAAATTCCAAGGAGCTTTATTTCATTCACCGAGCCAGAAAAAAACACACAACTGGTCTCTACTTGATTCCTTCCAATAGATGATGCAATAAAGTTTAGATTTCCTTAAGAGCCTCCAAGATGTGTCACTTTTGCCTTTGCACAGTCTTAGAGATGCTGTTTGTGAACAGCCTCTTGGCTTCATATAAGAAGCCCAGTTTTGATTAGCAGACACTTTGAGGTTATAACATAAGGGTGGAATGCCATTAATGACTTCCCTCTGCTCCTTCCCCGCGGGCAAGGATCCTGGCCAGCACTGTCTACCCATAAAGCCTGTCAGAACACTGCTAATGAAATCTTCTGACCAGGGTGGGGTCAGCTGCCTTGGTAGCTAACTTGTTTTCAGCCTGAACTCAGAAGAGTCCTGGATGGGCTTCCCTGGTGGTTCAGTGGTTAAGAATCCGCCTGCCAATGCAGGGGACACGGGTTTAAGCCCTGCTCGGGGAAGATCCCACATGCCGCGGAGCAACTAAGCCCATGTGCCACAACTACTGAAGCCTGTGCTCTAGAGCCTGGGAGCCACAACTACTGAGCCCTCGTGCCACAACTACTGAAGGCCGTGCGCCTAGAGCCCGTGCTCTGCAACAGGAGAAGCCACCGAATGAGAAGCCCGCACACCTCACCTCAATGAAGACCCAATGCAGCCAAAAAAAATAATAATGATAATAATAAAATAAAATAAATAAATTTATAAAAGAAAAAAAAAGAGTCCTGGAGTTTCCTTACCCACCTCCTCCCTCCTGATAATTAAAAGCTGCCAGAGGTGACTTCAAGGACACAATTCTCCCAGCTGACAGAAGATATTCATGAAAATGGTTCTAAGCTCTGGATCTCCAAGAGGGCCTCAAGCCCTATTTATTCAGTCATTCTGATTTCAGTGTTCAAATTCTTCTATTAAAAGAATCACTTTGGGGGCCAGGGAGAAATCACAACTTGAGGTGTCCTTAACTGCTACGGAGATATCATAGGCTTGTATAACAAGCTATGTGGCCAGGGCAACTCTCTTTGAGAAAAATATCACAGAGTTCCGATAAAAAGATTCCTATGGGTCTTTGGAAATGTTTTAAAAAGGCTGATCTGGGTGCAAACACAGGCTCGATTGAAGAGTAGTTTTCTAAGAACAATGGGTAGGGAATTTTAGAAGATGAAAACATCAGAAAAGCCAAAAGTTCTTTCCTGTGTTTTTATTCTCACTTCTCCACAGCAAGAGGGAAATGTTTCACTGTGGATTGTGACAAATCAGAAGCTCTTTCTGGCTCCTCAGTGCTTCACTATGTCTCTTTTTTCCCTAAGTATGTGGTTCCATCCCCAGTGGTCAACAGCCAGGTTTATTCATCTAAATTAGTATTTTACAGGCTTATGTTCATTCTCAGGGAGCCCAAGCAGGAGTGTGCATCTACATTAGTTTAAAATTTTAAGAAAAATATTACATTAAAATGTAACACAACTTTCAATTTTGCAAAATCATGGGTTTATAGCATATGTTGCTGGATTATTTTTGTTTTCACTTTTATTACTTTAAAGTTAGCATTTTTATTTAAAAATATATATGGTGCTGTTGGCTTTTAATACAGGTTAATATAATTCTGTTGTATAAACTACAGGTGATTATTTGGCATGAAACGTCAGTTATTAATTTGCATCACATAAAAATAATTTTCATATCTGACTAGGGCTTTATTAGCCCTAATAGAGAATAAACATAATCTTCCTTTAGAGTCTTTTTGTTATCATAGTTTCAAATCAACCAGGTGTATTAATTTAAATTAGATTAAATTAAAGTCAGTTAAAAGAGATGCTTAATTGTAAGAGGGTAATTTCACAAAGAATCAGATATCTGAAGTAAGACAATTTATAAACAAAACTGTCAGAGAAGAGATCAAGCCAATGACAAATTTTTTTAATTAATGTTTATTGGAGTATAGTTGCTTTACAATGTTGTGTTAGTTTCTGCTATACAGCAAAGTGAATCAGTTATATGTATATACGCTGTACCTATATCCACTCTTTTTAGATTTCCTCGCCATTTAGGTCACCATAGATCATTGAGTAGAGTTCCCTGTGCTATACAGTAGGTTCTCATTAGTTACCTATTTTATACATGGTAGTGTATATATGTCAATGACAAAATTTTTAAGCGAAGGACTGAAATGAAGCCATATAGACTATTATCTTCATGACATACTGCCACCAAGTGGCTAGGTCATTTCTTCTTAAATCATACTTAATATTTTTCATTATAAAAGCAGTAACTATAATAGGAAAAAATAATTTTAATAAGAAAAATAAAAGAGAGAGGGAAAAAAACTCTAATACATCCCCCTAATTCACTTGCCATGACTGAAAAACATTGTTTATATCAACTCTAATCATCAGTGTATTGCCTAAAATGCTAGAAGAAAATCTCATGGTACTTTTGTTATTTATTTAATATCTGCAGTGTTATGTCTGTAAAGAGACAGTTCTGTCCCTGCAGCGGAATATTAAATTATGCTTTATTACTCTCACAGCATATATTTGAGTATACTCAGAAACCCCAAATCATCTCTAATTTGGTAAGAATTTTTCTATAACTTATACACACTGACATTGGACACTAGAGTTAGTCTTAACAGAAGGCAGTATGTTTATAGGGAGTTTAGAATGGTTTTAAAAAAAGATGCAGTTTCTTGTTCTTGGACAAAACTAGAAGCATAACTACATTCTTTGGCCTACCCAATACCAGCTTAATTTAATCAAATCCACTCAAAAGGAATTAGTTTTAGCGATAATGTATTCCATCTGTTTCTTAGGGATAATGTCAAATCAGCCTCCTCAGCCTTTCCCTCTACGTCTACCATGGGGCAAAGTGTGTTTTGTTATTCTTTTAAAGTGATGATTTATCGAGTACTAATTATGTTCCAGATACTGTACTAGACTTTACATGCTTTCTCTCACTTAATCCTTACAACAACCCAATCAGGTAGATAGTACTATTGTCCTCATTTTATGGATGAGGAAACAAAGGCATAAAAAGGATAAATGACTTGTCCAAAGTCACCTAGGTAGAGGTCCAAGAGTGAAAATTCCTACCTGGTTCTGGCATGTAATTTGTGCTGGTCTCTGCTCCATTAATTAATAATCTCACTTTTGTAGCAGGATGGCTCCAGATGGAGCAGCTGAGTCAGCCTTGCAAGCAGTGCTCCCATGCTGAGACTTAGCCATTGCTCCCTGGGGGCTGGCCAGTGTGTTAGAGCTGCCTGGCCTCGTAGGGCTCAGAACCCACCACAATGGACGATGGTTGGGCTAACCCATTGAGCACTGATTCTCAGACTCTTCCAGCCTAGAGTTATCTTCTTCTGAACACCAACTATTTCCCTTTTATACAAGCAATACTTGCTAACTGTAGGATGCTTGAAAAGTATAGAAGAGTATGAAAAAGAAAATACAATTTTACATTTGTTTAGAAACAATCATATTTTTACATTTGTTAACAGTCTTTTGTGTATATCTGTACCCTAGTTGAGATCATGCTCTTTACTAAATGTTGTGTCTGGGATTTTTAAATTTAATATTATATCATGAACATTTTTAAATTTTCTTAAAAATTGTTCAAAATCATCATACTAATGGCAATGTAATATTTCATGATGTTTGTACTGTGTTTATTCAATCATCCTCCATTAAAAAAGTGTATAGCTTGGTGATTTCAAATACCAGCTTTGGATTCAGATGAAACTCAGTTCAAATCCCGGCTCTACCACTTGGAGTTGCTTGGCCCTGGGCAAGTTGCTTAACTGCTTTGTGACTCAGTATCTTCATTTGTAAAATTGGGTAATAACAACGCTTCATTCATGAGGTTTGATGACATAGTTCATACAAAGCACTTAGTACCATGCCTTATACAAATTAAAAGCTTAATAAGCGTTAGCTATTGCTATGATTGGACTTTTAGATTGTTACCAAATTCTTACTTTTATAATTAGCTTTTAAATAAATATCATTGTACATAAGACTCCTTTCCATAGCTCTGCTTATTTCCTAAGGCTAGATTTCTATAAGTGGAATTAGTGGGCCAAAGGGTATGGACATTTATAATGCTCCTTTGTTTATTTTTGTCCTTGCCAGTCTTGGTGTCAGAGCCACACTAATCAAGGCCTGCTTCTTAGAGGTTTGACCAGAGCCGACACAGGGACCTTTCTAGATCTTTCTCTTTCAGAAGTTTCTAGATATTTAAGAAAGAGGAACCATATTAAAGGTGTGTTTTTCAAGTTAGTGAAGGGTTTTTTTTCCATTTTGTTTTTCTTAAAACATAAACATCTCCTTTTGATTTCTTTCTATTCTCCTTCTTCTAATAATCTTAGCTATTCACAGCATTTACATGCTATCTCCCTAGGCCAATTTAGCTCTGTGGTTGGAATTCAACATTATTGGGCCAAGGGTGAAGATTGGACCCCAGTCCATGTCAGATGGCAAAGCAAAAGACAGTGGCCAGACCTATCAAATAGGCAGCAGAAGCCCAGGGCAGAGAAAACAATACATCAGAACAAACTCTTTATCACACCTCGCAAAACAAGTCAAACAATGAATCATTTCATGAGTTACCGTGTTATCCTTGTATATTAATGATAGGAGGTCGTGCCTAGGCATATTCAAGGGACCGTCTTCATGTTTATATTCCTAGGCTGTAAGTACTTGGTACATAGAGAGTAAAGAAGGTAAGAAATATGTATATGGCAATCATATTGTTAAAGAGAAAGAATAAGAGAAGGAAAAGGTAAAAAGCAGCAGCCACCTAGACATTTTCTTGAGTGACATGGACCACACAGAGGTGAGGGTCTGATGTCAAAGTGTAGCAAAATTCTATGTGCAAGAATAGGCAGCTTCCAAGTTTTACCCAGTGGTTTCGGATTCTTCAGAGGTGCAATCTTGCTGTCAAGCCAGCGTGTTCCTGTTCCTGAGTCTGAACAGTCTAGTGGACATTTGCCATTTTTCAGTTGCCCAGCACCAGGACTTACTCTGTGGGCATCCTAGTGTAGGTAGGAGGCCAGTAGGGCTTCCCACTGTGGTAGCCTCAATGGAGCAGAGGCCCCCTCTCCCCACAGCCAGCAAGTAGCTGCAAGCAGATGACCTGAGCCTAGCTCATCAGATGCCCTCCTCCCCACCTCGCACAGGACACACAGCTCCAGGAAATCGCTTAGAATCCAATATGGGTGCAACAGCTATATCCAGGGTCTGGTAACAGCAGCACCGATGGAGTGTCCAGGGCACAGGGCAGGCAGTGGCAGTGACCACAGTGCCAGCTGCAGAGTTCTCACCAGATTCTTCCTAGGCTGCGATTTTGGCTGTGGTTCTAGTTCCTGCAGCCCTTGGATCCTGCCTGTGATCATTTTGCCAGCCTTTCTACTACTTTCCAGCTATCTTTCCCATAATTCTCTTTCTGCTTAAGAGAACCAGATTTTATTTCTTTTGCTTGTACCTAATCACAGTGAAAACTTGTGTAGTTGGTAAAAATTGCAATTGTTGGTAGTGGGTGGTTAGGTGAGGAGACATGGTAGGACAATAATGACCGCACAAAGATGACCATGCTCTAATCCCTGGAATTTGTGTATAGATTACCTTATATGGCAAAAGGGATTTGAGATGGAGAGATTATCCTAAATTACAGGGACAAAATTTCAAGGGTCTTTATAAGAAGGAGGCAGGGGGGTCAGAGTCAGAGAAAGAGATTGGCAGATGCTATACTTCTGGCTTTGAAGATGAAAGATGAGGCTACAAGCCAAGAAATGCAGGCAGCCTCTAGAGTCTGGAAAGCGCACTGAAACTGACTCTCTCCTAGAGCTTCCGGAAGGAACACAGTCTTGCCGATGCCTTGGTTTTGGCCCAGTGATATCTATTTTGGATTTCTCACCTCCGTAACTACTAGATAATACCTTTGTATTGTTTTAAGTTACTGAATTTATGCTAACATTTTACAGAAGCAATAGGAAACTAATACAGGAGATTATTACTTCCTCATGAAAAAGCATAATCTTTATTCTCTATTACAGGATTGCAAACCTGAGAGAAATTGTGAAACTCTTAT
This sequence comes from Phocoena phocoena, assembly GCF_963924675.1. Taxonomy (NCBI): domain Eukaryota; kingdom Metazoa; phylum Chordata; class Mammalia; order Artiodactyla; family Phocoenidae; genus Phocoena; species Phocoena phocoena. Next base: position 58,103,341 of record NC_089219.1, on the reverse strand, counting down.
GAATTGCTTTTTATTCTACAAAACCCTGGTGGTTTATTAGGGACAGGACCCAAAGATTAAATAAATCCAGATGAAGGGTCTAAAATGATTAGTATTTCAAGGAATATTGTGTATATGTTTAACCCAGTTTAGTAACCACAAATCTACAAATTTATAATCCATCTCAATATGAATGAATCAGAAATCTCTAGTTACAAATGACAGAATTTTTGCAAGAGTACATTATGTGTCTGTGTGCCACTTCTAATTTGCATTATATTTAATACCACCTATATTTGGTTCCATTGATATAACATTTGTTTTAGTGGCTAAAAAGCCACTAAAAGTCCTGGAAAATTAATGAGAATCTTTGAGTCACTGGTAATGCAACAACAAACAGTATTTTGTGAGAACAAAGTACGATGTGGTTTAATATCTTGCTTATACTTGCCTTCCTCTGGAGAATTGTCAAAAAAAAAAACAGAATATGAGTTCTCTGGGAAACTTTTCTACTGCAAGTTGCAATTCAAGCAAGTTAATTAGTCATTATGAAATGTGACTGCCCTTCCCTCAGGCTTCTGACTTGTCTTTAAAGGGATTAGAGAAGCCTCTACCTTTTCTTCATTACAAACGGATCTGTATTACAATGCAGAATTGAAAAACATTCCTGCCTGGAAGACCTCTTCTCACATTGGTAGTAGGGAATTCATGGTCACATTTTCAGTGTTGGTTTTTTATGCTGACAAACCATCTTTTCCCCTTTGGGGCTCTTTCTGTACTGCTTAAAGACCCCAGAAATTTTTACAGCGACTATCCAGGTTGGTGGTCTAGAAGCTGCCATTTCAGCAGCCCCTGAAGGTTTTCAGAGCCCCTGCTGAAACCTCACACCCAGAGGCAGGGGAGGGTGTAGGCAGTGGGGGTAATGTGGGATGTGATGGTTTACTGGAGCCTAGGTCCTGCATCCCGTGCTTCTTGGGATCCTGAGCTGCCAAGAGACTTGGGGTGCCCAGTGACTGAGAAAGCGGTGGGCAGGAGGAAAAGGAATAGAGAGGGAACCGGAGAGTACTAGAGAGAGAGGCCTGAGACTCTCATGTGCCCACCCTTTTCTGGCCCCCAGAACCACTCTTACCAAGGCAATGGCTTGGGCACTCTGTTCTCCCCCTTTCTGTCCACATTTCCTACCCACACCCTTCATGACACTTCTCCCTCTTAAAGGGTGTGTCCAACTTCCAGAACACTGGTTTTTACACTTCGCTGCAGAAGTATCACTTGACTAGAGGCTGAGGCATCTGTATTTTAAACTAGTACCAAGCATTTCTAATGTAGATGGTCCACAGACCCCGCTCTGAGAAACATTGCTTTCAGGACATTTTCCTGAGCCAGGGCCAGCTGGAAAAACACACTATGCATTTCCCTGTGGTGCCTTGTCTTGGGCAAGGTCAACCTTTCCCGTGTATACTTTGTCCTCATCTCAGACTGCACTATCCTATCCCAAGGTTTCCATTGTTTCATTCTCATCACTTTAACCCAAACGTGCTTCCACATCTTGTATTCATTGCCAAAGTAGAAATAGTTGATAGCATCTTACAGTTCCCTCTTCTCTCATTTATTTGCATTTCATAACAAGCATTACATTAAATGAAGTTATGTTGGCATATTAGCTAATGTGTAGAGGAGAATATGGTTAGGTGGCCCAGGGAAGGTTGACATGGGACCCTCCTAGGTCTCTTAGGAAGGAGACCAGCAGAGCTACAGGGTGAGTGCTGGAATCCTACAGCCTGAGCTATGCCCTGGCCCTACCATTTACCAGCGCTATAATGTTCAGCCAACCGCTTAACCTCCCTGAGCCTCATCTCTTCATCTGCACAGCTGGAATAACAGTTTTATAGGGCTGCAGTGATGAGTAAAATCCTTATCGCAGTGTCCAACACACAATAAGCATCCAGTAGATGTTACTATATTATTTATTATCCTGAAGTCACCTGGATTCAGTCACTGAATTAGCCTCTTGTTATTATACCAGTATAGAAAAAGTCTGTAATCTAGAGAAATTTCTCCTATGTGATTGTTAAAGCCCAAGAGGAAGTAATCAACTAAGGTTGATTTTTTTTTTTTCTTTTTTAGTACAGGAGTCCCCCCTTATCCAACGTGTTGCTTTCCTTGGGTTGTTACCTTGGTCAACTGGGCCCCAAAATATTAAATGGAAAATTCCAGAAATAAACAATTCTTAAGTTTTAAATTGCATGCCATTCTGAGTAGTGTGATGAAATCTCACGTTGTCTAGCTCTGTCCCACCCCAGATGGGAATCATCCACGGATCTGGCCTGTTAGTCACTTAGTAGCTACCTTGGTTATCAGAACACCATCTTGGTTATCGTGGTGCTTGTGTTCAAGTGACCCTTATTTTACGTAATAATGGCCCAAAGTACAAGTGCAGTGATGCTGGCAATTTGGATATGCCAAAGAGAAGCCGTAAAGTGCTTCCTTTAAGTGAAAAGATGCAAGTTCTCAACTTATTAAGGAAGGAAAAATAATCCTATGCTGAGGTTGCTAACTTGTACGGTGAGAATGAATCTTCTATCCTTGAAATTGTGAAGAGGGAAAAAGAAATTTGTGCTAGTTTTGCTGTCATACCTGAAACTGCAAAAGTTACAGCTATAGAGTGTGATGAGTGCTTAGTTAAGATGCAAAAGGCATTAAATTTCCACAAGATATTTTGAAAGAGACTACGTTCACATAACTTTTACTATAGTATATTGTTATAGCTGTTCTATTTTATCACTAGCTATTGTTGTTAATCTCTTGCTGTGCCTAATTTAGAAATTAAACTTTATCATAAGTGTGTATGTACTGGAAAAAAAAACATAACGTATATAAGGTTCGACACTATCCGTGGTTTCAGGCATCCACTGGGGGGTTGGAATATATCTCCCAACTGTTAAGGGGGGACTACTGTGTAAGGCTTTGTTTTCCATTGAAGTCTAAACACTCTAAGGCAGGAAAAGATAATACGTCATTTAACCCTTATTATAATTGAGTTCCTTTGGTTTCTTTTGGAGACCAGGTTTTTGAAGACCAAGGAAAGGCGCTGTCCAGAGGGAAGGTGATACAGAAGAATGCTAGGGGCCTGCAGGAAAAGCCGTACCTACTTCATGATTTGTCCTGCTGTGCCATCTGGGCATAATTTTGGAAACACATTGTTTCAGGATGAATCAATTTAGTGATACACATAGGAGAATTTTAGAGAACAAAAACAGGAAATTCCTGCATGGAGGGTGAAGTATTGCCTGGGCTGTGTTTCTTCATAAATAAATAAACCTTAATGACTGGGAAAGTTTAGCCAAGAAAAACCCATTATTAAACAAGTTGGTTATGAAACAATTCAAACTTCAGTTGTGAGGTTTGATTCTTACTGCTTGATTTCTATATTTATAATGTTATATACTTTTTATTATACTTTTGTATTGACTGTCTTCTCTAGAATTAAGGAATCTTTGTCTCCTTTGCTCACTGAGGTTCTGCAAGTACCTAGCAAGTGTCTGGTGCATGGTAGAGGATACATGAATACTTCATGAACAACTTAAATGAATTACTGTCTTTTCATGGATACCTTTTTAAAAAGAAATTGATATTAAAGATTTACTGAAAAGCAGTTTGGCAACTTGCGTCAAACATCTTAAAATGTGCTTAACTCTTGATCCAAAAAGACCTAAAGACGTAAGGAGAGTTCATATACAAAGCTATTCAAAGAAGTTTACTGATAACGGAAAAAATGCAATAACCTAGATATTGTTTAAATAGAGAAATGATTAAATTATACTACATCCATAAACTGGAATGCACCCATTAATAGGTTTTTAAATTCAACAAGGTAGATTAAGTAAGAAAATCAGGATATAAAACAGTACATATACCACAGCATCAACCATTTAAAAATATGTGCATAGGAAAAAACTAGTATTAAATCCATTAAAATGTAAACAACACTTATTTCTAGGTCGCATATTACAACAGACTTACATTGCTTTTACAAATAGATAAAAAGAGATAAGTTTTTGAAAAGATTTAATACTAGCACTTTCCCTAACACACTTTCCCTGTTTCTTCTTTAATGTGTCTTAGAAAGGAATTTGTACCAAGAGAATAGTTTATGGTTCCTCTTAGCTAACATGTTAAACATGGATAGATTCAAGTTTTCAGGGATATTTCATTTTAACTGGCATTTTTGCCTCTTAAGTGGTTTTCTCCCCCTTAGGAAACAAAGGCTTTACATTTAGAATTGTTGCGGGGTAGCTGATATTCCTGTTCCTTCTATGTGAGGTTTACGGCCTTTACTTTTAAAGGAGAACATTTGTGGTCCTATACAGTAGTCCCTTTGTATCTATGGGGGATAAGTTCTAGGACCGCCCCCCCCCTCCACCGCGGATACAAAACTCTGAGGAAGCGCGAGTCCCTTAATTAAAATGGAGTAGTATGTTCCCATAATCTATGCACATCCTTCCGTATACTTTAAATCATCTCTAGATTATTTATAATGCCCAATACAATGTAAATGCTATGTAAATAGTTGTAAATACAATGTACATGCTATGGAAATAGTTGCCGGTGTGAGGCAAATTCAAGCTTTGCTTTTGGAACTTTCCAGGCTTTTTTTCCCCAAATATTTTCTATCTATGGTTGGTTGAATCTGTGCATGTGGAACCCATGAATATGGAGAGCTGACTGTACTTAACCTGTAGGATATTTTAGTAAACTGTTCCTCCACTTTGATGTATAGTTGACCCTTGAACAACACAAAGGTTGGGGTGCTGACCCTCCACACAGCCAAAAATCCCCGTATAATTTATAGTTGGCCTTCAGTATTCTTGGTTCCACTACATCCCAGTTTTGCACCCGTGGATTCAACCAACCACAGACTGTGTAGTACTGTAGCATTTATTGACAAAAATCTGTGTATAAGTGAATCCGCAGAGTTCAAACCCATGTTGTTAAAGGGTCAACTGTAATTGGTTAAAGAAAGAAATTGATGAGATTACTGAGGGCTGGTGGTGAGTAAGAAAACTCGTGTTCTCCTTTAACTGCTGTTAAAGCAAATCATGCTTGAAGCAAATCATGCTTCAGTTTCCTCATTTGTAAAATGATGCCAATTACACTACCAAATATGACTAATGTAAAGGTCAAACAAGCTTATATGTAGTGGTACGTTGTAAGAGGTAAGTAAATGTTAATTATCAATTTGAATAATCTTGCTAAACAATTTTAGATTTCATTAAAATAGATTATCAACTAAATTCTGACTATTCTAAAATGGCATCTAAAGTCCTAAGAATTTTAACAATATCAACTTAAAACAGAATACCTTAAATTAAAAAGTCACTTTAAAAAAAGAGAACCGATAACCAGTATTGTAAATGGTTCCCTTAATAATGTGTTTCTGAGATTTTGGCAGTAGGGGGCACCAAAAGGACTTCTTAGCTTGTCTGGCTCTTGGCACTTCTGCTTATTTGGTGTCCATCAATATTTATAATGTATGTCAAAGTGTTTTGAAAACATAAAACACAATTCCAAGATGTTGTATTATAGTAAGAACGATATTAACAATGCTGTGATTACAATTAAGTACTTCAGTTCTGAAAAAAAAATTTTAATCTAGTGTATAAGCTACCTACAGTAGGGAGACATCTTCAGGATAATGGGGCCACTATGGAGTATTACGAAAATTACTATAGATTTATTTTATTATTTGCTTACAATTGAGTCTATTTGGCTAAGATTTTATGGAACGGTGTGTAAATGACTAGAAAATTAAACGAATAATATTAAGAGCAGGAAAATACCTAAAGATAATAGCTCAGCTAGATTTTATTGAGAAGAGAATTACGTAATCCCGTGCATACAAACAAGCACCCCCAGGTGGTTTTTATTGGTTTTTATGCCCTGAAATGTTTGAGAACCATTACATAAATTGTAGTCAGCCTTAACAAAATCAAAGGAAAATGACAATTTAAATGTTATCACCTGCCCTAGAATAGTTTTGTTGATTTTGATAGAAATTAAGGAGAAACAAATATATACTTAGAAAAGAGACAGAAGTCAAAAGAGAAGCCTAAGAAATTAAATATATAAGTACACTCACCTATTTCAGGAGTTTTATGAAAAAAGGGTGAACTCCAGGGCTGCCAGTACCTTTTAGCTTTTTCTTGACATCTTACTTGAAATACATACTTAGTGTTTGGCTGCAAGTAGAATTCTGACTGTTGCACGTATGTAAAATTGGTGTCAAATTCTTTAACCTAAAATGGATGAATAACCATAGTGAAACACCATAAAGAAATGATGCACTGTGCTTTTAAAACAATTATTCCATTTAGCAGAAATGTATGGGACACTTATTATGTTCCAGGACCCTGGGAAAACAGAGAGGAATAGGCCACTTTGTATAAAAGATGGCCAAAGATAATCAAATACATGTTATTTAACCTTAAAAGTGACATACATGTTGCTTAGTGTTTGACAACTCTTTCAAGCTTTTAAATATCAAGAAATTCCAAAATGTAATATATTCTTAATGTTGGAACAGCAGATTTTAATAGGGTGGGAGAAAGGGGGACATAATAGCAATTGTTTGAATTCAGTCTTCCCTCCTCTCTCTCTCTTTCTCTGCAGTTGCATATTTAGATCAATAATTCTTCCTGAATGATGAAATAATTTCACTTGTGAATGATGACTTTTGGAAAAAATTACCTACAAACTAAGCTGTTAAATTGGTCCTTATTGCAGATCTATGCATTCTACAAGGATATATATATCCTTTCTCATATATATATATGAGAAAACAAAACAAAACATTTAAGACTGTTGAAACGTGAAAATCCAATGGAAGATAAGCAAGAAAATAGCTGAGGGATAAACTTAAAAATCATTTTTCTGGGACTACAACCTGCTATAAAATATAATGAAAAAGGACCCCCAGACAAGCTGGTTCAGATGGGAGAGAAAAACCAAGGCATTTACACAACACCTTAGTGTGTTGTAATAGTGGATCTATTGAAAAAAGTGAAGCACAATTGAAACGTAAACATAAAAAAACTCTAGGGCTTCCCTGGTGGCGCAGTGGTTGAGAGTCCGCCTGCCGATGCAGGGGACACGGGTTCGTGTCCCGGTCCGGGAAGATCCCACATGCCGCGGAGCGGCTGGGCCCGTGAGCCATGGCCGCTGAGCCTACGCGTCCGGAGCCTGTGCTCTGCAACGGGAGAGGCCACGGCGGTGAGAGGCCCGCGTATCGAAAAAAAAAAAAAAAAAAAAGTCTAGAAATGCATTTATTCAGCAACTGGGAGAAAACAGTCACCATGAAAGAGAAAGTTAAAACTATCACGATTAAAACACACACACTCACACACACACACACACACACACACAACAAGGTATACACGTCATTTAGAGATTCTAATGTTAAAACCCAGTCTTAACATAAATCTTTAAAACTTTCAATGCATTAAAAATGTAAAAATCATAAACATATCTGTTTTGGGATATCACGTTTCCTGAAAGATATCATTCAGAGTTTCCGTAAGCCACATTTCTACCCACGGCCCTTGAAATTTTCTGCTCTTCTAAATATGACCAAAGGCCCCTAGAGTCTACTGGGATCCAGGAGAAATTTTTTTTTTTAACATCTTTATTGGAGTATAATTGCTTTACAATGGTGTGTTAGTTTCTGCTTTATAACAAAGTCAATCAGTTATACATATACATATGTTCCCATATCTCTTCCCTCTTGCGTCTCCCTCCCTCCCACCCTCCCTATCCAACCCCTCTAGGTGGTCACAAAGCACCGAGATGATCTCCCTGTGCCGGGAGAGTTTTTATTAGTGCCAAAAGTTTGACTTCCATATGCACCCTGCTTCATATGAGCTTCTTTTGGTGAGGAGTTGCTGTTCTCCAATATGTCTCTTGCCATTATGTTTATAGATAAGTCCTCTAAGAAGAGAAATACCCTAAAGTACAGCCAGAGTTCTAAAATAGAAAGAAGAAGTTTATGGAACTGTTAACAGTTGCTTCTACTAAGAGGCCAACCAGGTGCCTGCTTAGGGCCTTGCAAGCTGAAGATGGTACCTTCAAAATGATACTTTCAGAGGCTACAATAGACATTGAGAGAGCTGGACCTAACTGTGTTCCTATGCAGAGGGTATGACCTCAAGGGCCAGAAATATAACTTTATTTTTATAGCAGCTACTTTCTTTTTAGAGCCTCAATTCTGAAGACGTGAGGCCTGGAAACTTAATCTCCATCATTTTGAGGTACCGCTTTGCTTAGGGTTACACCTAAATTTCTGGGAGCATCCTTGGGTGAAGGGGAGAATCTCAACCTATTCAGAGTTCTATAATCCCAACTTCCTCTGACTCCCAACCTGGGGCATGGCCCAGATGAGGGGTCCTGCTCAATAACCACCCAAGTCTAAACTCTTTTTGTTCTTCCCCCTTACCAACCTCTTCCCCTCACCCATTTCCCCCTCTCTCTGCTCAGGAATCTTTATCTAGTCTTTGGTGTGAGAGGGAAGGGGGATGGGTATTGAGAAAGCCAGTCATGACTAATCACATTTTCTTACAAGTCTTCTGTCCTATACTAGCATTTATACTTTTGAAATGCAAAGGCCAAGGATTTGAACCTTGGCTGTCTGCCTGCTGTTCTATTAGCCATTCCAGGAAAAAAGTGAATGCTTGGTTTTGTGCAGCCCATGAGCTAAGAAGACTTTTTACATTTTTTAAATTGTTGAAAGAAAATCCAAAGAAGACTATTTCAATGATGCATGGAAATGATATAAAATTCAAATTTCAGTGTCCAAAAGTAAAATTTTACTGGAACACAGCAATGTCCATTCATTTACATATCGTCTATGGCTACTTTTATGCTACAAATGCAGAGTTGAATAGTTGGGACAGAGATCTTATGGCCTGCAAAGCCTAAATTGTTTACTATTTGGCCCTTGAATAAAAAGTTTGCCAACACCCTGGTCTAGCTTAATCAGAGACTCGAGTCAATATTAATCCATTCAGTTGAACTTCTAGTCAAGATTTCCCTACTTTACTATCACTGCTGTTGGCACCATTAAAGGCAAATAATAATAATACTAATAGCTAATGTGTCAAAATATTATCTGTGTGAACCAGACATTATAAATATCAATGGAAATACAAAAATGATTATGGAACAGTCCTGTCTTCCAGGGACTCGTAGTTAAAGGATGGGAAAATACACATGTAAACAGGTAAATACAAACAACATGGCAAATGTTCCTGAGATAAGGTACACAGAAGTGGGCAAGGATGCCAGGGAGGTAGGGAGACAGTCCATGAAGATAACCAACAAGTAGATATTCTCCCCATGGTGTCAGCCTTGCAGGTTCACCTGAAGGACTGGCTGATACCTCGTAATTTATATGCGGCTTAGCTAAAAACAGCTGAAAACACCCTCAATGCACTGATTTTGATTTTCAGGTGGGCATCCTTGGCTCAACCACACCTGCTGCATGGCTCTCCTGGAGGTTAAGATGAAGAGGAACAGTAACAGCCAGCATTTACTGGACATTAACTCTATTCCAGGCTCTGGGCTAGCTTCTTCCATCATTTGACCGTCCCCCAAACCATATGAGGTAGGTGCTTATCTTATCCCTCTTTTAGGTGTGGTAATAATGAGGCCCAGAGAAGCTAGGGAACTTGCCCAAGGCTGCGCAACCAGAAAGTGGTAGAGCCAGGCTTTGAACTCCAGAGCCTATGTGCTTAGCCACAAGGCTTTCTGCATAGCTGTCTGCCACTTTGAAGTGAAGAGCTTCCTTCCATCAGTTATCTGATGCAGGCAGAGCTGAGGTGGAAGAACAAATCGGTAGTCCTTTGTGTCTGCCCAATCTTCATGACTCTCGCTTCCTGTCTCCTTACAAGGAGGTAAAGACAACATTTTATGCATGATCCAGATGAAACTGACGGGTAACAACTGTAAAAAACAAAGCATCATTCTGGCTGTTACCAACTGGACTTGGGTCATCTGTGTGAGTAATTACATTTGGAGGAATCATGGTAAAAGGGATAGGATACACATATTGAATTGAAACTGGTTCCTTCATTTTCCCAACATTTTTGGGGTGCCCAAAGTGATGTAGGGTCTGTAAGAGGCACTAAGTTACTAACTCTGTAAGCTTGGAGAACCTGGCTTAAGCTCTTTTCAAGCCCTATGTCCTCATTTCGATGATGGAGCTGATACTACCTATCATAAAAGATTGTGATGAAGATGAAATGAGGTAACAAATATTCTTTCAGCTCCTCCATTTGCCTGCTTCTGATAAAGAGAAGGTTTTGAAAAGGGAACTCAGATTTACCTCTGAGTTACCAAGTCTCACAGTGGCATATGTAGCACCACCAAGGGGAGCAGAGAACAAGAATTTCAACAGGAAAACAGTTGGTTTCTTAAAATCTATTCATGGATACCGATACTGTAACTCCTTTCTATTTTCTAAACATTCTTATAGCTTATTATGCCAAATCAAGAAATTTCGTCTTCTCAATATCATCCTATGACCCTGACACTACCCAGGTGTCTTATTAAAGCCTCATCCACTCAGAATCGAGGATGAGAGTTTCATTTGGGTTGTTTTCAAATTTACCTAAATTCCACATATGCAAAAGATTGGCTGTGAAGTTTTTAATCTTGCTCGTCCTAGGCTTCAAGCATGGGGTTGCTGTGCACACAACTGCCACAGTTATTTAGTCAACGAGTCCAGCAGGATCTTCATGTGGTTACTGACCAAATGCTGCAGAACATGGACTTGCATCCAAGTGTAATCTAAACAACTAAAAGATCACATTTCTCATGTACATTAACAAGGGTAAATAAACAACTTGGCATCCGGGATTTCTTTTTAAAGAGCAGTCCTTAGAGTATGTCATGAAATCAGTATAGTTTTACCCTCATTTTCTTGACACTCTTTAAACATATTGTTCTACAGCAAAGCCAATATCGTTCATGTTCAGAATGATGAAAACTTTGGAGCCATGCTAATCACCAGAGAATAAATACATATCATTTCACTTAACTCTCTGAAAACCGGTAAATTCATACATGACACGTAACTATTAATTAAGCAAAGCCATAAACTCCATTCCTTAATTATTTTGACTAAATGCCAGTTTATTGTACTTAAAAATAATAAAATGGCATTTGTTTTCAAATACACTAAAATTGGTACTTTTTCTTCAGCCAGGCTAGTGTTACCCTGTAGTTCAAATTAGTGAGTTTTTATTATAATGTTCACAGGTGCTGTCATGTGATGAACCTTGTACCTATGCCTCTCCTAAGATGCTTACTAACTTACCATTGGTATTTAAGGATGATTAGTTTGCCTAGACATTCACTTTTTACCTTATGCTCATCTAAGACTAATATAGTAACAAATTTTACATTTTGGATTGCACATTTCTCATTTAAAAAGAGACACCCATAAATCTGAAGTTCTTTGAACAGATTTTATTTCCCTGGGTGGCTGTTAAATTTCAGCATAGAATACTTACATTTTATATTCATAATCACTGATATAAATTTCACCCTAAGAGACAGTGAATTACAAGGAGCTAAAGAGATGAATCCGTCCTAGTTGGACATTTGTCTGTTTAGCAGTTTACAAAAGGCAAGAGACCTTTTCAGGAAACACCTCTCTATTTGGAAGCATCATTATTAAAAGTAGAGTGGTTTGAATATTACATGAACAATCAGATAAAAACATGTAAAATAGATCATTATATATCCACTGTGGTCACTGACTATTGGCTGGCTTTTCTTTCACTCACTTACATGCAAAAGAATAGTGAAAGTTAGCTTACGTTCCACGTTTGGTTTGTTGTAGCCTTGTATCTCATTTCACAGGAAACCTTTTCAATTGATGTTTGACTATTCCAGTGGATTATGGTTTTGGGCACTGTAGTATTTATATCCTCAGCCCTGGAAATAATGGATGCAGAAGGTATCACTAAAGAAAAACAAAAACAGAAATCCAGCAGCTTAAAACTTGCCTAGGGAGAAATCAATATTTTTTCATCAATATTTAGAATGTTAAAACTCAAAGTACCAAAAAAAAAAAAAATCTCATGATCTAATTAACATGAAATTTTTCTTGTTTTCTAATCTATTATGTAGGAGAAAACTGCTGTTCTTAAGTAAAATTCTGTTCCACCCATTCTCCATTTCTGTTAAATGGAGCTCTGTCTTGTCCTTTCCCACCTCATATTCCCCTGTATTCCAAACTAATGAAATTCTGAAGCCTGGCCTATTAACAAAAGAATGTAAAAAGGAGGTAAAGAAGATATCTCTTCTTTCCCGCATCTGTTTAGGGAGAAATGATGTTTTGCATCCTAAATTTAGTTCAGAGAATCTAATTTGGTAAGATGTAAAATTAAGATCGTTCAAAATAATATTTTTATTCTCTTGTGTCATTGGGAAACTTGTATGAATATTTATATTTATTGCTAACTTTTGTTATCTATTAAAATAAATCTGTACTTGAAAGTATGATTTGAACAAGGAGTCTCACAAGACTCTTAGACTTTACAAATTATTGCTGTGTTCTGTGATTATGATTTTCAAAAGGAAACTGACATTCTGATTGGTTATCTTACTAGTTATTTTTTGTACTAGGTGTAATGGTGTAACTGGAAGCTCTGTATTTCTAAACTGTGTAAATTCTTGTAAATTTGTTCTGTCTGAACAGAATAAAATCATGGGCATTTCCCATTTTTCCTATATGCATAGTAGAACAGTGAAAACCTATAACTTTGTTAGATGTATTACTTAACAAAGAACTCAAGAACCTGTATGTGTGTTTTTAGAGGCCATTATTACAGCTTAATATTCTCTATGACTTAGTTTCCTTTTTGTTTATTTTAAGTTTATAAAGTATTCTTTGGGAAATTTGTTTTATTTTCAGTGAATAATATTATCTAAAATTATGTGCACAGATATATGATTTGTAGAAAAATATAAAAATTAAAGATTTGCTTTCTAGTAGCACTGACCTAAAATAAAATCCTTGGGCTAAACCCAGTATAGAACAAAAGTAGTAGTAGCAGGATTAATCTTATTAAAGAGCTTACCATACTGAAGTTTTATCATCTGAATTCCATAGGTGGTTTCCTTTTGCTAGTTTAAGCTTCTTGTAATGAGAATCAGAATTCAGAGATTTCTAGAGTCAGGGAAGTGGATCTCCAGGGCTCTGAAACCACTTGGGACCATTTAAGCACCCTCAAGGCTACAAATTACCTACCCCCTCCTGTCTCCCACCTCTGAGTGTGACCTGCCACAGACGTAACAACGCAAGCATTACGAGACCCTTTTGCAGAAAGAGATATTCTGGGGAGGAAGCAAAAGTCTGCTTAGTCCTATGAGAAACGTAAGTTGGGTTTAAGATAGAGTCTTAGCACAGAGCAGATAGGTGCAATAGAGATCTGACGGTTTAGGTTTGAATGAGCTTATATTTTTCAAATAAAAACATGTTATGTAATATGTACTTGAACAGTAGTTTGTTACACAGACTCAGAATGTTGAATTTTTGCTCTCATTGCTTTGGTTTCATACATTCCCATTAGATCTTACATTTTTTAAAAAAACGGTCAGTTCCATCATAGATGCCATATCTTTAGTTTCCACTTATATTGAAATAAAGAACCATATTGTAGTTCTTTGGTGTCTTTCTAACAGCATGTATTTGCTTATAATTATTCAGTGGGGAGAACTAATGTTCAAAATGGCAGCCGGAAGGCACTGCATTCTCCGTATTGAAACTTATTTCTCTATAAAAGAAGTTTAAGCATTCCTCTCACATGTCATTTTGGCAGTGTTACTGCACTCTTAATTCAGCCCTGCCTTTCAGCATATCTTCCTAACTTAATTAAAGACCAATCCCATAGCCGTTATGTGGAAATTGCTCCCAGCAAAGTTCCCTGTCTTCAGTTTCATAGAACAGTTCATATATCTAACTTGCAGTGTCTCATTCTTAAAGGGCCACAAATGAATGTAGTTCATCCGTTAATAACCTAGGGGCTCTGTTGGGAGTAGCCTCCTACACTGTCAACCTGTGCTTTTCAACCTGAGTTTCTAAGAGTGCATTTTGGGATACTGACAAAGGAGGAAGAGAAGGAGGTGGAGTAACTCTAAACAAGAGGCTCCCTGGTTCAGTGTGAAAAGCAGATTTGGAGGTGACAGCCAGATGAGATTTTCCCTTTATGGGAGGTGGGGTGCTGGTTAACTACAGCAAGTCGGCAAGTCTGAGATGACATCTGGCTCTCCTCCTTCCTAGCTATGTGCTTTGAGCAAATTATTTTATCTCTTTCTTTGTCTGTAAAATGGGCACAGTGGTACCATGCATGATTGTTTTCAGAATTAAATGTGATTTGCATGTTAATTGTCTGGAACACTATAGGTGTTCAATAAATGGATGCAATGACACTAAGATCTTAATAAGATAACAATGGTAATAATAGCAGTAAGACTAATAGTAATAATCTAGTTCCTAAAAATGATACTGCCAAAATGATACTGAACACAATAGCCTTTAAACATCATTAATCCATTGAGGGGAACCTGTTTTAAGATAAGGGCATGTTATGGCTATATCCTACCTCAAAATGTAAACTTACAAAAATGTGGAGAACTATAAGTCCAAGAATATACAATACAATGGAGTTACTATTCACCACCATAGTCAGCAGTGTTTGTTTTCAAAGCCAATATTCATAGCATAAGGACAGATTTTTAAACCAATCTTATTAGTTGAGATAGTTCAGTTTAGTTGAGACGTTGAGACATTAGTTCCAATAAAAGACCCCAGTAGTCCCCAAAGGATACCCGTGTTGTGCCCCAAGAGGTGTCACATCCCCTAGAACATTAATCAGCAGGAAAGTTGTCTTTCTATTAAAATAAATAATTGCACATTTTGCAGTGTGCTTTAAATAAAGACTGAGGATAGGAGTTGAGGATACTAGAACTAGAGGCTTCCTAGCTCTGCAAACTCAACTTCTAATGCCACCTAGCCTTGGCTTCCTCATGTGTAAATTATAATCTCTTCTACAAAATAGGACTGTTGTGAGGGTTAAATAACATAATGTATGTAAAAGCAGTTAGCACTGAAGAAAGTGTGCCATAAATGTTAGCTACTGAAATCATCTTTAATAATAAAAACAAGAATAATTGGCACTAGAATCTCCAGAGAGAAGGTGATTCACACTTGGTGCTCTTTGGCTGTACTCTGGCTTTAGGACTACGATATAGTTGTAAAAGGCTCAAGGGCAATCACTTTTTGGAAGTTATCTTAAGGAAAAAAACAACTACTATGCAAAAATTCAGCCAAAAGGTTGTCCATGGCAGTGTAGTTTATGATGGCGAAAAATTGAGAACAATAATAAGGGACTAATTAAAGATATTAATTAAAAATAAGATTATAGATTAAATTAATAGAAATATATATTCTATATTATTATTTTTTTAAAGGCAAGTTCTAAAATACCTGAAGCAAAAAATGTTAACTTTTGTTGAATCTGGCTGGTGTACATAGAGATGTCTACATAATTCTCCACAATTTTCTGTTTTTTGTAGAACTTTTCAAACAAAATCAAACAAAAACATAACTTCCAAAATAGCATATACAGTAGAATGCTTTAGTATGCTATACTTCTCACAACATAAGACTCATCACACTTTATTATAATCCTTATTTCTTTCCCTCTTCCCTGGTAGATTGCAAGATATTTAGGACAGGAAGTATCTTCCTTGTCTATCTCATTCTCCCTAGCCCTTAGAACAATGGTTAAACATAAGAAGTTCTCAGTAAATATTGTGAAAAGACATACCCCATGTAGAAATAAGACTGGAAGAATATACAACACAATGGCAGCCTTACTTATCTTTGGCTTGTCTCAGGCAGTGACTTATGGGTAATTCTTGTTGTCTGTATCATGATCTTCAGGAACTTTAGGGAAACTCTTTTCAAATCTCAATTTCATTTGATTAGGTCAGAACAAATTAGTTGTTTATTCGTAAAGCCATTACAGAATTTCTTTTTCTTTACCTATATCGTCCAGGTGAATTTGCACTTGTTTTGACTTCTCTGTGCCCAGTACATTTGAAGCTTGGACCCAAACCAAATACTTCTTGCCACCTTGCAATGAATCAGTGGAGATGTTAACATAACTTGAAGTGAGATACTCTTGCTCTTCTTCTGTCTCTAAACTTAAAAAAAAAAAGATTATGATCACCAGTTATGTTGGTTTGAATTAATTATTCCTCAATTTTTTTGATGCTATCTTTTTAGCTAGCTTTCAGAAAGCAACCTTTTACTTAAAAATGAATCAGAATTGGTTTCACTTTTAGAATTTTTTAAAACAAAGTCAAGACCATCCAGGGCCACAGTATGACTTTCATGGGCCCTAAGCACTTTTGCCTTCATAGACCCCTTCTCCCATTAACATAAAAAAGTTTATATGTGTGTAGGTATGTTTATGTTTATATATATATATATACATATATATATATATACACACACACACACACATTCATATAGATTATGTTTCACAACTGCTGATATAAAAGCAACTATATTAATATCACATATTAAACCATTTTCTTTGACCTAATGGTTCATTTTTTCCTGTGATTTTAAATGCAATTAAACATCCTGTAGACTCCTGAAAGTATGGCTAGCCCTGGGTACTATGCCTACTGTACCTCTTTGGGAAGGGCAGCTGTGGACATGGCTTGAAGTAAATGAGCTCCCTCTGAGAAGGAGCATTGCACAGGGGTTCCATGCAAGGGCTTTGTAATAAGGAATGCTAACTTCATGGTAAATAAGTATTCAAATGTGAAAATAAGAGAATGGCAACTATGTGTAAGTAGTAAGTAGGGCATCTTTGAATATTTTCCAGTTAGAGAAAACCACATACATGTTGTTAATTGGTTTGTGGCTAATTCTTTTATCACACGTATTGAGACCACAAGTCAAAATGGAAATGTATTCTCAAACCGACATTAACCATAGCTACTAGGCAATTTAATTCTTCTTTTAAAGTCTACCCCTCATATCAGCACCTAGACCACAAAGCACTATTTTAGATGAAGAATCTAATTGTAATGACTGACTGTATACCTTAGGACAATTTTTGCATACAAATGTATGTTACAAAGTTTTTTTTTGTTTGTTTCTTTTTTTTCTTTTTTTGCGGTCCGCGGGCCTCTCACTGTTGTGGCCTCTCCCGTTGCAGAGCACAGGCTCTGGATGCGCAGGCTCAGCGGCCATGGCTCACGGGCCCAGCCGCTCTGCAGAATGTGGGATCCTCTCAGACCGGGGCACGAACCCGTGTCCCCTGCATCGGCAGGAGGACTCTCAACCACTGCGCCACCAGGGAAGCCCTGTTACAAAGTTTTTTAAATTTCTTACTTCTATTTCTTTTTTTCTTGTGCTAACTAATACATAACAGATTATTTGTTGAAGGAGTCAGCATGATTTATATTTTTCTGAAGTTTCCATTGCACCTAATCCTAGTTGGAGTTAATAGATTTTTAATAAACACTGCTGATTTGTGGTGATAAGGGTGAACAGTACTTTTTAATTTAATCATTCATTCAAAAAATATTTATTTAACACCCACTATGTTCCAAGCGCTACTTTAGTCACTGGGGCTACCACAGTGAACAAAACAGGTAAAGTCCCAACCTTTGTGGAGCACACATTCTGGTGGAAACAAATGCATATATAATATGTCTTGTGGTGATAAACATTCAGAAGAGAAAAGAAGGAGGTTAGGAAATGCTAGGAGTAGGTGTGGGGGTAATTTTTTTTTTTTTTTAGGGAGATTGGGAAGATCTGAGCATCTGAGAAGGTAACACTAGAGTAGTAAAGAATCAGGTCTTGTGGCCCTTTGGAGCATTCTAGGTGATATGCAAAGGCCCTGAGGCAGGACCTTGCCTGTCCTGTTCAAGAACAGTAAGGAGGTCATTGAGGCTTGGTAGACTGAGGGATGGAAAGGGATGAGATGGTATCAGAGAGTCCTAGAGGAGTGGGAGATTTAGAAGGCATTGTAAGGTCACATAAGGCCATGGAAGGATGCTGCCTTTGATCTCTGAGTGAAATGGGAGATTTTGAGCAGAGGAGTGACATCTGATGTGCGTGTGAAAAGGATTACTCTGACTACTTGTGAATAATAGACTGTAGCAGGGCAAAGGTGAAGCGTAGAGCACCAGTTTACTAATGCAGGTGAGAGATGATATGGCTTGGACCAGGCAGTGAGAAGTCAGTTTTTTAAAGACAGATCCAGTAGGTTTTGCTGATCAGTTGAATGGGGGGGCGTGTTAGAGAGGAATCCAGGAGGACTCCAATGATTTTAACCTGAATACTGCAAAGGATGGTGCTACCACTTACTGAGATAGGGAATGCGAGTCTGGGGAAAGGAAACTGGGTATTTGGTTTTGAAAGTGTTAGCTTGAAAATACGTTTTGGACATCCAAGAGGAAATACTGAGTAAGATGTTAGATAAATGATGGCTGCATTGCAGGAGAGATATCTGGACTGGAGATATAGATTAGGGAGTTTTACACCATAAATTTGGGTGAGATCTTTTAGGTAGTGAATGTAAATAGAGATAATAAGAGGTCCTAGGATAGAGCTCTGGGTCACCATTACTTTACTGGAATAAAGGGGAACTGGCAAAAGAGACTGAGAAAAAGCATACAGGAAGGTAGGAGGAGAACCAAAAGGGAGTGCTGTCCTGGAAGCCAAAAGAAGGAAGTAAAAAGCTAAGTTTAATGTTCCTGATGGTAAATCCTCCTGATAAGGAGGGTGGGGACTGAGAATAAACCATTGCATCTGGCAATGGGGAAGTCATTAGTGACACTGCTAAGACCTGGAGGTGAAGGGCAAAAACTTGACTAGATTAAAGAGACGATGAAAAGAGAGGAAGTAGAGGCAGAAAGTACAAACAACTCTTTTGAGGAGTTTGCCATAGAAGGAGCAGAGAAATAGATTAGTGGAAGGCAAGGACCAAGGGAGGGTTGTATTTTCAAGAGAGCAGATGTTACAGCATCTTTGAAAGCTGATGAGGAGATCCAGTAAAGATAGAAAAGGTGATGATACAGAAGAAAGGAGTATTATTGGAGCAATGTCCTCTAGTAGGCAGGCAGGGTAAGATCTAGTACACAGTGGAGAGCTGGCATCAGGGCAATGGTACTTCATCCACAGTACTAGAAGGTAAGACCAAGTATGTGGGTACAGATGTCAGTGTGTCAGCAGATGAGGGAGGCTGTGGTATTTCTCATTACTCCTATTTTCTCAGTGAAATAGAAAGCAGGTCATCAATAGAGTGAGGAAGGGGAGAAGATGTTAGAGACCAGAGATGAAAGAAAGAGTAATGAAATAATTACCCGGTTAGTGGGGGAGTGACTTGACCAGTGAAGTGTAGTAGGACTACTGGGTGGCCACCTGGGTCCAGGTGAGGTGAGTGGTCATGAATATAAAGTAATATCAGTCAGTAAGTTTATGTTTGTTCCCAGCCACAATTAGCTCTCCAAGCACTGGTGCAGAATCGGTGAGGAGATGGATTTTAACATATGAACTGGTTATTGAACTCAGTAGAAATATAACATCACAGCCTCAAATATATTTGGAATTATATCTAAGAACTCTGGTTATAACGAATGTGCATATGGAGAGGAAGATGTGGCAAAAATAAGCAGGCCTTATGAACTGGAAGAGTAGGCAGTTGTTTTTAGGGGTCTCATTAAAACTACAAGACCCTGGGCTTCCCTGGTGGCGCAGTGGTTAAGAATCTGCCTGCCAATGCAGGGAACACGGGTTCGAGCCCTGGTCTGGGAAGATCCCACATGTCGCGGAGCAACTAGGCCTGTGAGCCACAACTACTGAGCCTGTGCGTCTGGAGCCTGTGCTCCGGAACGGGAGAGGCCGCGACCGTAAGAGGCCGGCGCACCGCAATGAAGAGTGGCCCCCTCTCGCCACAGCTGGAGAAAGCACTCGCACAGAAATGAAGACCCAACACAGCCAAAAGATAAATAAATAAATAAAAAGTGGAAGTGTAGCAGTTACATAATAAGAATAATGCAATACCTAAAACAAAAAATTAAAAGACCCTATTGGTCTTTCATAGTACCTGAAAATTCTACCATTGGTGCTCTTCTGAACAGTTGATAAACTTGTCATGCACCGACATGTTGCGTATTTAAAAAATTTTTCTAGCATTTAACATAGTTCCAAGAAGACATGAAATACTAAATAAATATTTGTTAAATTGACTTGAATAAAATAGAATGAAGGGCCATCATGCACTTATTTTCATTCAACAAGGTATTTATTTTCATTCAACAAGGTACTGTGCCAGACATTGCAAGAGTATCCAAGGTAAAGAAAGAACGTATTTACATGAAGCTGTTGAGCGTAACGGGACAACAGTAAGTAGATATTTATTAGCAGAGATTCATTTTTTTTTTTTCTATCACCACCCACTGGTACATAGCAAAATACAAAGGGGTTGAGGAGTGTATGTGAATGGACATGCAGCTCTGCTGGTGGGGTCAGCACAAAGGTTCTGGGGAGAAAGAAGACTCTTGAAGCAACACAGACACAATTCCTCTACTTTACAACTTCAATCCAACACCAGACGGAGGCCCTGATGGCCCCTATGCTGCCATAGAGGGAATGCCATCTTCCTGCCACTGTGGAAACAAGTGGGTGGGCTGAGGTGAAATGCCTCTCTCTATATGTGATTTTACTGGAAAACAGAACCACATGAGTTGGAAGTGAAACCTTGCAAATGCTGATCTCTACCTATCTGCCCAAGTGGAAAATACCCTGAGAACCCAGGATCTAGAAAAGGCTTTTTAAATCTGATACCACTTCAACCACAAAATTCATTATAACTCACCTTTTTCCTAGGGGGAAAGGCCTTCTTAACCATAAGTTAGAAAAAATGGATTTCTCTAATTTTTCTCAACTCATGGGTTCATTTTTAATTAATTATAAGACAAACAGATGTTTATTTTCTTTTCCAATTTGTCTGTGCTTATAGGAGCTCATTCTTTGAATTTGCTAGAGGAGAACATTTGTTTTTATGGTAACCCTTCACATCTTTTATGATAACCTATGATAAAGTTTTTTAAAAAATGATAAAATTCCATTAATCTGGACTCAATCAAGTCAGAATTTGGGTTAGGTTTGCCTGAGTTTGTCTATAATTTGCTCTTGGTTTCAGAAAAGACAGTAAGAAAAGTTTTTTTAATATATAGGACCTTGTAGTATTATTAGTTAACTAGATTGTGAAGGGAGGATGCAGTAAATGTTTATTTCTAGTTATCAGAATAATCACTCAACGAGTGTTTATTGAGCGCTTACTATGCGCCAGGCCTCATCCTGGTCTCAAGCAATATAGCAATGAACAAAACAAACAAAAATTCTTGCCCACATTGGGTTTACATTTCTAGTTTGAATAAATGAGTGACTTTACTACTGACATATGTACAACAGTTAGAAAATTAGTCTTATTAGAGCACATTTAACAATCTTTCTAGATAGTCATCTGTCCAAAATTACTGTTACTTGAAAATAATGTAAATAAAGTCAGTGTTTATAATATCCTGTAAGTGATCATTTTTTATGGCTTTACATTAATCTTGTCTCCCAGATCAGTCAGGTTTTGATTTTGGAACAAATCAAACAAGTCTAGAGAGCCAGCCTTGAGTTTCACCCTAATGTTCTAATATTCTAACATCACCTTTTTGTCAGTTTCTAAGCATTTCCTATTTGTGAGCCTTTTCTTATAATTTGCTTTCTTGTAAGTTTTATAACACTCAGTATGGTATTACTTATACTCATTTCTCAGGAGGCTGAGGCTTAGCAAAGCTAAACAAATTTACCAAGATCCCTCAGCTAGCAATTGTGGCAGATACTATTAGATGACAGTACTGAGCTCCACCCATAACACCCCTCTCTGAGGTTGCCATCCTGACAGAGTAGACATGTAACTCAACTCTGGCCAATGAGATGCAAGTGGAATTCCATGGGAGGATATCCTTTTCCCTTCACCTCTTTCCTTCCTGAAACTTGGATGAGAAGCCTGGATGTGTAGCATCTGAGGATTAAGGCCAACACACTAAAGGCTGCAGAGGAGAAAAGTGGAAAGAGCCTGGTTCCTTGGGGTATCATTGAATTAACATGCTAGCTCCGTACTACCTACCACTATGGCCTTGTCTGTTTAAGTCACTGCACTTGGGTTTTCAGATATTTGTACCATAAAAGACATCTAAATGATAAGCCTCAGAACTGGAATTCAAACATAAAATTCTAAAGCCTGTACTCTTTCCAATGGATATTTCTGACAGTTTGTTCTTTAATAAATCTATTCTTAAGATTTCCAAAGTGACTTTTTGAGTACTGAGAACAATTTCAGTATTCATAACTACTGCAAGTATTCCTCACTTGATAAAGATGTGTCCCTCAAAAACCACATGTAAATAATTTAGACAGATATAATTGTTAATGCATTAATGGCTTTTAAAAGAGATATATAATAATCTTATAAAATATTAGGAGAACATTTTTATGATACTAAATAGGAAATTAGGGGTAGCCAACAGGCACATGAAAAAATGCTCAACATTGCTGATCATTAGAGAAATGCAAATTAAAACAACAATGAGAGGGGCCCTGGCGGTCCAGTTGTTAGGACTATGCGCTCTCATTGCCAAGGGCCTGGGTTCAGTCCCTGGTCGGGGAACTAAGATCCCACAAGATGTGCAGCATGGCCAAAACAAAACAGAACAAAACAATGAGATACCACCTCACACGTGTCAGAATGGTTATTATCAAAAAGTCTACAAATAACAAATGTTGGCAGGGATGTGGAGAAAAGGAAACCCTAGTACACTGTTGATGGGATTGAAAATTGGTGCAGCCACTATGGAGAATAGTATGGAGGTTCCTCAAAAAACTGAAAACAGAACTACCAAATGATCCATCAATTCCACTGCTGAGTATATATTGGAAGAAAATGAAAACACTAATTCAAAAAGAGACATGCATCCCAATGTTCATAACAGCATTATTTACAATAGCCAAGATATGGAAGCAACCTAAGTATCCATCAACGGATGAATGGACAAAGAAGATGTGGTATATATATATATATATATATATATATATATATATATATATACATATATATAATGGAATATTACTCAGACACAAAAAAGAATGAAACTATGCCATTTGTAACAACATGGATAGGCCTAGAGAGTATTATGCTTAGTGAAATAAGTCAGACAGAGAAAGACAAATACTCTGTTATCACTTATATGTGGAATCTAAAAAATAAAACAGATGTATGTAACAAAACAGAAACAGACTCACAGATATAGAAAACAAACTAGTGGTTACTAGTGTGTGTGGGGCGGCAAGATAGGTGTATGAGATGAGGAGATACAAACTATTATTTATAAAATAAATAAGGAACAAAAATATATTGTACAGCACTGGGAAACACAGCCATTATTTTGCAATAACTTTAAAGGGAATATGACCTATAAAAATATTGAATCATTATGTTGTACACCTGAAACTAACATAATATTGTAAATCAACTATACTTCCATTAAAAAAAGCAGTATGGCAGTTCCTCAAAAGTTTAAACTGAGGTACCATATGACCTAGCAATTCTATTCCTAAGTATCAATATATGCTCAAGCAAAATGAAAACATATGTCTATACATAATTTTGTACATGAATGTTAGTAGAGCATTATTCATAGTAGGCCCCAAAATGGAAACCACCCAAATGTCCATCAACTAATGAATGGATACATGTGATATATTCATACAATAATGGAACTTTAGTCAGCCATAAAAAGGAATGAAGTACTGATACATGCTACACCATGGATGAACCTTGAAAACCTTACACTAAGTGAAAGAAGCTAGTCATGAAAGACCACAAATTGTATAATTCCTTTTATATAAAATGTCCCGAGTAGGCAAATGCACAGAGGATGCCTAGGGCTGGGAGGGTTGGGGGGAGATGGGGAGTAACTGCTAATGAAGATGGGGTTTCTTTCTGGCATGAAGAAAACGTGCTAATATTGTGGTGATGGTTGTACAGCTCTTTGAATATACTAAAATCATTGAATTGTACACTTTAAATAAGGTGAATTGTATGGTATGTGAATTATACTCAATAAAGCTGTTATATTAAAAGAAAAAGAATTAACCAACTAATCAAGATCAGTGAGTCCATGAGATAGTATAAGTTGCAGGAGATAGCAAAGCCTAGGCATTCTCTGTCAATCTGGCACTATCTAACTTTTCTTTGAGCTTAAACTGTGGTGTTTGCTCCCATACTGCCCTCATTTTCACATTCCTAAAGTTGCCTTTGCAATGAGATTCTTGTCCTCATGGACTCTTCATCTCGAGGGGACTACTTTATCCCAGAGGCAAGGAGGATTGGTTAAGTCTTGGACACCTGTTAGAATTCTGGCTCCCTTATGTCTAAGGGGAAGTAACATAAGCTCTGTAAAAGGGACAATTCTAATAGTTACTGCTCAAGGTTAAGCTGAGGATTGAAGATGTAAGGCACATGAAGTATGGAGCGCAGTGTTTAGTATATTATATATTTGACAACACAACCCATCACTGATCTCAGTGTTTCCATCATCCCTTTGCTACCTGACCATACCGCAACTTAGTAAAGGATGTGAGCTTCTTGCCCATGACATGTAGCCAGTAACCCCAGGCTTAGCAATGTATTCATAAAATCTGTCTAGTTTTTACCCAAAATGTCTTGATCACAGAGGTGTTACTTTTTATGTTTCACTTAATCAAAGTTATTCTGAATACCTAACAGATGGAGAGAGAGAGTAAGATTGGAAGGTTATTCTTTCCCATAATGATGAGACCTGGATAGCATCTCTCAAATATGCCCTGTGATCTGGGTTCCCACACCACTTCAGCAGAAAAGACTAAACTAGGAAGAAAGCAGTCAGGCCACCCCAGATTCAAATCCCACCTCTCCCTCTCATAGCTGTGTGGCCCTGAATGCATCACCTAACCTAGCTAAGCCTCAGTCACCTGTCTACAAAAATCGGAAAAATAATCATATGTACCACACAAGGTTGTATAGGGGATTAAATGAGGTAGCACATATAAAGCTTTTGGCCCAGTGCTTGGCAAACAGTAGGAGTCCAATAAATATATATATATATATTTAAGTATAAAAGAAAAAGTAGTTTGTGAAACTTTTGAGAATCACTAGAGTAAACGTGTACTTCAAATACAGTTGACCCTTGAACAACATGGGTTTGAACTGCGCAGATCCACTTATAGGTGGATTATTTTCAATAAATATATTGGAAAAATTTTAGGAGATTTGCGACAATTTGAAAAAACTCACAGATGGACTGCATAGAGATATCAAAAAATTAAGAAAAACTTAGGTATGTCATAAATGCATAAAATATTTGTAGATGTTAGTAGATACTTGTCTATCCTTACATAGGCATAAAGTAAGTGATATTTAATATAAAATTAATGATGTGTTACTTTCTTACTGTGCTATAATTTTGCTTTCAAAGAATTACATTACCATATAGTACGCCTGTTTTTCCTAATCAGAGAAACTGCGTATCAGCCTATCATCACAGGTAAGTGGTTTTTTAAAAAATGTAACAAAGTTTCCAATGCTGTATTATGAATATGACTGCAATATTGTATGCCATAAAAATTTTATAATGATTCATTCATTAGTGTATAGGCTAGGCTATTATAAAGCAATCATATTGCTGCTTCTTCCCTATCAATGCATGAATTGTGACACCTGTAAATAAACATGAATTTCTTTTTCACATGATCTTTTCATTTTTGATATCAGTAGTAAAAGATGATTAATCTTGTAAACAGACAAAATTAACTTACAGTATCAAGAAACACAGTACAGTATTATAAATGTATTTTCTCTTCCTTATGATTTTCTTAATAACATATTCTTTTCTCTAGCTTACTTTATTGTAAGAATACAGTATATAATACATGTAACATACAAAATATGTCAATCAACTGTTTATGTTATCAGTAAGGTTTCTGGTCAACTATTAGTTGACTATTAGTAGCTAAGTTTGGGGAGAGTCAAAAGTTACACGAAGTTACACAAAGGGGTCAGCACCCCAACCCCTGCGTTTTTCAAGGATCAATTGTACAAAACTAAAGACATTCTTTTAAAAAAATAATAAATGAAACAAAACAAGGATAGGGTGACCAATGTAGCCCAGTTTGCCCACAATTTTTCCCCCCAAATTAATGATATTATTTCCATCTTTAACACTCGCAAAGGAGTCCAACACAGACTGACATATGTGGATATAGTTTAGATGTAACAGTGAAACATTTTTTTTTTTAAAGGATAGAAGAGAGTTTTATTCAAGGCAAACAGGACTATAGCCCAGGAGACAGCCTCAGTAGCTCTGAAGAACTGCTCTAACAGTGAAACATTTGAACTATGTACATTCAGGAAGGAAAAGATTTTTTTCACATCAACCTTTTCCTATTTTGCAGTTTCTGAATAGCAGAAACTAAAGATACATTTCTCCCAATTTAATTTAGTATGAAGTAATATAACTCTTATGATCAATTATTTGTCCTTAAGCATAAAACTTAAGAGATTTTGGCTGCATGGTTGTCTGGCTCCTGAAGTCTGGTTATTGTTAGAACGTAACCAAAGAGCATTTCCACAAAGCCCTCCTCAACTTCAATTAGAAAATTATTACTTTCATTCAATTATTACTTTCAGTTTTAAAATTGAAAGTCCTGTGTCCTGATAGCTCCCTTAGTCTCAGGCAAACCAGGGAAGATGGTCAGCCTACACAGACACCAAATTTAAGATTTGGGGGTCATTATTAATAACTAACAGCTTCCGTGAATGTAGTGCTGACTATGGACCTGGCACAGTGATACACACTTAAAAAGCCAAATTCCACTTAAATAATTAAAATTACCTCGTGCATTAGGTTTTATTTTTAAAACCATTTTAAAGATAAAGAAATGGCAATTTGGAGAGATTAAAATTGCCTAAACCCTAGAAGGAGGATGGAGCTGGGATTTGAGCAAAGATCCTTTTAAAACTGTGCTGTGCTGTATCCCATTAGGCCCTTGCCCCCAATTACCTCCAATGAGTGAAAAGAGTAGAAAGATTACGGAACACATTGTCCCACAGAGTGAAAATATTAATGGCCTGAAAAGTGTTCTGGTAGCTTCCTTGATCATTATTAGGGAGTTGGTGATAAAAAGGATGCATTTAATATTTAAAGTTGATTTCTTGGATCTCTGCTGGAGGCACAGCATGGGCTGGACTGCAGTGGACTCGCTCAGGTTAGACTGTTAGGAGGGAACCTACCTCTGCACGTACACCACATACTTGGTGTCTATGTAGGTGGGCTTCCCAGGGTTCCAGGTGCAAGTCATGTTGCCTGAATATTCATAAATGACACAGGTTACTTTGTCAGGGACATCTGGTGGATCTGCAACAAAATATATCACTTAGGAGCATAGAAACATAAAGTTTTTTATAGTTACTTGATAAACTTTCCATTTTATTTGGAAAACCAGGCCAGTTCGTACACAGCACCTCCCCCATTCCATCCCTACCAGCTCACCTTGCAACCCACTTTGCCCTCAAACATTGCTACTTTCCTCCATATATTTTACTATATTCTCCCCTCCTTTGGGATACTAAGGTGATCAAGTTCCTCCCATCCAAAAAGAAAATTCCTCTCCAAATTTTCTCCCCTCAGCTGCCAACGTATCTTACTCTTGAACCCCAAACAATCAAGATTCAGACCTGTGATTCCACCAGAACCACTGTTGTTAAGGTCATCGTGACTTTCTAATCCACAAATCCCGTGATTTCTGTGCAGTCATCATTGAGCTTGACCTCTGCAGCATTTGCTATTTTGGTCACTCCCACCTTGAAACCTCTCTGCCTTTTGGCTCTTGTGAAAGGGTTCTCCATGGTGTTTTTCTTCTGCTCTGGCAACTATCTACTTCTCCAGCACCTATTCCACTACCCACTTTAAAAGTTTGGTGTTCATACATACAATGGAGTATTACTGAGTCTTTAAAAGAAAGGGAATTCTGACATGCTACAACATGGATGAACCTTGAGGACATTATGCTAAATAAAATAAGCCAGACATGGAAGTGCAAACACTATATGATTCCACTTATAGGAGGTATCTAGAACAGTCAAACACACAGAGACTGAAAGTAGAATGATGGTGTCTGGGGAGATGGGGGAGATGGGGAGTTGTTGTTCAATGGGTACAGAGCTTTGGGTTTGCAAGATGAAAAAAGTTCTGGGAGTGGATGGTGGTGATGGTTACACAGTGATGTGAATGTACAATATGCTTAATGCCACAGAACTGTGCACTTAAGAATAGTTAAAATGGTACATTTTACTACAATAAAAAAAGATTAAAATTTTTTGGCATTCATAGAATTCTATTTCTAGTTTCTCTCTCTTTTTCCCTTCTCCCATGCCCTCAACTCTTTCTCCGAGTGGCCCTGTTATGGGGAATATTGTTAGCTTTTGTCTGCTACCATCTTTCCCTTTGAGAATTGACATCTCCTTCACTCCCAACCTCCACCCCTATGACAAGGGCTGTCAATCACACAGAAGTGTACCCTTGACCTAGGCTAACTAATCAGAGTATTTCCCTTGGGAATGAACACATGACTCAAGATGAACCAATCAGAGTTATCCAAGGATCTTCTTCTGGAGCCATTGTAAAAGAGGTGCTTCTCCCCCACTGAAACTGCTATCTCTGAGTAACATGTGAGCAGTGAGTTGTTGATGGCCATTTTGCTGTCATAGTGAAACAGTCTATTTAAGAATGAAGCCAACACAGGGGAAAATAAAACCCAAGAAATGAGAAAAGATGAGAGAGTTCTAATGACATTGTTTGAGCCCTTGGAGCCTCTGAAGCCTATGAAACCCCAGCAACTGTAGAACTGCATCTGGAATTTCAGATGCATCATCCAATAATAAATTACCAAGAATCAAGATAAAAAAAGAAGTATGGAAATACTGAGTGTTTAGCATATGCTCACTTTTCAGGTGTGGCTCTCTCAGCTTGTGCCTACATTTGCAATACTGCCTGGGAAACTTGACAACTCAAAAAATGACAAGAGGGATTTCCCTGGCAGTCCAGTGGTTAAGACTCCACACTTGCACTTCAGGGGGCGTGGGTTCCATCCCTGCTCGGGGAGCTAAGATCCCACATGCCTCACTGTGCGCCCAAAAAAAAAGGAAAAAAAAAAGAACATGATAATTCTTTCCCATTAAAAAAAAAAGGAAAGGATGGGGGCTCAGAAAGAATAAAAATGCAGACATTTATGCACCTGAAGTTATAGCCAAAGCTTTATCGTAAATACAAGTATGTTCTTGCACTTCACCTGTAAATCATCTACCAAGAATACTACTTATAAAAGAAGAAATAAATATATGAAAAATTTATCCTCATTGCAAATTAAACCAATAATAGATGTCATTTAGATCTATCAAATTGGCAAGGATTTTGAAAAATGTTAATCCACAGTATTGGAATGAACTCAGGGAAATCCTCTAACACACTGCTGGTGGGAATGCAAATTGATACAACCTTTATGGAGAGCACTTTACATATCACAATCTTTAAAAGTGGGAGTAACATCTTGCGACCCAGCAATTTTAAATCTAGGAATGCAACCATATTGAAATGTTCATAGATATACAAAAATATTTGGCTAAAGAGGGTTTGCCTCTTAAAGTGTTGTTCCTAATAATGAAAGAATTGGAGACCACCTTAACAACCCAAAATGCACTCCTAAAGTACATCCAAAAACAAAGTTATAGAAGACAGTTTAAGTATATGGCCTTTGGAAGGCACTAGAAATATGTTTAATTAAGTAAGTAAGTACTGGCCATATGATAAAGTGAAAAAAATAGTACAGTATAGTAGTCTCGTTTGAGAGACAAACAGAGAGATAGAGAAGGGGAGAGAGAGAAAAATACTGAAACTTGAAAGACATATTCCAAATTATTAAAGAGGGAGTCTGTTAGTAGTGAGATTATGGGATTATAGAAATGATAAGTATTTCTTTTTTGTTAGTCCAAAATTTTAAAAACCTTCTACATGAATGCAATTTGATTTTACAATTAAAAAAAATATTTTCGAGGAGATATGGGGATATATGTATAGCTGATTTACTTTGTTATAAAACAGAAACTAACACACCATTGTAAATCAATTATACTCCTATAAAGATGTTAAATAAAACTTTAACTTGGCGTTCTCAGAAAAAAA
This sequence comes from Phocoena phocoena, assembly GCF_963924675.1. Classification (NCBI taxonomy): domain Eukaryota; kingdom Metazoa; phylum Chordata; class Mammalia; order Artiodactyla; family Phocoenidae; genus Phocoena; species Phocoena phocoena. Next base: position 58,072,945 of record NC_089219.1, on the reverse strand, counting down.
ACAAAAAAAAACGTGTTTTCAAACAGTAAGAACACACTAAAATGTGTAGTTGTAGTATCAAGTTACAATGGGGAGAAACTGGACTCCAAGTAGGATAAAAGAAATCTTTAAGTTTTCTTTGAGCTTTGAAGGAGGTAGCTGTGGAAACATAAATTTAAATCATTTTGGATATTGACTGAGTTGGGGTCCCTCAGTGATCTGTGCTGAAGTTATTTTTTCCCTCTGGTTTCAGACAGAGTATCACTGATTTGGCCATCCTAAAAGACAGCTGTCAGTCTTTTGGGCTATGTTATGCCACAGCATTCTCTCTGAAGTGTCTGGTAACTAATTAACTTTGCAAAAGATCAAATAGATTATATACACACATGCAAATATACACACTATTTGTTAACGTGAAGCTATGTAAAGAAGGGAATGTGAATATGGTTATAAGAATAAGACCGAATTGTTTTTAGATCTCATTGCCAGGTTATTAAATGTCCATGGATAAAAACCTTCTGTACAGCCAGATAGCAGAAAACACTCTGCTCTCTCCTACTAATTGCACCTCTCCCCTACCATTGGGTCCCTCACTATTCACAGGCCAGATTTCTTGTTAATTCAAAGTTTAGCCAAGTATCATTTTCTACTGAGAGCTTCTTGAAGGCACTGTCTGTGATCCCCTCTTCTCTGAATTTCTATCATTTAACACATTTTTGGTGCATACCAACCACTTAGTAAAGTTTATTTCATGACTTGATTGGCTTGATTAATAAAATGACAATGAGAAGAATTTAAAATTAAAAGAAAGTCAATACTTCTGGCAAAGATCACTCCATAATTCCTTACCTAAGGAGCACGCAGACCAGCCTATTGTGTCACTAATGAGACTTAGTAGCAATGTTAAAGATGAATATTCAGTGCCTTCTAGGCACTGGTGACAAGTAGAGATCAAAGATGGTTAAAATTTAAGTCAAAGATATTTAAACTTTTAAGTAAATGATTATGTGGATATATGACTTTCATGAATAGTTTAATCTGGTGTTTTTAAATGAATAAAGACATCTTATAGTATTTTATCCCGTGAATGGTGTGACTGTAATAGAATACTTTTCATAATATGCATGCATTTAATCACAGATAAGAATCTAAGAAGTTTTTAAGATTATGGCTAAAAATGAAAACTGTGATAATAGTTTGTATTTCACAAATTACACATTAAGGTACAGAACCTTTTTAATACGTTTAGATATCTTTTTAGGAACAGCAACGACTCATTTATCTTCTCTTTGTCTTTTATGATTTGTCTCCAGTTTAAAAAAATATACATAATCATTTTGTTCAGAACAGTGATGATAAGTTGACACAATAAAGCTCACAGGATGAATATCCTGTAATCAAAGTGATCCAGTGAAAGCAATGTGATTTCTAGAATACCACAAAACCCCTCAAAAACCTTTGCTTGACCTACTTAAATAGAAAGTTCTGTTTGCTAAGAGTGCAGCGCCTGAGAACACAGGGGTTCTTGAATCCAGGAGTTTGAGTACACCCTTACATGGCAGTTACAATTTCACGCTCATAACCAGAGGTCTATGTAAGAAGTTCCAACTCACGAAGTAAATAAGTGGAAAGGATGATGTTCTTTCTAAGCAGCCATCAGCAAAAAGTATAAGTGCTTCTAATATGTTGTCCTAGAAGGGGAGAAAAGGCCATTTCCTGGCCCTAAACATCGCCTGGTGTTTGTGTTTGAGGGCAGAGGGCCTCAGGCAACACAGGGAGAGCGGTTGGCAATAACCTGTCACCCAAACTGCAACAGAGGGAAGGAGGCGTACTTCTTTTGCCTCCTTTCTTACTCTGGCTTTAATTAAAAACTAATCTTTCCACACAACTGTGAAAGTTACTCATTTGCCCTCTAAAGAAATATTCTCTCAACACCCCACCACACCCCCAAAGAATAAATAGGAAAGTATTTAAGCATGAAGGGTTATTTCTGTTTCCTGAGGATGTGGACAAGCTAAGAAGTCCTTAGACATCAGATAAGATGTCTACTTGTGGTTTCAATTCCTACAATTTAGGGCAAGTTTAGCATGTTAGTATTACTTTAAGGCATAAATTTTTTCTTTGACTCCAAAACCTACTAATTTCCTTCCTTAGTTGACCTCTACCACTTCCCACGGCTCTTCTCTCTTGAAAATCGCAGAGATCAGGAGCCCAGCAGGACGATAGCCTTACTTGAGAACAAGAAAGCCTCTTGCTTCTCAGACATCCCCTCAAGGGGCAGGTGGAGGTGGCCAGGTGGGCTTGCTCTGTCTAGCTGAGGACTGGAGATGAGGAAGAACTCAGATTTGATTCTCAAAAGTATGGAGAAAGGGAGCATGACAAAGACCCAAAGCCCTCTATCTTTCACTGAAAATGGGCCCAGATGCTGTAGGGAATGAACCTCTGGGTTAAAACCGTGCTGAACTTACTGATTGTTCCTTCATAATAGTAGAACCAAGAGTTAAGTGTATAATTATACAAGCCAGCCCATATTACTATAGTAACTTAAACACCTTCAGAATACCAGGAACACAAATTGAACTTACCAAATATTTAAAAAATTAACTTAATTAATTTTTTTCTTAATAATAACAAACACAATTATTCACAATTAGGGCAGTGACATTAGGTGCAGGGAATTGTATCAGAATCCCCCCATGTTTTATCAAAAGGATGCATTTAAGAGGGTTTAGGCACATTAATGTTGTAGTTTAAAGTGTATAATGTGCTTTCAAATAAATTATTGAAATTTGATGCTTACCATAGCCAATATAATTAGCCTCATTTTACAGACATGGAATTGAGGCTCAGACTAGTTAAGCAACTTGCCCAAGGTCACACAGCTGGTAAGAAGTATAGCAGGGACACAAAGCTAATGTTGCAAATGTTTTTCTCCTTCCTAAATCTTAGCCTCAAAATTTTTCAATGGGATCTGCTTCAAGGTTGATATTATTGAATAGTTTGGATAACAATGTTAAGTAAAAAACAGATGAGAAGAGCAACAGTGAAAATCTGAGGATGCTGCCCTGCACATATGCTGTGTTTGGCCAGACTAGTGTTGAAAAATTATTTTTTGAATGCATTGGCATACAAACATTTAAAGTTTGTAGAGTTCACATTGAAAATTTACACTTCTGTCTTCTTTTGAAGTGTCCAAAGATCTAGGGATACTGGACCCTCATAGATGCTGAAGCTGGGCAGTGGCTGAGCCCAGTAGACCATCACTGTGCTTTCCTCTCTGCACGGATCCCATCAGCCTCCTTAACTCACACGTTTCACCAGCCTGGCCCCTGGAGACATTTGAATTTGCAACTCCTACATTAAACTAATACAAGAAGTGAACTATATTAATTTGCCTCTATTATTAGACAAGATTGGTAATTACCAGTTAATTGTTAGCCTAACTTTCATTTGGATTTTGAATGCACCTCAACACTTACATCCAGAAGAAATGTCTTTTCCACATATCAGTGTCTCTTGAAAATATCCAGGACATTCAGCAGTACAGTACATAAAGGCCTGTGGCTCCTGAAAGTTGTTATACCAAAGGCGAGCCGTTGTTTTATTAATTCTTGTGATTTGAAATCTTTCTTTGATGCCATTTTTATAAAAATAAAGTTTCCTTGGTTGGCAGTTCTTAATTGCTGCTTGGCAATATATAGAGATATTCATACCCATCTTAAAAATTGTGGCTGGTTCTACCCAGATGCGTCCAGAGCAGTTTATATTTGTAATTCCTGGAAAACAAATAGATAAAATTAAAAATTCCATGTAAAGCATTAAAACCAGAGATTCAGAAGAATGTGCGCTATTGCATTAAAAATTTTTTTTCGATTAACTGAATAATTTCCATTGGAAAAGAGTTTTAGGACTCAGAGTATCATTTGTTTAGTTTATCAAAGTGTGTTTTTACCGTGTTCTATTGATGTTCGGCAGCACGACACAAGACTAGAGTCAGCTTTCAGCCTTTAAGTTTCTCTAGCTGTCTAAAGAGCAAATATGATTAGCTCTCCTGGTTTAAAGGTGAGGACTGAGACTTTTTGAGTCTACCTCATTTTTCAAAGGTAACATTAGGAATAAGAATTGGCACTGCAGAATCCAAACCCCACTAACCAGCTACTCAATCTTTCACTCTTTCACCAGCTATTTTCACTTTCACTTGATAAAGGCTACTTTTAACAGAAAACTATGAGTTTAATGAGTAAAATCAGTACTAATTACTAACTGCAAAAATGTATTGCTTGACAACCACTTAAAATTCATCACTTTTAAGTTGAAAAGCAAGTTTCAAAACATCATATTTAATGGAGGCTCAATGTTAAAAATAACTCGATGAATGAATTAAAAAGAAATACACTAAGATATTAACAATGATAATCTCTGTGTGTTAGAGTAATTTTTTATTGTATATTTCTGTGTTTTTAAAATTATATAATAACATATTATTTTTATAACCAAAAGACAATAAAGTCATTTTCATAAACTTGAATGACAATGCAATGCAATATCAATTAAATTAAATTCACAGCAAGGAAAATTTATTGTAGGCTTTTTCTGGAAATACCTGTATCAGAATATCTTAAAACCTTATCAAAATAGTGATAATTAAAGGTCAGTATTTGATTTTTAAAAGTTCTTATCTTTGGAATTCAAAGCTTAAAGAATTAAATTTTTGGGGCTTCCCTGGTGGCGCAGTGGTTAAGAATCCGCCTGCCAATGCAGGGGACACGGGTTCGAGCCCTGGTCTGGGAAGATCCCACATGCCGCGGAGCAACTGAGCCCGTGCACCACAACTGCTGAGCCTGCGCTCTGGAGCCCGCAAGCCACAACTACTGAGCCCACGTGCCACAACTACTGAAGCCCGCATGCCTAGAGCCCATGCTCCACAATAAGAGAAGCCACCACAATGAGAAGCCCGCACACTGCAAAGACCGATGCAGCCAAAAATAAATTAATTAATTAATAAATTAATTAATTTTTAAAAAGAGTTAAATTTTTTATAATATAAGCATAATTGAATATGGCCAGTTATGTAATGAACATTTACATATAAGTTATAAATATTTAAATGTTGAGGTAATGCTAAAAATAATTCCATCATTATCAATAGGGAATTGAAGGCAAAGACATGGAAGAAGTTTTAAGAAGCATCTGACTGCTTTAAATAAGTTCAACAATTCAAGTTCAGACAAACTGCATCTTGAGCACCTTAAAAAATCTGTGAATACTTTCATGAAACCATTGTGAGTAGTGTTTGAGAATACACAGAAAATATCAAAAATGTCAGAAGACTTCAGATTTGGACACATATTCTCCCGGTTTTCAAAAGTGGAATAAAGAAGAACCCCAGAAACACTGGACTGCTGAGCTTCACAACATTCAAGAATAAATTAATAAGTTGATCATTTTTCAGTGCATAGAAAAAAATCAGTAATCAGCAGGAATCAACATGGATTATATAAGAATAAGTCATATGAAAAATTGTCAATTTCTCTTTTTAATATGTTAAAATAAGTCATATAAAACATTAATTTCTTCTTTTTAGATTGGTCAGAGGAATGCTAAACATAGTATATTTTTTATTCAGCAAATCTGTTAAAAAGGGGTAAAATATTGTTCTAGTAGAAAAGATAGTCTGGATGATATTAAAAATATTCATAGCAGATTGAACAATAATATATAGAATAATTTTTAATGGACAGCTGGTAGGTCTCTAATGCCACATGACACGGGCTTGTCTTATTTCTCTATGCTTTATATTAATCACTTGGATATATAAACAGAAGTCCTACTTATCATTTGCATATTTCCAGAAGCTGGAAAAAGTAGCTGGTGTCTTATTTTTACTAAATCTTCTTGGATAGCTGTTGGTCTGACTCTGGAAGTGTCCAATATCCTGCTGGAAGGATTCTAGTTCTCAAGGTGGGGCTACTTCTATATCTCTAATATAATGTGTCCCAACCTACAGAAGACAGTTTTGCTTTTGTCACTATTCTGAGTAACTTGCATGATTTGCAAAGCTTCCTTCAAGGTCTAGAACCCTGCCTTGGTGTTGCTTATCTCCTAGTAAATGAATCCCTGTCACCTGCCAAGGATGCTATGCAGAAACTCTCAAAAGCTGATGGCTGCCCTGCCTGAACTTCTGATGATCTCCCTCCTGGACTCCTAAAATCAGTGTATGCCTTTGTCATAATGCCAGATGTTTGTGTGAATTACAAAATAGGAATAATAATAGCACATAATACTACTGCACGAAGGAATACAAGGCTTAGCACAGCACCTGACACACGGTAACCATCAATAAATGGTTTGTGGAATTGAATTAAGTTGAAATGTTTGATGAGTTATCGTATAAGTTAAAAATGTTCAAAGATAGAATATGCCAACTCAAAATAATAAGCTCCTTCGTGGAAATGTTGGTATAAGAATTAGACGTCTGTCTGTTAGGATGCTTGATAAATGAATCCTGAATTAGTAGGGAGGTTGGACTTTATTTCATTCCACATAATTTTATGTGCATATAATTTTTTGGATATAATAAGTTTTTATTCTTCAGAGATCCTAGCATAATGCCATGAACATAATAAACACTCAACATTTTATTTGAATAAAAAATAGCAATAGGTACTCAAAACACTGTACCTCCATGACACCAACTGAAGAATATGTAAAGAGCTATTGCCACGTCCCATTGAATTGTGACCTGATTCATGACCAAAAGCAGGAAAAAGCTCTTTGTCGCCCTCTAGAAAAAATATGAAAAATGTTTAAATTGTAATATTTTAATAAAATAGCAATAAAATACTAAAAGGCATAACATTTTTTCTAACAGTTGCTTTTGATGAGAATAATTAGGAAGAAAAAAAGGAAGGAAGGAAGGAAGGAAGGGGGAGGTAAAGGAAACAGGGCAAAGGACTTACTGGAGCGCGAGGAGGTAGAATACAGGTGGAGGAGTAAAGCAAAAGTATGGAATTTTATACCCTCCCCAAATCACTATGAATTACCTTAGTAGGACATTTTGACCCTTGATAAAATATAACTCCTCCTAATCTTGTCTCTCTCATCAGAAATCTCTTTCTGCTCTAACCCCTGATGCTCAGTTCTTTTCCTGACCAGGTTTACATGCCTATCAAGCTCCAGAAATATTAGTCTTTGATAAGTAAAACTCAGGAAAAGCCAAAAATGTCAGAACTTCCAGAAAAAAAAGCATTCAAAATGAAGCAAGAGAAAGTGAGACAAAGGCTTATGTGCTATCACCAGTTAAATCTACAGAAAGCCCTTTTATCTGTAGAGAGTTCAAAAGAAATACCTTATAGAAATTCCAAACAATATTGCCATGAGTTTACAACTGGAGTTACATTATTCAGGTAATCAGTTACCTACATTATTGAATAAATTATTCAATAATCAACATTATTCAGTTATTTTTATCTCTTTAGTAAAATCTGAGCCTTTCATATAAAACAACAAAACTCATGACTCATCAAATAGCACAAGATATCTGATAACACTTTTAAAGACTGGGGTCCCCGTGACTTATGAATATAAGGATCCCTTTCATAATTTGTTAACAATAGTAGGTCTTCACTTTATAAATAATAGGCGAAACAAGCCCTAAAATGTTCCCAGTTAGGAGTTAACTACTCACCTGATAGAATATACACAATAATATTATTTAAAGTGATGTGATAGACAATATTACAGATTCAACTTCCATCAGTAACCACTGTATGAAATACCACAAGAACTTTTAAGAGAAGACAACTTGGCCCATGTATTTCCAAAAGAAAATATAGCTGTTTTTTGAGTATTTAGATGATCGTTGTCTCTTTACCTTTCAACGTGTTTGAAGCACATAATTCCACTTCAGAGCCAGGCTGTCGCCTGTGTCACATCTTCTTTCCTCACTGCCTGCCTGTCAATGATCACTTCAGGTTTTCAGTGATGAGGCAAATGGAAATGTCAGCAAAGCACCGACCTACATTTCAGATTCTCAAAGAGGAACTCAAACCGTCCAATTCAAAATGACTGGCTCTTATGTCACTATTTGGGAAAACCCAGATTATTGAAAGTGAACTGCTTTGTCAGTACTTTTTTTCCCTCATCTTAATTTAAAATAATCTGTCTCAGCCAAGAAGTAGAACACATATATATGCTTTATCTATCAAAATCTTTGACACCAAAGATATGATGCTTAGTTTTCATTTGCAACCAACAGTGATATCCATTATAAACCCATTTCTTAAGAAAAGAAAGTTTAAATGCTACTGTTGACCATTCATGTATTTAACAAGCATTTTTGAGCATCTAATATGTGCCAGGTATTGTTCGGGGCATTAAAGATATAATGGTGATTAATCACAGAACATCCGCTTTATTGTATTGTTTACATGATAAAATTACAGATTAGTGGCTTTGAACTATTGTTCATGGTTTAGCAGGATCCTACAACCAAATAAAATAATTATTAAATTATTTGGTTGGTTTATAGTAAGCATCACCAGGAGACTTCTGCGACATACCTTTTCTTGCCTCCTTATTTGTTCTACATGAATATCTTTTCACTCTTTGTACTCCTTTATATTGTAAATGACAATTAATTTATTAATTTCCTCCACAGTGAATTTCTTGAAGTTAGAAACTCCATACTGTCTTTTTAATTTTTATATCTGTTGCACCTAGCACATTAGAATACTCTGGGGGAATATTTAAAACATTCCTATGCTCAAATTTATTGTACCCAATGAAATCAGAATTTCTGTGAGTGGATGTTTGTGCATCGATATCTTTAAAAAGCCTCTCCTGGTAGTTACAAGGAACAGCCAGGGTTGAGGTCCACTGGAATACACGAATAAGAATGTCTTTGACTATCACTGGGTTTTAATCACCAGTAACAATTTTCTAAACTGTGAAGGAGAGGGTATGGGAAAACATTTCACATACCAAGAACAGAAGGTGCAAGTAAATTGTTTAGGACTGGCAGGTTGTTTCTCCAGGTTGAAGGGAAAAGGATCTGAGCTGGAAAATTAGGTCAGTGGCAGAATGTAATGGGCTTTGTATTCCTGTGTATTCCTGTCCGTCCTCCCATTCACCCAGCTGCACATCGCCACCTGGCCGTTGCTTGTCAGGCTACACAGCTGAAAAAAACCCAAAACAACAACAAAAAAACCCCAACTTCCTTTATCAGAAAGTGTCAGAGATAGCAAAGATGGTTAGGCAGAGAAATACATAATCAAGTTGGATTTTTAGAAAGATAATTCTAGTTACTGTGTGGAGAATTGAATGAGGGTAGAGAGTCCAGTTAGGAGGCTATGGAAAACCAGAGTCTGATGAAGGCCTAAGGCAAAGCAAAGGCAGTGAGAACTGAGAGGAGGAAACACACCTGAGAGCTCTGTGGAGGCCAATTCAACAGCTGTGCAGTGAACAACCGCTGTGTGGGGCTAAGAATTTGGGAGCTTAAGGATTGACTCTGTGGCTACTTTTGCTGACTCAGCAGATAACAGCATTAACTGAGCACACAAAAGGAGGAGTGAGGGTGGGGAAGTAATGAATTTGGTTCTGATCATGGAGATTTGGAGGAGCTTACAGCATGTTTAGAGAAGACTGGTAGGATATTGGAGACTTGGGTAAACTTGAGAGAGAAGTTTGAGCTGAAGATCTAAATTTAGAAGATTTCAGCATGTCAATAGTATTAAAGGTAAGATTAGAATAAAAGAACTCAAAGAGAACATCCAGGGAGCTAAGGGAAGGGAGTAGGTGGCCAGAGCCAAAAATCTTGACCAAAGGACAGAAGAAGAGATACGAGAAGTGTGTGACCAAGTGTCAAATTGTCAGAGATTAAATATGATAGGAACTAACAGGTAATGTTGAATTTAACAAAAGTCTGTCTTCCCTGAGAATAGTTTCAGAAAAGAAATGGGGGCAAAAAGGAGATTGAAGTGAATTAGAATAGAAAATAAAGGAGAGGACATCATCTAACCTTTCAGGAATTCAGACAGTGGAGATGAGATTGATGGACAGCTAAGTGCAAATCAGGATTCATTTATTTATTTTAATGGGGGCTGGTGGTACTTCTTAACCATCTTTTCAAAGATATTTGCCATGCATATCTCTTTTTTAGTGAACAGTCTGTTCAAATATTTTGTCCATTTTTATTGGTTTATTATGTTTCTTATTACTGAGTTTTGAGAGTTCTATATGTGGTTTGGAAACTAGTCCTTTATCAGACATACGTTTCGCAAATATTTTGTCCTAGTCTGTACCTTATCTTTTCATTTTCTTACCAGCATCTTTTGAAAGAAGTTTTTAATTTTGATTAAGTCCAATTCATTAATTATTTTAGTGATTCTTTCTTTTGTTTCTTTGTCCTGTGAGTCTCTGCTTACAATTTTATCAATGGATCAATACGTAATATTGCTTTATGTGTGTTTCTGTTTATGTGTGTTTCTCTTTATGTGTGTTTCTGTTTATATTGTTGACTCATTAACATTGAACTTAGGGCCAACAGCCCTATAATTCATATCTGAACAAAGCTTAGGTAACACGGGTGTTCTTTGTAGTGTACATTGCAGACTTCTTACACTTAGGAGCACTAGACAATACTACAGGACTATACTTGGGGGCCGTGTTAAACAGAAAAATCACCAAAAAAAAAGCACAGAATGTGAAAAATGTCTAAAATGTCTCAAGTCTAAAATAGACTTGAGAAAGGACACTTGATTACAGTATCATGCGGAAACAAGTTTCTTAGCTGGGAACTTGCACATTGTGTGACTCAAGTCTTTCGCCACTCTGTAAATCTCAGCAAATGACTGACAAAGTGCTGCAAGTGTTGATTTTGGGGTTACAAATCAATTTTAGTTAGTAAATAAATTCACAAGTACAGAATTGGAATGATGAGGATCGACTATATAAAATCTTGTACGTAAATGGTTTGACTTCACTTGCTAATCAGAAAGCATCAAAACCCATTGTCTTGGCTTGCTTTCCATAGGCAGGGTTGCCATCTGGGTATCCTGGGACAGTGCAATTTAAACTTGTCCCAAGGTAATTACACATAACACTCCATTTTACTTCCAAAATTATTCCATTTTGGAAGATATCTTGTCACCATCTTACAAGCCTGCAAGTAATAAACCTTGTTTATTTTCTAAAAGTCACACAATTTCAAGTTTTTCTCTAGCATTTGGTAAAAGTTTGGAATGGTTGTCGGCTGAGGGGATGAAAAGGGTGATTGAGTGTAAAATGCATGATCTTGAAAATATATCATATTAAATTAGTAAGTATATTTTGAGTTAACACATACAGGGTAAATACATTTAATGCAACATTTAGCTTTTTTCCAACTTAAAAAAAAATCCACTTTAGGGAACTTCAGAACAGAAGAAAACAGCTAGAACTGTAGTCCTTATGCAATTGTGCTTTTCTATAAATTTACCTGCCTATTGTGGATTGAAAATATCTCCAGTTTCCCCATCCAGTGGCGACACTGTCATAAACCAACTGACTACTAGAAGGAGCTCCTTGAAGTGGATTGGTTAGGATCTTCCAGTTTAAGAAGTATAGCTGGACCAAGACCTTGAATGTTAAACTGTTGCCTAACAACACTCATCTAGCACTGGGGAGGAGACCTAGAGGGATCTATCTTGTCTCAGAACTCAGATGCCCTATATGGGTGGGAATGAGAAGAACAAGGAGTGGACTGTTGATCCCTGAAATGGGAACTTAGTGACTCCCTGACTCTGAATAGAGGTGGAAAACCTACCACCTCTATATAGGGAAGTGATATGGCAGCCCCAACATTTTTAAATAGGCCTGGCTTAGGGCAGATAATCTGGTTAGAGAGGAGGACTAGGGAACTCTTGAATTTGTGCTTGCAAAGCAGGTACACTATTTCTACTTTGATTACTGCGTTTCTTTGAAGTGGCTTTAGTAGGGGAGAATGTCTGAATCATGTGTAAAGCTCCTAAGCCATCCCTTTGAAGGTACCACTAAATATGCAAATCCCATTCAGTAGACCTGATTTGGGAGGCTTAAAGTTTTGTGCCATAGTAATCTAGCAATTCTGTGTGGAAAAAAAGGAAATCAATATTATGGAAGGGTGGGGAGACTGATGGGTGTTTGGATGAATTGTTTTTTGCAGGAGAGAAGATGACAACGGCTACCCATAGAGGCCAGAGGAAGTCCCCTAATATATGGATACGCTCAGGGCAGACATTTGTACATATCTGCACAATTCTTGGTAGCTAGGATACAGTGGTACAGCCCAGTCTCTTGCTACACCATGTAAAACAGGTGTTCCCATTTGAGAGGGCTTACTGTACTACAATGACTAAAGTGTGACTGGATTCCCTCCTCACTCCCTGCCAGGGGCAAGACATGTATCCACTCTTCCTCCTTGGGCAGTCACAAATCGAACCAAGATGACAGAAAAGGGCCTTTAGAAACTGCAGCACAAAGATAAGACAGAGGGCTTCTTTTTCCCTAGGCAAAAACCAGGAGTTATGCTTTGAAGCAATTCCCCAATTCATAGTAGAATAATAGTCTAATTGTTTAATAGACATTTGGCTAGGAAAGTGGCTTCCTCCTCCCAATTTCTTCTTTAAACATTCAAAAGAGAGGCAACTGCATGGGTGGGCCCCCCAAAATTTAGGATGAGAGAAGAAAAGCCCACTGTGACTGTGGATGGACTTGTGCAGGGGCAGTGAGCCACTCCTCAGGTCCATTTAAGGTGGTTTCTGTATATACTGCAATAAGGGGCTTGAGCCTGGAGTAAAGAACCATTTTGCACTCTTCAATATACTGACGTTTGCATGTGCAATTGAAGACTTATTTGGATAATTGACTGTGTCACCCTGCCCTTCTATTGTTACAGGCCTGATAAAGGGGCCTTAAGTGCCTTCTGTGTGCCAGCATAGACTGGCTAAGTGTTGTGACTACAGAAGAGGATGTTAATGGCTTTCAAGGACCCTGAAGTAGGAAACAAAATTGTATTTTAAAATTACAATGAAAAAAAAATGCTAATAGAAAATATGAAAACAATTAGGGGATCAGAGAGGAATATACAGGAGCCTTAGGATCACACTTTTGCAAGCTTCAGCCCTGAATGCCAACTCCTGTAGGCCAAAGTTTACCTGATCTGGGTCAGTGACTCAGGCTTGGTTTCGTACCTATTCCCTGCAGTTTGATCTCACACTTGTGACTCTGAACTAGATTTTATGATACCAAATAACTCTGGTTTCTCTTCAGATCATGTAAATCTTTTGCCTTTTTATGGTACCAGCATTCCTCCTTCAGCTGCCTCTACTTCTACCCCATCATCCTCCAATGGGTGTGTACCACACCATATCACTTTGCTTCACCAACAGTGCCCAGCTCACTGTCTGGGCCTGCCCTACTTTTCAAAACTCACAACTGAGTAATTACGAAAAGTACAATTTCAGTTCCGCAGTCTTAAGAATGTAACAGACAGTATTATTCATTTCAGAAAACTTTTTGTCAAAAATGTTGAACTTACTTTTGTAACTTTATGGCCTTGGAGTTATAATTTTCTTGATGATAATTTTACCTGGAAAAACTCATTCTTCTAATATGCCAGATAAAAGAGGTGTCACTTTATTAATTTTCTCAACTACTGAATTAATAGTCCCATTATTCATAAGGAGTTAGGTAGTCGCTTTGAAGAGAAATAAATACCATAAATCTTTTGACTCATCCAAAGGACCCTACATGTACCCTACATGCATCTGCTCAGTATTTCTCAGTATCAAATACCTTATGGCTCATTCAGTTCTATCGGAGGAGTGGGTGCCACTGGCTGAATCATCACCATTTCCTGTGAGGTGTGCATTAAAGGTCAACTTTATCTTATTTCCTATGAATTTCTTAGAGACTTAAGAATGCTCAGAAGCGGAGGTGAACTCAAAACCTTCAGTGTACAACTGTAGCTCTTGGAGACTTCATGCATACTCCTAAGATCAGTTTCCAGATTTTCAACTTCCTAATGTGCACTTCCCTACATTTGATTTCTCTGAGAATGAGCCTGGGTTCGCAGTAGTCATTCTTTCGCTTCTTAAAGAATGGTATCCCTCCACCCCAAATCTCAGTATTGTGCATGACCCTGGGTATAATTAGCTCCAGGGTACCAAGCAAACAGAGAAATGGAGATACTGGTTTCAGGGAGAACTCGTCTGATTACTAATCAAGGTGCGTTAAACTCATAAGGCTTCTAATCTTTTCCTGCGTTGTATACATTTTTTAGAAAAGTGAAGCTTACTAAAATACTTGTATTTCAGCCCATATTGATGTACTCTGAATTTTAGCCAATTTGGGGATATTTGGGCCCATTTTGGAATAGTCTGAATGCTGAGCATCAGAAGTAATATGGGGGGCTTATGGTTATCCTCTTAAATGTAAATGAGATTTTTGATGGACTGTCATATTTTTTCTAGACACATTGGATAAAAGTCATGTGTAACTACCTTATCAATAAAGTACAGCAAATCTGAAAGAAATCAAGTAAAATTTTAAAGGTTTTATTATCAAACTATATCATGGCATATTTGTCCCTATAACAGCCTTGTCTCACTTATTTCATCTTGTAAAACATTCAGTAATTTCTATTTAAAAGGAAGTAAACTTTTTTAGACTTTTGTTTAATATTTTAGACATTAATTTAAAAATATGCAATAGGGTACATAATTTTTAAAGTTTATTTTAAGGGTATTTAAGGAAAACATTTGGAAGACCATTGTACTAGTTCTCACCTATACTAGCCAAACAAAATCCGTATGTGGAAAAAATACACCAAAATATCAATAGTGGTTTCTTTGGATTATGGAATTATGGTTACTTTTTCTTCCTTTTGCTTTTCTATAACTTCCTATTTTTTAGGATGAGTATATTGTATATGATAATTTAAAAACATTTAAAAAATACTAAACACATTAAGGACAGGAAGTCTTTAAAGGGAAGGATATAAAGAGGAGATTACTTCCTAGTCGATTCTAAAATATGAGGCAGCTGGAGGCAATTGTTGATATGTCTACTGGTTGGTGTACACATTTATTTATGCAAGTTCAACTCTAAGTGGAGGTGGGGGGGAAGAGTTTTTATCCCACTAAATTCTCCTTCATTCTTCTACCATCTTCTTTAAAAGAGACCTTAAGTCTTTAGTGACTCAAAGAAAAGAAGGCCATACCAGAAATGCAATAATAATAAATAGTTTTTAAATTGAGGTATAATTGACAAATAAAATTGTATTCAATATATATTTAAAATGTACAATGTGATGATTTGGTATATGTATACATATGTTAAATGACTACCACAATCAAGATAATCAGTGCATTCATCACCTCACATAGTTACTCTTTTTCTTTCTCTCTCTCTCTTTTTTTTTTTTTTGTAAGAACACTTCAGATCTACTCTCTTAGCAAGTATACAATATGGTATTATGAACGATATTCACCATGCTGTATGTTAGATCCTCAGAACTTATTCATCTTATAAATAAAAGTTTGCACCCCTGGATCAACATCTCCCTATTTCCCCCACCCCACAGCCTCTGGGAACTACCATTCTACTCTCTGTTTCTATGAGTTTCACTTTTTATTTTTTTTAGATTCCTCATATAAGTGATACCAAATAGTATTTGTCTTTCTCTGTCTTGTGTATTTCATTTTGTGTCCTCCAAATTCATACATGTTGCTGCAAATGGCAGGATTCCTTTCTATCCCATGGCTGAATAATATTCCATTGTATATATACATCACATCTTTTTTATCCATTCATCTTGTCAGACACTTAGGTTGTTTCCATAGCTTGGTTATTGCATTTATTGTGTATAAAGGTAATGAACATAGGTGTGCAGATATCTCTTTGGATACTGATTTCAGTTCCTTCAGATATATACCCAGGTGTGGGATTGTTGGATCATACGGTAGTTCAATTTTTAGTTTTTTAAGGAACCTCTATACTATCTCCAATAATGGCTGTACCATTTTACATCCCACCAACAGTGTAGAAGTGTTCCCTTTTCTCTACATCTTCTGCAACTTTTGTTATCTCTTGTCTTTTTGATAAAAAAGTCCTTCTAACAAGTGTGAGGTAATATCTCACTGTAGTTTTGATGTGCATTTCCTTCATGATTAGTGATGTTGAGCACCTTCTCTGTTACCAGTTGGCCATTTGTGTATCTTTTTTTGGAAAAATGTCTCTTCAGTTCCTCTGCCCATTTTTTAATCAGATTGTTTTCCTGCTATTGAGTTGTATGTTCCTTATATATTTTAAATATTAACCCCTTATCAGATATATAGTTTGCAATTATTTTATCTCATTCCATAGGTTGCCTTTCCTTTGTGTTGATTGTTTTCTTTGCTGTGCAGAAGCTTTTCAGTTTGATGTAGTCCCACTTGCTTATTTTTGCTTTTGTTGTCTGGGCTTTTGGTGTCATATCCAAAAATCATTGCCAAGACCAGTGTCAAGGAGCTTTTTCTCTGTGTTTTCCTCCAAGAGTTTTATGGGTTCAGGTCTTACATTTAAGTCTTTAAGTAATTTCAAGTTAATTTTTTTGAATGATGTAAGATAGGGGTCTAATTTCATTCTTTTGCATGTGGAAATCCAGTTTTCTCAGCACCATTTATTGAAGAGACTATACTTTCCCCATTGTGTGTTCTTGGTGTCTTTGCCAAAAATTGATTATATATGCATAAGTTTATTTCTGGGCTTTTTCTTCTATTCCATTGGTCTGTGTGTCTATTTTTATGCCAGCACCATACTGATTTGATTACTATAGCTTTGTAATATAGTTTGAAATCAGGAAGTGTAATGCCTTCCACTTTGTTCTTCTTTTCAAGATTGCTTTGGCTATTCAAGGTCTTTTTTGGTTCTATACAAATACTAAGGTTGTTTTTCCATTTCTGTGAAAAATACCATTGGACTTTTGATAGGTATTGCATTGAATCTGTAGATTACTTCAGATAGTATGAACATTTTAGCAATATTAATTTTTCCAATCCAAGGAAACAGGATAGCTTTGCTTTTCTTTTTAATTGAAGTACAGTTGATTTACAATGTTTTGTTAGTTTCAGGTGTACAGTAAAGTGATTCTGTTATATATATTATACATAAATATATTCTTTTTTCTATTCTTTTCCATTATAGTTTATTATAAGATATTGAATATAGTTCCCTGTGCTATACAGTAGGACCTTGTTGATTATCTATTTTATATATAGTGTGTATATGTTAATCCCAAATTTCTAATTTATCCCCTACCCCTTTACTCTTTGGTAACCATAAGTTTGTTTTCTATGTCAGTGAGTCTATTTCTGTTTCATAAATAAGTTCATTTGTATCATGTTATTTTTTAGATTCCACATATAATTGATATCATATGGTATTTGTCTTTCTCTGTCTGACTTACTTCACTTAGTATGATAATCTCTAGGTCCATCCACATTGCTGCAAATGGCATTATTTCATTCTTTTTTATATAAGATGTGAGATATATATATATATATCTCACATCTTCTCTATGCATTCCTCTGTCAGTGGACATTTAGGTTGCTTTCATGTCGTGGCTGTTGTAAATAGTGCTGCTATGAAAATTGGGGTGCATGTATCTTTTTGAATTATAGTTTTCTCTGGATATATGCCCAGGAGTGGGATTGCTGGGTCATATGGCAGCTCTCTTTTTTTGTTTTTTAAGGAATCTCCATACTGTTCTCCATAGTGGCTGCACCAATTTACATTCCCACCAACAATGTAGGAAAGTTCCCTTTTCTCCACACCCTCTCCAGCATTTATTGTTTGTAGACTTTTTAATGTGGCCTTTCTGACCAGTGTGAGGTGATACCTCATTGTAGTTTTGATTTGCATTTCTCTAATAATTAGCAGTGTTGAGAAACTTTTCATGTGCCTGTTGGCCACCTGTATGTCTTCTTTGGAGAAATGTCTATTTAGGTCTTCTGCCCATTTTTTGATCGGGTTGTTTGTTTTTTTTTGGTTATTGAGTTGTATGAGCTGTTTGTGTATTTTGGAAATTAATCCCTTGTTGGGTGCATTATTTGCAAATATTTTCTCCAAGTCTGTAGTTTGTATTTTCATTTTGTTTATGGTTTCCTTTTCTGTGCAAAAGCTTATGTTTGATTAGGTCCCATTTGTTTATTTATTTATTTTTATTCTATTGCTTTCAGAGGCTAACCTAAGAAAACGTTGCTACAATTTATGTTAGAGAATGTTTTGCCTGTATTCTCTTCTAGGAGTTTTATGGTGTCATGTCTTATATTTAAGTCTTTAAGCCATTTTGAGTTTATTTTTGTGTATGTTGTGAGGGAGTGTTCTAACTTCATTGATTAATATCAGGGTATCTTTTCACTCATATTTATATCTTCTTCAGTGTCTTTCATCAGTGCCTTATAGTTTTCAGTGTATAGATCTTTCACTTCTTTGGTTATGTTTATTCTTAAATATTTTACTGTTTTTGATGCTATTAAAGTGGGTTGTTTTCTTAATTTCACTTTCAGATATTTTGTTGTTAGTGTATAGAAATGCAACTGGTTTTTGTATATTGATGTTGTATCCTGAAACTGTGCTGAATTTGTTTGTTAACTCTAGTTACTTTTTGGTGGAATCTTTAGGGTTACTCTATATATAAAATCTGCAAACAGAGACAATTTCTTTTTCAATTTGGGTAGCTTTGATTTATTTTTCTTGCCTAATTGCTTTGGCTTGGACTTCCAGTACCATGTTGAATAGAAGTGATGGGAGTGGACATCCTTGTCTTATTCCAGATCTTAGAGGAAAAGCTTTTAGCTTTTCACTGTTCAGGATGATGTTATCTGTGGGATTGTCATATATGGCCTTTTTTATGTTCAGGTACATTCCTTCTATACCTAATTTATTGAGAGTTTTTGCCATGAAAGGATGTTGAATTCTTGTCAAATGCTCTTTCTGCATCTATTGAGATGATCATATGATTCTTGTCCTTCATTCTATTAATGTGTATCACATTCATTGATTTCAATATCAATAAATGGATGTTGAACCATCCTTGTATCCCAGGGATAAACATGGCTTGATCATGGTGTATGACCTTTTCAATGTGCTGTTGAATTTAGTTTGCTAGTATTTTATTGAGTATTTGTGCATATATGTTCATCAGGGATATTGACCTGTAATTTTCTTTTCTTATGGTCTTGTCTGGCTTTGTTATCATGGTAATACTGGCCTTATAAAATGAGTTTGGAAACGTTTCTTCCTCTTCAATTTTTTGGAAGTTTGAGAAGGATTGGTGTTAACCTTCTTAAAATGTTTGGTAGAATTCCCAATTGAAGCCATCTTGTCTTGAACTTTTCTTTGCTAGGAGACTTTAGATTACTGATTCAATCTCCTTAATAGTTATAGGTCTTCATATTTTCTATTTCTCCATGATTCAATGTTGGTAGGTTATCTGTTTCTAGGAATTTATCTGTTTATTCTAGGTTATCCAATTTGTTGGCATATAGTTGTTCACAGTAGTCCATGATCTTTATATTTCTGCAGCATCAGTTTTAATGTCTCTTCTTTCATTTCTGATTTCATTTATTTGAGTTGCTCTCTTTTTTTCTTAGTCTAGGTTTGTCAGTTTTGTTCACCTTTTCAACAAATTGGCTCTTAGTTTCATTGATCTTTTCTATTGCTTTTCTAGTCTCTGTTTCATTTATTTCTGCTCTGATCTTTGTTATTTTCTTCCTTCTGCTAACATTGAGCTTAATTTTTTGTTCTTTTTCTAGTTTCTTGAGATATAAATTTAGGTTGTTTATTTGTGATCTTTCTTTTTTCTCAATGTAGGTGTTTACTGCTATAAAGATAATTATTATTAACAATGAAACTTATTATCATTTATTATTAGTATTATTGGCTTTGATGGAAAATTTATATCATTTGCTAAAGATAATAGAAAGTAATAGAATAAAAGAGTTTTCTTTATCCATTTACCACTGCCAATCGGTGGGAAAAAATATTTAGGAAGTGTTTCATGATATTAAAATATTTTTAGAGAATTTTTCAGTTAAAGAATAATAGAATATAGCATGATCAAGACACATTCATCACTCTATTTTTCAGGCCCCTCACTCACTTGGCCTTCATGTATAATTATAATGGAAGCTCACATTGTAAGGGTGATTTTAAGCTGTTCAAATTAGCAGAGATATCAGTAAGATATTCTACTTTTAAATCCATTCATGAAAACAATTTTGAAGATTGAAGGCTTTCTTCAGAAAGATTTAGAGTTCTATCAACTCAAATGAAAGAGTGAGGACTTGGGCGCATGGAAGCTAATGATCTTCGATGGTTTTCATTGCCTCTGTTCATCTCTTTGAAAAGTAAAAATCTGAAATTTAAGAGAACTTTGGATTATACAATTGACAATTTGAAAAGCATCATTTAAATACTCCTCTTCAGTTTTCATGTGTGTACTCAGGGGGATTTTGCTGGTGCATCCAAACAGTGACTAGATTATGCTTCTAGGGCAATCATTTTAATACTCCACTACTCAACATTCAACAGCTTTTCAAAGTGACATTTCAATTTAATGCTGAAAAGAATGCAGGAATGGACTTGAAAATTCAGTATGTAAGAAAACATACTAGTGAACAGCATTCTATGAACAGTTCCAAGAGGAGGTTCACTATGATCATGGGTAGGCCTGAGTCCCACTCCTGTGATTCGTGTGATATACAAATTACCACAGCTTTTCCTGTTGTAGCCTCACCTTAAAAAGTCACATCCAGGGCTTCCCTGGCGGCGCAGTGGTTGAGAGTCCGCCTGCCGATTGAGGGGACATGGGTTTGTGCCCCGGTCCGGGAAGATCCCACATGCCGCAGAGCAGCTGGGCCCATGAGCCATGGCTGCTGAGCCCGCGCGTCCGGAGCCTGTGCTCCGCAATGGGAGAGGCCACAACAGTGGGAGGCCCAAGTACAGCAAAAAAAAAAAAAAAGTCACATCCAGAAGATCACAGCTGTGATATGCTAGCTTTGTTTTTCCTAACACACATTAAAATAATCACATGGCTATTAAATGAAAATGTTTACCTGTGTACCATCTAAAATTACTCACATCACCAGAAGTACTCTGCCCTAAGGAAACTTGTTTAGAGTATCCTCTGTAGCAAAATAAATTTTTAGAGAGCCTATTTTTTTTTTTTTTTTGCTTTACTTTGGCATATTTTCTCTGCCATTCTACCCATATGTATTTTTAAAAAACAAATGAATGAGAGGTTTTTTTTATTAACAATGTAAAATGTACCATGGAGTCATTCTTGCCATCTAGACACATTCATTGAAAGGTATAATTCGAGTGAAAGAAAATTATTTATCATTTTGTTCTGTCTGTATTTGTTGTGAACTTATGTATCTACTTTGAGAACATTCATTTATTCAAGAAACATGTACTGAGTATTTACTATGTTTCAGTAATTATTCCACCACTGAGAATAAAGGGGTAAACAAAGCAGACAAAAATCTAGTCCTCATGGAGCTTAGATTCTAATGTGAGGAGACAGACAGTAAGTAAAATAAATAAGTGAAATATAGTTTTAGATGGTGGTACCATTTGGAGAGAAATTAAGTGGGAAAGACAGACAGAGTTCAGTGTGCTTAGAGAAGCTTTTGCTGGAATATAATATCTGAGCAAAGATCTGGTAGACTCAGTGAGGGGCCATGGAGTTAATTTGAAGAAGTGTGCTTCAGGCAGGCAGAACAGTGGGGGGCAGGGAAGGGGAAGAAAAGAAGCTCTGGGCTGCATTTGAGTACAGATAAGGAGGCCAGTGTGGGAAGAGCTTAGTAAACAAGGGGAGATGAAAGTGGGAGATAAAATCAGAAGGAAAGGAGGTTAGAGAAGTAACTGCAGTGAAGGGGTGGTGGGCAATAGTGTCAGGCTCCATGGGCCTTCAGCTCTTCTGACAGTTGAGATGAGAAGCTATTGGAATGTTTTAAGAAGAGGAGTGACCGTGATTTGACTTCAAGGATCCTCGCCTAAGCAACTAGAAAGGTTGGGTAAAGTGGCCGTTAACTGAGTTGGGGTAAAACTTGAAGAGGAAGATATTTTGCAGAGGAATGGGGAAACAAATTAGGAATTTATTTTAGACCATGTTGGGTTTAGAATGCCTATTATGCATCCAGACAGTGATGTTGAATAAGCAGTTGGTCCTATCAATCTGAATTTCAGAGGAGGGATACAGGTGGGATACAAAATTTGAGTGTCTTCTGCACAGAGATGAATTTAAAACCGCAAGCAGAGTGAGATTACCAAGAAAGTAGATATAAACTAGAGGTAGAAAAGGAAAGAAGCCCTAGGACTGAGCCCAGAACATTCCTATGTAAAGATATAAGGAAAAATAAACCAAGGCAAATTTTCTAGCTATCCTTAAGAAGGTTACCTGGAAATTCATTTATTTATGATTGGAAAAAAGAATTAACTGTATATATCACAAAGCTAAAGAATCTTAAAGCTAAAGTACGTCTTAACCTAAAGGATGATCAAATTCAACCTGTTGGCCTTTTGGCAACAAATATTTTGACCTTTAAAAAACTAGCTGACTCACTTGCCCAATGTAATTTAGGGATTTAATTTCAATCAAATGATGGGAAATGATTGAAATATGAACCTCCAGCATAAAGTAAGTGGATTAGAGTAAACATGGGTTGACTTGGACAAAAGAGGGGATCTAGTTTTAACCCAGGGGTTTGGTTGAGGGACCACTTAATTCCACAAATATTTACTGAGTGCCAGTTATGTGTAAGACACTTGAAAGAGTAATTTGGGAAATGCAAATTTGATTAGGAGACTGTCTTTTTCTTCAGAAGGATTACAACAGAAAAATAGAAAGTAACACAAGTAAAGTGTGATAAGAGGCACAGAGAGACAGAAATACTTTATGGAAGTTCGAGTTAAAGAAAGTGATTCTCCACTGGGAACATCTTAGATGCTCCATAGAGGACATGACATCTCAGATAGCCCCTGAACTATGGGAAGGATGGGATTTGACAGGTAGAAGGTATAATATGGCCAAGGGCCCCGGTGTGAGAAAGCTCAGGAGTATGTTTCCCTGGTGGGTGTTTGTGTCCTCACACCACTGTTATTATCATCTATATTTCTTTCATTTTTTTCCTCCCAAAGTGGAGAAGCAGAGATTGCACAAGAAATTATGGGTTTGAATCCATTAAGAAAATACGTATATCTTCGCACATATTTCCCATCTTCATGGCAGCTTTATTCACAAGAGCCGTGAGGTGAAAGCAATCTAAATGTCCATTGATGGATGAATGGATAAAGAAAATGTGGTATATACATATCTAATGGAATATTATGCATCCCTAAAAAGAAGGAAATGCTGTCATATGTTATGATGTGGATGAACTTTGAGGACATTATGATAAGTGAGATAAGCTGGTCACAAAAAGACATATAGCTCATAATTCCACATATATGAAGTATCTAAAGTAATTAAACTCAAAGAAACAGAAAGTAGAATGGTAGTTTTCAGGGGAAGGAAGGATGTGGAGAAGAGGAGTTGTTGGTCAGTGGTTATAGAGTTTCAGTTTTACAAGACAAAAATGTTCTAGAGATCTGTTGCACAACAGTGCGCATATAGTATGCACTGCTGTACTGCAGACTTAGAAATGGTTAAGATGGTAAATTTTACATAATACGGTTTCACCACAATTTTTAAAAAAAAAAAGGAAAAGAAAGAATGTGTATGGGTCAATACTCATTCAATTGCAAGAGACTAAACTCAGCCAAAATAGCTTAGTCAAACTAAGGAGAAATTTATTGGTTCAGAGAACCTAAGAAAGGTTAAGGATGCAGTGAGGCCTTAATAACTGCAACCAGGGACTCTAAAGAGCCCCTAGGTGTCGCTCTTCACCTCCCGACTCATCTTTCTCACTGCAAATCTGCTTTCTCCACAGGGCGGCCAAAATGGCTGAGGATAACTCCTAGGTTTTATACCTTAGACTTTCTGCCCCAGGAAGAGTGCCCTCATGTTCTCCCTCCAAGTTCAAAACATTGAGAAGAGCTCTAAGTAGCCCAGTCTGCCTCTGGACCAACAGGGGAGGGAGAAGGATGGGGCTAAATCATTTAATCTACCACAAGGTGTGAATGTGAGAAACAGTTTCCAGAGGAAATTTGGATGTTGGGCAAACAAGACAATAGGAGTCCTGTATAGTATTATTACATAGATACAAATATAGTAATATCAAGTAGTAGATTTTATCAATCCCCAAATGCTAAAGTAGAGAGGATTAGAAGAGAACCAGTTATCCCTTACAATGTTGTGAGCAGTATACTAGGAATTTCATAGCTATTATGTCAAAGGAGAAGCAATAAAAGCTATTATTAACCTGAAACAGTGTCATTTTGCACATAAACTCTCTCAAGTTGCAAAGAAAGTGTCCTTGAGGATTCCAAGTTAATAACCTCTTTTCCAGTTGGCGCCTCTTTAAGAGTAGGTCATGCCTATTAAACTTTCTAATGTTTATGTCTGTGAAACAAATGCACCAGCGTGGAATAATGGGAAAGAGAAATATTCTGGTGCCAGAGAAACCTAAGTTTAAATTCAAGTTCGGCCACTTCCTAGTTGAATGACCTTAGACAAGTCACAAGCCCATTTTACCATTAGTTTTCTTCTCTGTAAAATATGGGTAATAATACATACCATACAGGATTTGGGGGAGAATTGAATGAGATCACATCTATAAATGTATATCACAGTGTCTGGCACATAATTATGCAATAAATGTTAGTTTCTTGGTATGGTGATAACAAATGGAATAAAGCAAGAGTCCTGTCTTGAGTTCAATTCTGTGTTCCTTTCCGCACTAAAATCGAATACTATTACAGAATGGAAGAAGTCTCAAATAAAATGGAGCACAAGTTTGCACAGGAGAAAAAAAGTAAAACATTGAAGTCATTGGCACTATACTTGAAACCAAAATTCGACTGAAAGAAAACAAAGTAGTTGTTTGTTTTGTCAACTATTTCTGTCAGGAGAATCTTCTGGTAACCTAACTGTGAGAGTTTTGCTTCACCTCTCAGTCAGTAGTGGAGCACATGTAGCTTCCTGTTAAACTGTTAGAGTACAGTGGTCTAAACACTGAGGAGCTTAACACATCTTTCACTAACCACAATTTACAGGTGTGATTCAGTTTTTTTAACATAGGAGAGATGTTAACTTTACCTTCAGTAGCTAACCAACTTTCTCTTTCAGGATGTTTCTTCCATGTGCCTCCTTTTCTTCACAGTATTGGGAACTCAAAGTGTTCACACCTGTAAATACATTGTAAAAAGGCAATTTATAGTATAAATTAGGTTGTCAATTTTCTACTTTCCTGTTTGACAGAGTATATCTTGGAAGATTAATTTAATTAATTTGTCTTCTTTTTTTTTTTTATTTTTTTTTAATTTGTCTTCTTTAGATGCCTTTATACTTTATGCATTTCACAAGTGGTCCTTGCTGCAGCCTTGTTTACAAGAACCTTTATATTTTGCTGGGATTTCCTTCTTAGTTTAATACTAATTAGCTGTTAAATAAAAGAATGATTTAATATGTTATCATTAAACATTTGTACATGTTTTATGCTAGAAACCAACAAAAAACTTCATTAATCCAGAGCATAGTATTATTCAATAGTAAAGAATTCTCAGAGTTTCATTACTTCATATTATATCGTGTACCTTTTCTTTTCTGGATGGCAAAATTATAGAGAATTTAAAAAAAAAAAACAACCAAGTTTTCAAATTGGAGTTGCAAGAGAAAACGGTAAAGCTGAGTAACTTTTAAGATTGTCGTTTTACTCCAATGAAGCACACCTTTTTCCATAAATTTTTCCCATTACAAAAAACTCTGAAAATCTAATTTTCATTTCTTAAACAATTTGTTAAGCTCATCAGATTGTGGCAACTACAAATTATATACTATAACACATTGATTTCTTATTAGGTAACGCTTTAAATATACTGCAACTTCAGCTCTTTTTACTGTAAGTCATTTTCCCATTATGAATATAAGGTAGATAAATTAAAAACAAGAAAAAATATTTTTATCATTTTGGTTTGCTTGTATTTGCAATAGTCAGAATTTTTTAAACTGTAACTGCTAGAAATCCAACTCAAACTACTTAAGTAAAAAAATGGGAATTAATGGGAAAAGCATGCGGCCCATTATAGAATTGATGGAATTTCTGTGGGGAACAGGTGACTTCAGGTATCTCAGGGAGAGAAACTTCCAACTTGACATAACTAGGACTTAACTCTCTTTCATACCGTTCGTCTCTCATTGGCTTAATTCTTCTAGGCTTTATTTTCTCAAAATATCTTCCACATAGAAGCCCAGGACTACAGCTTTCTTATTTTGTGCCTCAAGAAAGGAGTCTTTTCCTGAAAAAAATCTCAGAGAAGAACTCTGCCCTGTCTTGGGGCCTGTACTTATCCTTTAGAATAATCCCTTTTCCTAGAGAGATGGGGTACTATGATTGACCAGAACAAGGTCATGTTCTCATTCCTATAGGCCAGGTGGAGTGATGTACTGTAGTTGACAGTCCAACCAAAACTAATTGGAGGGAGTTCCCTGGTGGCACAGTGGTTAAGAATCCACCTGCTAATGCAGAGGACATGGGTTTGAGCCCTGATCTGGGAAGATCCCACATGCCGTGGAGCAACTAAGCCCGTGTGCCACAACTACTGAGCCTGCACCTAGAGCCTGTGCTCCGCAACAAGAGAAGCCACAGCAATGAGAAGCCCGCGCACTGCAATGAAGAGTAGCTCCCGCTCACCACAACTAGAGAAAGCCCAAACGAAGACCCAACACAGCCAACAATTAATTAATTAATTATAAAAAATAATTGGAAAGGGGGAAGGACAGTTTCCCCAAGAAGAAGGGTAGCTGTTAGCAAATGAAAGTGGGAAGAGGAGAGGTATTCTGCACTTAGACATATGAATGAATAAATATCTCCAGTCATAATTCTACTATAATCTGGGCATGTTGAGCCTCTTGGTTTCAGTCTCCTCTGGTCATGTCTGAAGGTCTGGTGGGGTTCACATCCTAGTATCTGTATACATGAAGGACTTGGTGCCTCATTGGAGAAATTTTAATCCAAGGGAAGGGAATGTCATGGCACAAAAGTATGGCTTAAGGACAGTGGGCCAGGATAAAGGAGGAGAAATGATTATGAATGTGGCACTATTTCTGTCTGTCTATCACTCAGATTATCTAGTGGCCCATCCCCCACGGATTCATGCCTGAGCCCTAGAGTGAAAGGGACGCAATAAAAATGTGATCAGATCTGAAGGGCTTTTTCACAATGATCTCTGTGGGATAGTGAAGTGCAAGAGGTCAGCAGTATCCATGACAACAACTTCTGTAGTGACCTGAGACTGCACCCCAGTGTAGACATCTGCACTCTCAATGTCGAGTGCCGGCAATGTTAGCATAGACATTGGCAGGCACTGGTAACTGTGGCAAAGACTTAGAAGACAGCAGAATTGTCACTTTTGTCATTACACACGTAGGAGACATGATCACATGAAGCCAGAATAGGAGAGAAGGAGATGACTGGGCTAAGCTGAAAGGTTCTTCTGTCCCACATGATGTTGACTGGAGGTGCAGTTGTCTGTGGCTCAACTAGTCTGGAACATCCAAGATGGCTCATTCACATGGCTGGCAGCTTGTGCTGGCTGCCTTCTGGGAAATCAGCTGGGACTGCTGACCAGACTGCCTCAGTTTTCCTCCCTATGTTATTGCCATGGTTTGGACTAACCACAGCACGTTAGTTGGTTTCCAAAAGGGAATATCCCAATCAGAAAAATTGGAACCTGCAGATATTTTAAGCCCAACCTTAGAAGTTGCACAATATCTGTTCTTCCACGTTCTATTGATTAAAACTAATTACAGAGCCAGTTCAGACTCAATGTGGGAATTGTTTACATAAGGGTGTGAATACTGGGAGACATGGTTTACTGGAGGCAATCCTTGCAAACTAGCTACCACAGCAAGAGAATGCAATTTTGCTACTATTTTAGTGATCTTGTGTTATCTGCAGTTTATCTAGGAAACACATTACAGCTAAAAATATTATTCATTCATTCATGTGTTTATTAATTCATTCAGCAAATATTTAATTATCCAATAGTGCCAGACACTGTGCATGCATGGTAGTGAAGATATTAACATGAGTATGATAGTGAAATGAACACAGATATAGGAAAAAAGGGCTACAATGCAGTGGCATAAGGGCTAGAAGAGAGGGAGGCCATGGGAGCACAGAAAAGAGGAGATGCAATAAAGTGTCAGGGAAGATTTCTTCCTGAAAGGCAACAACTAAGTTGAATTTCAAAAGATGCATAGGAGAGGCATTCCCAAAAGGAGCAGCATGTTAGAAAGCAGAATAAGGGGAATTGGGAGACCTGAATGAAATGAACATGAGGTTGAGGGGAGTGGCCTGTGCCGTGGGTGTTATCAAGCTTGTCAAGGATCTTGTGGCCCATGCTGAGAAGACTGGCTGTTATCTGCTGGGGAATGGGAAGCTGTTTAAAAATGTTAAGTAAGAACAGGACATTAATATAATATTATTTTAGAAGGGTCATTCTAGCTGCACAGTGGGGTATGGATTGGAGATGGTTGAGGATGGAGGCAGGAAGATGAGTTATATAGAAGGATTTAGGAGCTGTCCCAATTAGAGAAATAATGAGGACTTAAGAGAGGAAGAAGAATTAAGGAGGAATGAAAAGATTTGGTAATTGATCTATCTGAAGTGGATAGTGAAGAAGGAGGAATTTATTGGCACGTTGCTTGTATCAGTCAGGATAGGCTAGCATACACAGTAATCACAACAAACTGAAATCTCCGGAACTTACCACAAAGGTATTTTTCCTTAATCATGTGGCGTCTCCTCCAGCTTTTAACTATGCCATCTGGAATTCATGGCTTCTAAGGTTGCCACAACTGAGGGAAAAAGGGATTAAGGGGAATACAACTTCTTTAAGTGCCTTGGCCTGGAAGAGACACACATCACTTCCATTCCCATTTCATTGGCCAGAACTAGATAGATGATCCCAACCTAGTTGCAAGGGAGGTGAGAAAATGTTTAGACACATGGATATTTGGTGCTGCTCCTGATAAGTGTGGGTTAGCAGTATGGACTCTGAAAACACCGAGTTTACATCTCAGTTCCTCTACTTACTAGCCATGTAACTATGGGCAAGTCTGTTTCCTCATTTATAAAATGGTTTTAACAATAGTACTTACCCCATAGGCTTGTTTTGAGCATTAAATAAGGTAATGTATATAAAAGACTCAGAACTCAATTAATCATTTTAATTATTAATTATTATTCACATTAAAATGACTCCAATATTTCATTGTCAGTGACCAAGTCAAAGGGCAAAAGGGTGCGGGATGGAACAAATTTAGGAAGGGACATAAATTAACAAGTAGACATGTTGAATTTTCAGTGCTTGTGGGACCTCCAGTGGACATGTTAAACAGGCCATCACAAAATGAATGGAGCTTCAGAGAGAAATGGGGCTGGAAAGATAAACCTAGGTCATAAACCTATGGTCATAGTTATCAGCTTTTATGATGATTTTTTTGTCAGCATTTTGATAAGAAAGACAACTCCTCTCTTACTGAAAGGAAAATCTTCCTCTTTCTGTAAGGAATGCCAATGTAAGGAGACAAATCAGGCCTCAGTAGCAGCAAAAAGTAAAGAGACATACAAAGTAAGAAAGTGGTTTAAGCATTAATTCAATAGTTTCACTGCATTATAATGGTAATTTCATGACTATTATAATAGTATAAAAACAGGCAGGGGCTGGGGGAGAAGGGACACATTGGAGAAAGAATTTTTCTGAAAAACCTACAATATAGTAAGAGTAGCTTAATCTCCAACTGGAAAATGACACATTTTGGGGAAATTGTTTTACAGCCATTATCATGAGATATTTAGTGTCATTTCAAGTCATTACTACTATTTTTTTAGTTTCAATCATCTAAACTTGTATACTGCCATCAAGTGGTAGAAGCATGTGTGTGAAATAAGAGAATATTGTTTTTCTCTTCATTTTATTCTTTGAACCTACTTCTGTAACTGCATTTTATTCTACTAAAATTACACACACACACACACACACACACACACACACACACACACAGTTATTTACTGGACTCTGTTGATGTCCTACTTGAATCCCCTCAATTCACTCCTTTTTTTAAAATTTTTATTTATTTATTTATTTCTGGCTGCGTTGGGTCTTCGTTGCTGTGTGCGGCCTTTCTCTAGTTGCGGCGAGTGGGGGTGCTGCTCTTCCTTGCGGAGCATAGGCTCTAGGTGCACGGGCTTTGGTAGTTGCGGTGCACGGGCTTCTCGTTGAGGTGGTATTTCTTGTTGCGGAGCATGGGCTCTAGGTGCATGAGCTTCAGTAGTTGTGGCTCGCGGGCTCTAGAGCGCAGGCTCAGTAGTTGTGGTGCACGGGCTTAGTTGCTCCGCGGCATGTGGTATCTTCCCGGACCAGGGCTTGAACCCGTGTGCCCTGCATTGGCAGGCGGATTCTTAACCACTGCGCCACCAGGGAAGCCCCTCAATTCACTCTTGATGTCACTTGCAGCTTCAAGAAGAATTGCTTTATATTGCCAAGGGTATCTCACCTCAAGCATCTGTGTCTTTCTGCCTAGAGACTTTCTCTGGCCTCAGGAGTGAGCTCAGCCCGTTTGTGGGGCAGGGTCGACGTGCCAGGAATATAATGGCTCAGAATAACCATCAATCAGTGAGGGATGAGTGTTGTGGATAAACCCTAGCTTCCTCACCCATCGTAAGGACAATTATGTCGTCGGTTCTACATCAATTCCATCAACTCTCAGAATTACCCAGGGAAACTGAGCCCCAGTTGCCCACAGCAGGAACCCATTCATTAAAGCATTGACTTTTCTTCTTTCCTTTCCTTGTTTCACTTCTTCATCACACTTCGTGGGATCACCTCCTAAATAAAGTCCTTATACCAAATCCTTGTTTTTGCTTGGTCTGCTTTTGGGAGAACCCAAATAAGACAACAATTCACCTTTAATTCTACTTTTAAAGCAAAAATCCTTCCTAGCACTAAGTCATGCTATTCATTGCCAAACAATCTAAAGATTGCATATCTGTTAGTCTGTAAAATTTGTCTTGTGTCACAGATAGGATATTCACTCTGCTTAGGTTTTGCCTTTGAAGCACATGTATAGCCTTTGATTTTGTTTTGCTGTGAGGTGGAGTAGAAAGCTCCTGGCTTTGAAAGAAAAAAAAAGTTTACCTCTTTCTACCTAAGTAGCTTTGTCAAATTACTTATCCTGTCGAAGTGTCAGTTTTCTCATCTATGAAGTGGGGATAATAATACCTACCTCTTAAGCCTGTGGGGAGGACTAAGTGAGGTTATGCCCTAAATACAGGGTCCAATTAAAAGCGGTTCATTCTTTTTTTTAATGTTTTTTATTTTATTTATTTATTTGGCTGTGTTGGGTCTTAGATGCAGCATGCAGGATCTTCATTGTGGCATGTGGGATCTTTGGTTGCGGTGCGTGGGCTCTTCATTGTGGTGCACAGGCTCTCTAGTTGTGGCATGTGGGCTCCAGAGAGCCTGGGCTCAGTAGCTGCAGCACACGGGCTTCTCTCTAGTTGTGGCGCACGGGCTCCAGAGTACCCAGGCTCAGTAGTTGCGACACACAGGCTTGTCTCTAGTTGTGGCGCGCAGGCTCTAGATCATGCAGGCTCTAGAGTTGCCGCGTGGCATGTGTGACCTTAGTTTCCTGACCAAGGATCAAACGCAAGTCCCGTGCATTGCAAGGCAGATTCTTAACCACTGGACCACCAGGGAAGTCCCAAAAGTTGTTCATTCTTAATATTGCCATTTGCAGCGACATGGATGGACATATCACGTGAAGCAAGTCAGACAGAGAAAGACAAATGTTATATGATATCACTTATATGTGGAATCTAAAAAAGAATACAAATGAATTTATTTACAAAACAGAAACAGACTCACAGACATAGAAAACAAACTTATGGTTACCAGAGGGGAAGGGAAGGGGAGATAAATTAGAAGTTTGGGATTAACAGATACACACTACTATATATAAAATAGATAAACAACAAGGACCTACTGTATAACACATGGAACTATATTCAATTGTTTGTAATAAACTATAATGGAAAATAATCTGGAAAATATATATATATAACTGAAAAAAAGTGGTTCATTTTTTAATGAAATAAATAGATAAAACATCTAGCAAAATACCTCACACATGTGTCTTAGTTCCTTTCTCCTTAACTTCTTTCCCTTAAAGTATTACCTTCTTTCTCTAAATAGTACCAAAAAGAAGAAAATAACAAAAGAGCTATCTAGGGCATATTCTTATTTGTACCATAAAACCGTCATGATTATTTTTCCTTATTTAGACATAAATTATTTATTTGCTCTTTAATACTCTTCCCTCCTATTCAGTTTATTCTTATTTCTCTCTCTGTCCTTTTTATCTTTCTCCTACCTTCCCTGCCTCAGTTTAACTTTGCCTGGTTTGTCACTGGTCTACTAGGACTATAAAAATAATATTTTTCCAATTTAGTTTTAGAGTATTTTTGAACAGTTTAAAGTAATAAGACAGATTTCCTAAAATTTTCCTAAAAAGTGACAGAATTCCTTGCAAAATATTTCTAATAAAACACATATTTAAAAATCACAGCCTAGGGTTCATGTCCCTGTCCAGGCACTATGGATGTGTGTTTGGGACTTCCCTGGTGGTCCAGTGGTTAAGAATCTGCCTTCCAGTGCGGGGATGCAGGTTCAATCCCTGGTCGGGGAACTAAGATCCCACATGCTGTGGGACAACTAAGCCCACGTGCTGCAACTGCAGAGTCCATGTGCTCTGGAGCCTGCACACCACAAATAGAGAGAAGCCCGAGCGCTGCAATGAAAAATCCCGCATGCTGCAACGAAGACTCGACACAGCCAAAAACATGAAATAAATAAATTTTAAAAATGTTTTTAAGAAAATAAAATAAAAATCATGTTAAACTGGTTTTCCATCACAGTTGTAGAAAAGTTGAAAGACTGATTTTGGAATTATAATAATATTCCCAACACCAAGTTCATCTAAGCAGGAATTCTGAGTTCACCTCAGCATAAGAGATTGTTTAATTCAGTTGAGTGTACCTTCACTAGTTTTGAACAATAAAAATGTTTACATCTGATGTTATAAGTCATAGGAGCAAATAATCTATTATTTCCACTCTAGGATACAATCTATATTTAGGAGTCTTGATGTCAGAGTTAAAGTGTCTTGACCATTTCAGATTTTTCCTGCCTTAGGATCAAAGCAGATTGCTGTATTGTATTTGTAAAACATCTTTGAGAGCAGGCCAATTGGAGGGGCTCCAGCTCTTATTCACACAAAAGTGTCTTGACCCCTCCCTCAGGTAAAAGTGCCATAGCCTGGAACAGACAATAGAAGCATTTTAAAGGGGATTGCTATCAAATTATCAGCAATTTTCCTCTTGTCTACACTCAGCTTTTTTTTTTTTTAATGTATTTATTTATTTATTTGGCTGCATTGGGTCTTCGTTGCTGCACGTGGGCTTTTTCTAGTTGTGGCAAGCGGGAGCTAATCTTCATTGCAGTGCACAGGCCTCTCATTGCGGTAGGTTCTCGCTGCATAGCACTGGTTCTAGGTGCATGGGCTTCAGTAGTTGTGGCACGCAGGCTCAGTAGCTGTGGCTCTCAGGCTCTAGAGCGCAGGCTTAGTAGTTGTGGCACACGGGCTTAGTTGCTCTGCAGCATGTGGGATCTTCCCAGACCAGGGCTCGAACCCATGTCCCCTGCATTGGCAGGCAGATTCTTAACCACAGCGCCACCAGGGAAGTCCTACACTCAGCTTTTCTATTTTTCATTGGTTTATCCCTTACTTTTGAAACCATTAAATTATTATTTTTTAAATCTTTAGCTTTATGTACTTTTATTCAAACTTTTTTGAATGTCAAATGGAAAGACATTTCAAACTTTTTTCAAAGAGGCTCTTGCGTTTTCAAATTTCACAAGAAGAAAAAAAATTGGGGACCATACTGAAGTATTTTAGTAACTTGGGTGCAAATATAATACATATTCATATGTAGTCTCTACTATGCATTAGTCTTTTGTGCATTTAGAAAATGGAAAAGAGTACAAAGTAGCAAAAAAATTCCAAGGAATAGTTTGACCACCCTAAGATAACCATCTTTTAAGAGTGTTTTATTGCAGATCTTTTCTGTGAACATAGACCCATACTTTGTTAAAAAAATAATAATAATTCTAAATGTAAATATGTAAAGTCCTATAATCTGATTTTTTTTCAACTAACACAACATCATGAACAGTTTCCTTTGTCATTAAGTATTCCTTTACATCACTTTCAATAGCTGCATCATATGTAACATCCTATGGCTGGACAAAAGCTTGACAAGAAAATCTGAAAATAGTAGTAAAGATTATAGGCTTTGGAAACAGATATAACTGGGTTTAAATTCTGAATCTGCCACTTACTAGCTTTATGATCTTAACCAAGATACTTAAAGTTTCTGAATCCAACTTGTAATCTATAAAATGAAGAATAAATGAGACAATATATGTGAAATTCAGTATAGTACTTGATACATAATACATTTAGTAATTGAGAAGTCAATAAATAATAAATAGATGCTATTATCCTATTTTTTATTTTTCACACCATTATAAAAAATGTTACACTAACAGCATTGTGCCTAATTGTTTGTGCATTTCTGTGATTAATTTCTAAATATAAATTCTTGAAAATGGAATTGCTGGGCCAAAGTTTACATATATTTTGAAAGATTTCCTACAAATTGTAAATCACCATTCTAACAATTCATACTTCCACTGGTACAGCACAGGTGTGCATATTTCTCTGTTTCTTTCCCCAGATTGCCGATAGGATAGGGAAATAGTTATATTTTGTAGGTTTAATGCATATGGCTTTGAATATTTTGTTGATAATTAAAAATATAATTAATGGTCATTTGTAAGTATTCTTTTGCAAGTAGACTGTTTATATTCAACACACATTTTTTTCCCATTATTGTGTTTGTCCTCTTCTTAATGATTCCTAAGATTTTTTGAGATACTTTTTGTTTACACATGTTGGGTAGTTTTCCAACTTTAACATGTTTTGATGTTTATTGACATGCAGAAATTTTAAATATTTATGAAGCGAGATTTTACAATCCTTTACTTTAAATATTGTGTTTTTGCATGTAAAGCAAGCAAAACATTTTAAGATACTATACAAAGGAATATGTTTAAAGTTGTGGTCTTAAACAGGAGGAGAGGATTTATGGGGGAAAACTCTAGGATTTAATAATTTAAATATTAGAGAATATGTACTTTCTTGGTACTATAAAATCAAGTTCAGGTGGCAGTTTTGAATTGTACTGTGTGGACTTTGTGGAGATAGGGAGGAGGGCTAGGGGCACAGAAACATAATGAAAGTTTTGAGAATCTGCTTTTGTTAGGCACTGGGCTTGGTGCTTCAGATTGATAAATCGTTTAATTCTCAGACCAGCCCTATGAAATCATTAATCTACCTATTTTACGGTTTCCATTCATTTGACAAATATTTGTTGAGCATAGTGTCAGTTTTTAGATTTCCTTTTATAGGAAGTGAAAAAATAAATCCAAACTGGTTTGTGCACAAAGAGAATTTATTTTATCATGAAAAAGTCTGACAGTAGTTCTAATTTCCATGGTAGCTTGACTCAGGGCCCTAACTGGCCTCACGTGAGTCATGTGCCTCTCCCTGAGTCAATCACTGTGGTCAGGGGGTACAGTCAGTGGTCTCATTGGCATAGCATAGACGACATGTTCTCCCCTTGGAGCTTTGGGATTACATTCCTCTAAAGTGTCTGTACTGAGGGAGCAGCATAAGCAAAGGCACAAAGATATGAAAACCTGAAACATCTGAAAAATTTACATGAACAGATAAGGCTGTCATTTTGTGTACCAGGGATTGGCTGAGATTTAAAAAAAAAAAAAATCAAAACTCAGTTCAACATAAACTGGACTCAGATGGTAGAAATTTCCATATCCATATTCTTTGCTGTGTAATTTGGACTGTGTTCTGAGGGCAATGTCAAGGCCAGGAAGGGAACGGAAACCGCACGTCTCAGATGGGACTCGAACCCAGCCAAAACTCAGATTGGTACTTGAACCCCTGGGCTGAGACTCTTAGCCAAAACTCTAAGACTTGAACCCACGGGCTGAGACTTTTACTCAGCCAAAACTCAGATTGGAACTTGAACCCACAGGCTAGGACTCGAACCTGCTGTCTTTTAATTGAGATCGGACACCTGGTCTCAGGACTTAGTGAAGCTCAGGTTCTTTATGTCTCAGTGCAGAAGGAATTCAGCAAGAGGCAAATTGATAGGTAAGAAGTGGATTTATTTAGAAAGATACACATTCCATAGACAAAATGTAGTCTGTCTCAAAAGGTGAGAGCAGCCCCGAGATATGGGGTGGTTAGTTTTTATGGGCTGGGTAATTTCACGGGCTACCAAGTGGAAGAAGTGTTCCAAGTATTTTAGGGAAGGGCTGGGGATTTCCAGGAATTGGGCCATCACTCTCTTTTTGGCCTCTTATGGTCAGCCTCAGAACTGTCTTGGTGCCGGTGGGTATGTCATTTAGCTGATGTATTACAATGAGTGCATAATGAGGCCCAGACATCTGCTGGAAGTCAAATCATCTGCCATCTTGGGGCAAATGGGTTCTAACCAGTTATGTTGTATCCTCAACAGCTATGTCATTCTTTTAAAGGTTGTGCCCTGTCCCCTTCCCTCCTGTTTCAGAATGAAGGAAGGTAATAACAGGAAAGAATCTCAGTGTAGAATAATATTTGAGGAGTGAGCAGAGGAATAGGAGTCCATAAAGGAGAGTAATAAGAAAGTAATAAGAAAATTCTCAGTAAGGCAGGAGAAGTAGGAGGAGAGAGTAGCATCCCTTGAAGCCAAGGAACATTTCAAGGAGCCAGAAATCAACAGTGTCAAATTCAGAATAGAGTTCAAATAGCATAGGGTCTGAAAGATGTCAAATAGCATAGGGTCTGAAAGATGTCCATTGGATTTTCAAATAAGAGAGATGGAATTAAGGGGTCACTAAGGGGCCAAAGAGCCCATTATCTAGAAGTAAGAGAGGTGATAGGGAGGAGAGTTTGTGATCTAAGATGATCTATTGAAGCTCAAGATTTCAGAGTTTCGGTTTTTGTGGACAATGAAGTAAAGATAGCTTTAATCTGGGAGGTTAATGAGTGTTGAGGTGAAACTATTGACTTCATAAATTTAATATAGAGACTGAGAAAGGTCCCAAATCCAGAAAAGTGAGAAATGGCTGGGAATTTGTTAATAAGTAGGTGCGGAGAGATGGTTGGCACAAACCTCATAAAAGGAAGTCTTTCCTAAGGAAGAAGAAAAATAGAGGTATGAAAGGGACAATAGGAAAGTTGAAGAATAATGACACTTCTCCCAGGCCTCATGGTTTGTGTGGGGCAAGAAAAGAAATGCTCCCTTTTCTAGAGAGGACAGAAGGTGGGGAAAGACAGGATTTCACCATTTCTGAATGGCTACATAAAAATCTGGATATTTTCTGAACAAAATATAGTCAGTATGTAGTAAAGAATATATAATAAAGAATCTCTTGCCCAAAAAGATGCTCTGGACTTTGCCCTTGGCTTCTGGGAGGTAATCTCTGGGTCCTAGGAGTGTTGTATCTGATAGAGTGTCTTTGTTTGCCTGGGGGCCTTGGGTCACACTGGATAGTGCAACAATGTGATTTAGGGTGGAGGGCTGGCTCCTCCCGCATAGTCTTAGGGGTGGGGAATGACCACTCCAGAAAGACCAATAATGTGACTTAAAGTGGGGGCTTTGGATCAGTCAACCTGGAGACTGAGATTAACCATGTGGGCAATTAATCAGTCAGTCACGCCTATATGATGAACCTCCAATAAAAACTCTGGGCACAAAACGTAGGTGAGCTTCCCTGGTTGGCTGTGCTCCTTATGCATTGTTATACATCGATACTGGGAGAGTAAGCTGTTCCTGACCCCAGGAAAAGGACAAAAGAAGCTCTGCATTTGGCACTTCTCCTGGACTCTTCCCTATGTGTTTTATTCCTTGGTTGATTTTAACTTGTATCCTTTCCCTGTAATAAACCCTAATCTTGAGTATAATGGCTTTCAGTGAGTTCTGTGAGTCCTTCTAGCTAATTATTGAACCTGAGAGTTCAAACTTGGTGTCAGAAGTGAGTGGTCTTAGGGAAGATGCCCTCTAACTCTGTGGTTGGCCTAAACACCTTGCAGGAGGAAAAAGTCTGCAGATACTACTTTCTTTGCTTTCTTATATTGGTAGAATACAGTTTATGTTTTAAGATAGTGTTGTTTGTTTATGCTTTAAGACATTGTATTCTTTTAAAATAAAGCATTCAT
The DNA here is from genome assembly GCF_963924675.1 of Phocoena phocoena. Lineage (NCBI taxonomy): Eukaryota > Metazoa > Chordata > Mammalia > Artiodactyla > Phocoenidae > Phocoena > Phocoena phocoena. The sequence goes on along the minus strand of NC_089219.1, from coordinate 58,034,394 downwards.
TAGACTCCTTTACACAATATTTGTCTATAATAGGTTCATGAGCTCATTCAGTAAATACCTGTTGAATTTAACTGAGAGCAATTAAGGAAGTTAGGAAAGAATCCATTTAAATTGTTTCTGGCGTACATTTTATCAAATGTTTTTTTTAAAGAGAAAATATTTTATGTTATACTAATGCTTAATCATTGTATAATATTGGGCAAATCACATAATTTCTTTGCATTTGATCATTTCTAAAATTGAAGATAATACCATTCTCATACATAGTAATTAAAGATTCAGGATTAATGAAAGATGAAGCATTGAATGAGAGATGTTATTAAAAATTTCTAGTCTAGTGTCTGGCACATAGTTGTGTTCCATAAATATTAACTCATATAATGATAATATTCTAAGAATTTTATATAAGATTCATGTTTTACAAATCTTATTGACTAAAAATTGGTAAGTGGCTAACAATTCTGAACTCAATTCTCCTTTATTTAAGAAGCTAATTTCACCTTTGTGCAAATTTGAGGTGAAGGCATTATAATAATATTAGTCAAATGTCCACTAGATTCTATTTACCAATTCCATACAAATCATTGTACTTGAATGGATATGGTTTTAAAAATATGATAGAATTAAACTACCTTATACTTTTATCATTGAAAATCTTATATTTAAATAAATTGATTCCAATTTTTTCATACATTGGCTATGAATAACAAGTTCTAACTCAATTTTTATTATTACATAGTTAAAACTACTTTTTTTGCAAAGTTCTGTCATTGCCACTAGCGTGGACTTGTAATGATTAATGCTGTTTTCTAAAGCTTTTACTTCTATTTTGATTTGCATCAGTTAAGGCACATTCCTGAAATAGTTATCAATATAACTCTTGACTAAAAAATTAATCATCGTTGTAGAAATGCTCCACCATTCTTGAGCAAATCAAGAATGTTTTCAAGTCAGTCATTTTTATTTTATTTTATTTTATTTTTGCAGTACACAGGTCTCTCACTGTTGTGGCCTCTCCTGTTGCAGAGCACAGGCTCCGGACGCACAGGCTCAGCGGCCATGGCTCACGGGCCCAGCCGCTCCGCGGCATGTGGGATCTTCCCGGACCGGGGCACGAACCCGTGTCCCCTGCATCGGCAGGCGGACTCTCAACCACTGCGCCACCAGGGAAACCCAAGTCAGTCAATTTTAGATTATTATTCTGTGGTGTGTATGAATGGTATAGGGTGTGTGTGTGTGTGTGTGTGTGTGTGTGTGTGTGAGGCCAAACCTGCTATACAACTTGTAAAATACAAGGGTGATCTTACCAATCACACGGGTGGTTTCTTGGCCTCAGGATAAGAATCGGTTTTCTTTTGTTTGTTTGTTTGTTTAATGTCATAAGTCATGAAAGCAGTCTTTCATCAGGTATTCAAAAATAGATTGTCAACTTCCATTCAGAGCTGCAAACTGCATGGAGGAAGCTTTAAGCTTCTTTTTGAAATTCTGCGTTTCCAAGAAAGTACAAAAGGAAGAAGGAAATAAAGAGAAGCAAAGTCACTGCTCCCCAGTTCTTTTTACTTGATTTTCTTCTTTCCTTAACCTCTCTCTCCTTCCAGTCTTCAGCATAATAGTTTTTATATCCGTAAGGGTTTGGTGAGTCATTTTGGTTTTTAGTGACAGAAGTGTGAGGTCGAAAACCCCTTGGAGGAGAGAGAACTCTGCTCTCAAGACCTTTTCAAGGTAGGGAAAGCTCAGGAAACTGTTTCTGTGGACACAGGACGCATTGCCAAGGGGCTAAAGCGGGAAGAAAAGAGCTACCAGAGCCAGAAGAGAAAAGAAAGAAGTAGATGCCGTCTGGGGAGGTAGAGGCTCTGGAAGGCTGGAAATTAAAATTTGTATGGAGATGGAAGGCAAAATAAGAAATTCATAGTTTTGGGGCTTCCCAGGTGGTTCAGTGGTTGGGAATCTGCCTGCCAATGCAGGAGACATGGGCTCAAGCCCTGGCCCGGGAGGATCCCACATGCCGCAGAGCAGCTAGGCCGGTGTGCCACAACTACTGAGCCTGTGCTCTAGAGCCCGTGAGCCACAGCTACTGAAGCCCACGCGCCTAGAGCCCATGCTCCCAACAAGAGAAGCCACCGCAATGAGAAGCTCGTGCACCGCAACAAAGAGTAGCCCCCACTCGCCGCAACCAAAGAAAAGCCTGCGTGCAGCAACAAAGACCCAATGCAGCCAAAAATAGATAAATTTAATTAATTAATTAAAAAAATAAAGAAATGCATAGTTTTATTAAGTCTTAGACCCTTCCTGCCCTGGTCACGGTAATTTCTCCAGTGAGATCTGACTGGGGAGGGATTGGGTGAGAGGCGTCACCATCACTCTGGGTTGTGGGCTTGCTCTCACCACGCTTTCTCAGGTGAGTGTGGGCTGCAGGTGGGAGGCCGGCCTCAGGGGCTTTTCCCAGGTTCCTTGAAAAGACCTTTGCTTCTTCTATACTTAATTTTAAGGAGCTTCCTCAATCAAAACATCTTTGATATTTTGGCTTCCTATTTAAGGATCGTAGGCATAGAGTGTGCAGGGCCCTTGTTTTCCACGTGCACCTGTGCCCCTGCACCCCGCCGGCGGTTCCTGTGGTGGAGGCTCCCTGGGGAAGCAGAACTGGAGGGCGGGCATGTGGTACAAGCCGACTCTGGGCTGCATAATTGGTGCCCTTCAAACTTCCCAAAACAGACAGAATGGGCCTGGACCGGTCTGGCTGGAGTTGATCACTCCTGCAATAATTGTGGTGGGATTTCGAATTTGCCAATGGATTCTTCCAATCGTTATCTCATTGTTTGCCCACAGTAATACTCCCCAGAACATATACATCATACTTTTAAAACATTTTTGATATTTGCCATTAGAATTTTACCATCCAACCTCAAATTGGTTGACTGGCAAATTTTAGTAATGTTTGAAAAAGATGAGGCAATTTCCTCTCCCACTCTCTTATAACAAAAAGGGGACAAGAAATTATACGGTGTGGATCTATGTACGTAGGCCAGGTTTAATAATTAATTCTTCTAATAATGAGTTTTTAAATTAGTTCTCGTGATTTGTGGGCTGTGTTAGTTTTCTGGGGCTGCCATACACCATACCACAGACGGTGTGACTTAAACAACAGTAATTTATTCCTTATAATTCTGGAGGCTAGAAGTTCAAAACCAAGGTGTCTGCAGAGTTGGTTTCTTCTTAGGCCTCTCTCCTTGGCTTGCAGATGGATGCCTTTTCCCTGTGTCCTCACATGGTCTTTCCTTTGTGCATATTGTCTATGTCTTAATTTTCTCTTCCTATATGACACTAGTCATAGTGGATCAAGGCCCACTCTAATGACCTCATTTTAACTTAATTACCTCTTTAAAATAAAGGCCCTCCCTCCAAATACATCCACATTCTGAGATATTGGGATTAGGGCTTCAACATACAAATTTGGGGGTGACATAAGTCAGCCTATAATATGAGTCATTGATCAACATTTTAGACTAAAAAAAGAATTCCCTTGTATGTGTACTTGGAATGTGAGGTAAAGAAATTCAGCCAGTTATCTCATTATTGAGCAAAAACTAATCATTTAACAGAGTGCTTACTATGTGTTCAATATAGTGTTTAGTGGACTGTGTCAGGTACAAGTATAAGACAGAGGCCTTGCCTGCAAGGAGTAAACATTTGAACTGGTAAAGCCAGATAATGGAGTAAATTATAATTTGAACCTCTCCATTTTCTAGACAGTTGCTCAGTCCTGCTCTTTAGTTTGTGAGTTTAGAGCCACTTTCAGTTTTCCTAAATTCTTCCTTTAATAGGAGACATTTGCAACTTGCTGAAGAAGTCTTCTTAGCAGAGCCGGTTATGTTGGCAACGTTGGGCTTTTTGTTTGTTTGGTTTTTGACTTTTTTTTTTCAAAGTGCTAACTGTTAAAATGAATTAATGCTCTTAAAAGTAACTTTTTAGTTTGGTATTGTTATTTTTAGTAACAACTCAGTCTCTAATGTGCTTATAATGTTGGCTTTGCAACCTTGAAATTTGTTGATATAGCCAAGTCTTTGCAGTGAGGCCTGTGGATGACTTACTATGAGAGTGACTGAGGATTTTATTCTGCTCTAGTTGGCAAGTTCTCTATTTCATTGTATTCTTTTTTTTTTTTTTGCGTTATGCGGGCCTCTCACTGTTGTGGCCTCTCCCATTGCGGAGCACAGGCTCCAGACATGCAGGCTCAGCGGCCCAGCCGCTCCACATGTGGGATCCTCCCGGACCGGGGCACGAACCCGCGTCCCCTGCATCGGCAGGCAGACTCTCAACCACTGCGCCACCAGGGAAGCCCTCATTGTATTCTTTTTCAAAAAACTGTCATTACTGAGCCAGTAATTAAGAACATAAATCCAAGTTTCCTTTGAAAATAATTTTACTGAGTTTAGATTTGGCAAGAACCAAATTTTATAATTCACTCAACTTCGTATTTCATCCACAGTAAATCATCATGAATTAATATCATCCATTACAGATAAATTGGGATTATTCCTCCTAAACCGTTTCATTCAGAGACATCTCCAAACTAAATTATAATTTTCAGATCCCAGTTAGGTGTAAAATTCTTTGCCTGGTGCTGAGATTCAAAGGTAGGTAAATCAATTCTTGCTTTAAATGAGCTTTTAACACAGTGAGAAAGAACTTACCATTGTCAATTGTCAAATGGTAAATCTCTATAACACAATGTGCCAAGTTCTATAATGAAGGACAGAGTATAATAGCACACAAGAAAATGAAACTGTCACTGGGACAAAGAATGAAAGAATGTCAAGCAAAGTCTCACAGAAGAGGTTACCTTTAAATTAGGAGTTGGGAAAGAATAGGCTTTTGACTGGAAGACATGAGGAAAGAACATCCCAAGTGGAAGGAAAAACAGGAGTGAAGGACGTGCTTGGAAAGGGGCAGGATGTGTCTGGGGAATAGGAGTAGTAGCACATGGCAGACGATGGGTTATGGTGGGAGATTAACTGGAAAGGTAGACCGAGCCAGGTCCTGGACTGTTTTCTTGAACTGTCTCGTATGTCATCTGCAGAGTTTGCGTGTTATTCTGCAGGTAATGGGGAGCAAGCCGAGGTTTGTGGGCTGGAGCTGGACCTGATCGGTGTCCTGTTTAATAAAGACAGCTCTGATGGCATTTTGAAAGACCAATATTTGAGGGATATTGAGGAGGAAAGTTAGGGGCTAGCAAATTAAGGAGATTAGAAGCGTAGTAACTGAGAGGAGGGAAAATGAACACCTGAAGGTCTGAAGGAAGACATGACAATGAAAATAAAAGCAAGGATCAGAAAGGTCTTGTCCATTTGGGGTCAATGTTGCCTCACTGTTCATGGAATTATGTGAAAGACTATTGGCCCATTTTAACCCCAAGATTCTATGGGTTAGGTTTCTGTGACCACATAAGAACTCTCTATTCCAGAAGGGAGGATTTCCCAGCAACTGTAAGTATAAGAATGCTTCAGATATAGCGATACATATTTAAGAAGTGAGATCATCTCTTTCACCCCTAGTTAATATATCAGTTGAAAGGGGGATGATTAGATCTATTTACTTGAACACAAACTAATTTTGTTTTTTGATGAGTCTCCAGTATGGCGGCATAGAAATGCTTATCAAAGTAGTGGCCCTAAACAGTTACTATATATTCAAGGCCTACAGTAACACTTTATGCGACAATGAGTTTTAGTTTCTGTTCACTGAACTCCGAATAAGAATTTAATAAAAAACTGAGAAGTAAAACTATGAGAAAATTAGAGAAGGAAAGGAAAGAAGATAATAGATGACATGGTACAGAAGACACTGAATTTCTGGATTAAAATAGAAGATACTGACTTGCTGAATACTTATTGTTTCCCAAGTTCCAAGCATTTAGTACAGGTATAATTGAAGAAATATACTGTGAAGGAAGCAAGTAGGCCATAAGACATATGGAAACCATTGGTGATCGCATAGTGGCAGGTATGCAGAAAAAACCAAAATGATATGCACGTGAGGAACATGCATTTTGCAGAATTTATACGTATTCTCACACACCTTAACCCTAACTGGTAAGTGTATCATTACTTATATTCTCTTCTTATCAAGCATTTAATGTGTCACTTGCATTCACTCAATTAAACATCATAACCCCATGAAGTAGGTCCTCCTATGATTCCCATTTTATGGATGGGACAACACAGAAAGATTAGGCAATTAGCCCACAGTCATACAGCTGGTACGTAGCAGAGCCAAGGATTCAAACGCAGGCAGTCTGATTTTAGAGTCCATGTTCTTAACCAGTATACTATACTGCCTTTCTAAGTTTGAAGGTGGGAGAGAAAGCAGTGCTTTTTAATGCTATGGCTTGATCTAGAAGAACCTCAAGAGGACTCTGTCAAGGATTTATGTATACTCAGAAATGTAAATGCAGGATAAAAGCAAGTGTAGCATTTACTGTTTTCCATTTCCTCTATGGCTGATGGTTAATTCATTTATTCAGTTTGTTAGGTATTAGGGATGCAAAGATGAATTAGACATGGTTCCTGCCTTCAAGAAACAGTATAGGGGGGAATCAAGTATATCAAATGCTTTAATAAAGTGTGATTAAGTACTAGGATAGCAGTATACATAGGCTATCCTGTGAACACAGACATTGGACATCTATATCACAGTGTATCAGGGAAAGCCTCCCAGCTGAGGTGTTATTTGTGTTGGGTCTTGAGAGATGAATGGGACTTAGAAATACAGGGAATGGATAACAGCATTGTAGGCAGAGGGAACAGCAAAGACAAAGCAACAAGTAAAGGAAAATACAACACATTCAAGAATTGCAAGTTGTTCATTAGGACTGGAATATCAAGTATACGTGAGGGAGAGGCAGGTGAGGTTAAAGGCTTAGTCAGAGGCCAAACCATGAGCCTTGCATGATAAATCAAGGAGCTTGACCTTTGTCCTGAAAGCTATAGGGAGTCATTGAAGCTGAAATCAGGGAGGCATGTGATTGTATTTTTCTTGAAAAAATAATTCAGGCAATAGTGAAGAATAAAATGGATAGGATGGAACAAATGTACAGATATTTTGAAACTACTACAATAATCCAGACAACAAGTTATGGAATCTTAAACTGAGGCAATAGCAATGTGAATGGATAAGAGGAAAAAAACTAAAAAGATATGTAGGATGTAGCATAAACAAGAGAAGGTGACTGTTGTATACTTAGGGAAAGGATGGGAGGGAGTTTTCCAGGAGAGTGGTGACAAAATTCTGGTTTGGGGAATGGCTGCATCAGAATGGCTTTAAAAAATAGATCCTGGGGGGCTTCCCTGGTGGCGCACTGGTTGAGAGTCCTCCTGCCGATGCAGGGGACACAGGTTCGTGCCCCGGTCCGGGAAGATCCCACATGCCGCGGAGCGGCTGGGGCCGTGAGCGTGGCCGCTGAGCCTGCGCGTCCGGAGCCTGTGCTCCGCAACGGGAGAGGCCACAACAGTGAGAGGCCCGCGTACAGCAAAAAAAAAAAAAAGTAGATCCTGGGACTTTACCTCCATAAATCCTGACTTAGTGGATCTGAGGTGGTAACTGGGAATTTGTATTTCTTCAAACCGTTTGAGTTCATTCTGCAGTGTAACTAGGATTGAGAACCTTTACAACTCCTAAGTTTATGGGCTGGATGCCTAAGATACAACCTGTGTGATAATAAAGAGATGCCTATGTGATAATAAAGGTTGGAAGAGATTTTTGGCTAAGGGAGCAGAAGAATGGATTTACTTTTAGACCTACCTTTGGGCTACCTGTGGGAAATCTGGATTGAGTGAGGTATATAGGTTTGGAACTCAGAAGAGAGATTTTCTTTAGAAATAAATGGTAGTTACTTCCAAACCCATGGTTTGGGTTTGGAAGCTCATCCTGGAAGAATATATGGAATAGTGGAAAAGATGGCTGAACATTTAGGAACACTAGTATTTAGGAAGCGGTCTGAGAAAGAAGAGAAGGCAAGAAGACGTGAGTGTTGTCACAGAAACCAAGAGAAGGGAGACCCATAGAAAGGGGTGGTCAACATTAGCAAAAGTTATAAAAACTCAAATAAGGTAAATAAGAGCAGAAAAGTGCCCACCTATGTATAAGATGGTGACCCTGGTGACTTATGAGAGCAGATTTAGAGGAATAGTTTAAGAGGAAGTCAAATGATGGCTGACTGAGAAGGACAAGGGATGTAAAAAATTAGAAAACCTAAGTATAGACAACTAGCTTAAGAAATTTGGCAATAAAGGGACGATGAGAGAGAATAATGGCTAGTAAGGTTAGAGGAGGAATTTTTTTCCTTTTTTCTTTTTTTAAATAGAAGAGACTTGAGCATGCTAAGGAGAAGAAATTGGGGAAGAAAACCAATGAAAGATAGAGGAAAGGGGATAAAAAATGGAAGTAATTCTTTTAGGAGGCCAGAGGTAGAAGAACCTAGAGTATTTGGGAGGGATTAGCTTTGGATGGGAGAGGAAACACTTCTATTAAAATTAAAATACAGGTGAGATGGGAATGGATGCTGATGAGACTCTGGTATGAGAAGTGGAAGTTGAAGAAGTTCTTACCTGAAATCGGAGAGACTATTTGCCTTGCCTAGGAAGATGGGTGTCACAAGAAAAATGTCTGCCAGGTGCCAACTTACTCAATAAATTTGGTAGAATACCTAGCACAGTGTCTTTCATGTAATAGAGTTAGTAGCTGGAGGCCAAATGAAATGTTTATCATTAAATGAAAATGTATGCTCATAGAAATAGGACAATGAAGCAGAATTTATGCCCATAGAAGTATAAATATGAAGCAGAAGTATGAAGCCAATATGCTGGTTTAAAATAGACATTAAGGGCTTCCCTGGTGGCGTGGTGGTTGAGAGTCCGCCTGCCGATGCAGGGGATACGGGTTCGTGCCCCGGTCCGGAAAGATCCCACATGCAGCGGAGTGGCCGGGCCCGTGAGCCATGGCCGCTAAGCCTGCGCGTCCAGAGCCTGTGCTCCGCAACGGGAGAGGCCACAACAGTGAGAGGCCCACGTACCGCAAAAAAAAGAAAGGACTGAAATACAGAAGATCAAATTGAGGAACGTTTAATACAGTAGGTGCATTTTGCATCAAAAGATTAGTTTTTACTTCATGCAAAAGCAGTTGGGATGCATCGTCATATTGGACCTGATGTTCCTTTGCTCTCAGCATTTACTTGAAGAGACACAGCTAGGTCCTCGGAACCCTTGTTATAATGATGAAAGCAAGCAAGTTAGTCTGTAGTGTTAGTCTCACCTCCACTTTCTCCCAGTGCCCTTCCTCCACTGGGAACCATTGGCACATTGCCAAAGACCTATGAAAGCATTTGCAAACTGAAAAAGGAAGTATTGGTTCCAAAATATGAAAATAAAACTGCAAAACTGAAACTAATATCATTCCGTCAATTTCATTAAGTGTCAAATTCCGTATTCTTCACTTCAAAGAAACTCATGATATGCACAGTGATTTGCCAGAAATCATATCATAGCTAAATAACTTACTCATAGCAAAATAATTTTAAATCAAAACCAAAAATTCTTTCAAATTGCAGCTCTGTGTGCATGTGTGTGTGTAAAAAATGGGATGATGTGGTATAGCTTAAAATTCTGATGTGATGTTAAAGATGAGAGACTCTAAAAGTAAGATGCATAAGACACTTTACCCTTTAAAAGGACCTGCTTTCCATCCCTCTCATAGTAAGTAGCATGTCTCAGTTCCCTCATGTAATTTTTACCTTCCCCAAACTTGGAAATGCATTCATTTCAATATGCTGGTTCCTCTAGTTATTTACCTCTCTCTTTCGTTTAGAAATAGAAACCTTTGTCTCCAATAAAATAAATTTTGGTGAGAAATATAGCATCCTTCCCCATACTTGAAGTCATATTATGTTTAAGGGAAACACAGAAACTAAAATTCCTGAAGTTGTTTTTAGGATATATAAGAGGGGTGGTTTCTGAATCTGAAAAGACAGTATATAGTGTCCAGATAATCTCTATTCTCTTCCAAAATCTCTCCCCTCCTCTCCTGCAGGAGACCCAGAGAGTCTGAGGCATTCACACTGTGCTAACACCCTTACCCTGCCTCTCTTCTTTCCAACCTGCAACCCAAGGTTATGTGGTTCACAACAAGGCAGGCTATCTGCCCGCAGCCTCATAGCCCACAAAAGCCCTTTGTCACATTGGATTACATCATGGGACAGAGGTGAAGTATTTAGATGTAGCAAAATGTCACAGGGCATTCTGGGATGGAAAGACACTAGCAGAGCACCAGGAATTCACTCCCAGGGCAATAGGTAGTAAAGGAAAGAAAGTAGAAAAGAGAGCTAAAAGAAACCAAGTACAAAATAATATGAGCTTTTGACATAGGATTCTTAATTCTTGTCTTTTCATGCTTTACTGTCTCTCTGTGATATTGATTGAATAATATACAATATGGGAGACATCGCATAAAATTTTTTTGAGCTAGAAAGAACCTTAGTGTTGACATTGATATTTATAAGAAATATTAATGAATTCAATGTTTTCTGTGAACTTTTACATTTAAATGCCGCTGGAGCCCATTCAATTCACTGAGCAAAAATATATCAAATGCATAAATGTCTACTCAAACTTTTAAAATAAATAAAATAGAGGGAGATTTGGATTAATATTCCTGATCCTTGCCTCCACTCTGCCCCTAGCTACTTGTACTGCATTGTAAGGTATTCTGTGGCTTTTAATTTTCTCATCTGAAAGTGGAAATAAATTAGACCAAGTCCTGATGGCTAACACTCAGGTCCCCAAAACTAATGTGGACCATCTGACCCCAGATGAAATTTTCAGCAAATTAATTAACTGGAAAATAAGAACTATTGTGGCAACAGAACCTCACCAGTTTGGTTGCTGCTCCTTCTGTGTGACTGATTGTCTTCTAAGTGCTGTATTAACAGTTTTGGATCATTGACCAATTTATTTTATTTATTTATTTTCGGTACGCGGGCCTCTCACTGTTGTGGCCTCTCCTGTTGTGGAGCACAGGCTCCGGACGCGCAGGCTCAGCGGCCATGGCTCACGGGCCCAGCCGCTCCGCGGCACGTGGGATCTTCCCGGACCGGGGCATGAACCCGTGTCCCCTGCATCAGCAGGCGGACTCTCAACCACTGCGCCACCAGGGAAGCCCCCATTGACCAATTTAATTTGAATGTAATTAACTCTGTAAATGTGAGCTCTTCTTATTTACTTTCATTAAAATTAAATCATGACAAAAAGAAAATAGGTATAAATCAAGCTGCATGCCCTTGCTTCAGGTATGAGTCACATCTGGTTCTCATACAGTAATCTTGAACTTTCTCCAACTCACCTTTATCATACATTTAAAAATTCCTGGGGCCCACATGCTTCCAGGAATTCTGATCATATGAGCTTCTATCTAAAAAACTTGGGTACCTCTACAATTCTGTGGTTTATTCCATGATCTATACAGTTCTTTTCTTTACCTAAAACAGTATTGTAAAAGTGGATCTCTTAATTTATGCCTAAATAATTGATTATATGTTTAAATTTAATTGCTTTGGAGATTTATTATTTTTTCCCCCTCCTTTTAAAATAGGAATTTACTGACTGACAATGGCAAAAAAAATCTTAGAGAAGTTAGATATTCTGGATGAGCAAGCAAAGACACTCTTGGCCATAAGAGCAAAGGTTTGTAAAATATAGGCTAAAATTCAATTTTCCATTAAAAGGTTATCATTTCAAATGTGAACGATTTTTACTTCTTAGTTAATGATGCATTAGTATGAGGCTACAAACCAATTTGTAAAAAACAAATAATTATATTAGTTGAAAGAGTCATCTATGTAATACTATAAAGAATTAATTAAACATACAAGGTAACTTTTAGCTAGCTGCTGTATTTGGTTGTGATGTATCTAACCTGCTTAAAAAAAAAAAATCCTGGGTTTCCCTGGTGGTGCAGTGGTTAAGAATCCGCCTGCCATGTAGGGGACATGGGTTTGAGTCCTGGTCCAGGAAGATCCCATGTGCCGGTGAGCAACTAAGCCCATGCGTCACAACTACTGAGCCTGTGCTCTAGAGCCCACGAACCACAACTACTGAAGCCCGTGTGCCTAGAGCCCATGCTCCACAACAAGAGAAGCCACCACAGTGAGAAGCCTGCACACTGCAACCAAGAGTAGCCCCCGCTTGCCACAACTAGAGAAAGCCCACGCACAGCAACAAAGACCCAATGCAGCCAAAAATAAATAAATTAAATAAGTAAATTAAAAAAAAAAGAATCCTAAGCAGTCGAATAGTAAATGTGACTATTCCTATAGTTGTTACTAACCTGTTAAACATAAAGACTTGTTTAGCTGGTTCATTAAAAGGAAGAAAATATTTGGTATAGCTACCAAATTAGAAATAAAGTTCATAGAAAATAATTAAACTAAAAAGGGTGAGTCTCTTATAAAATCCAATATAAAATATTAATAAAGAATACAGTTCTGAAACACCAGATTTTTTACCATATGTGAGCAATTTAATTTGGTTGCAAAAAGACTTGTAAAATAATATAACAATGTGAATAAATGAAGCATATATAAGGAACAATAGCGTCTGAGAAATCAAGGAAGACATCACAGAGAGGAACTCTTAAGTGAATGAACATATGTGCAATTTGAAAATGAAAACGTTGGTGTTTGAATAATAATTTGGTTTCTTTTTAATTTTTCATAATTATCTCCTTTCATTCAGAAAGTAAAGGAATACTGAAAAATGGGATAAATTAATTCTGTTATAGCTATCAAAATTTTGAATAGCAAGCCAGGGGTAACTTGACTAAAGCAAACCTTTTAGACTTTGATGATACCCCAAAGTTTATTGCTTTTTTTTTGTTTGTTTAAAATGAATTGTAATATACTTTAAAAAATACAATCAGATAAATCTATTAAATTTGTCACGAAATTCCCTTTTACATAAAATTTTAAGTTATAATTAGTAATAATAATTCTTACTTTTCCTGGGAGCTTCGTTTGGGCAAAGCATTTCCACATATTTTCTCATTTTGTGTTACTATTCATGTGTTACTGATAGAAAATTCTCTGGAGATTCTTCTGAAAGTATATATAATCATTTTTAAAACCTTTTCTTAATTTTCAAATTATACTTTTGGAAACAAGCAACATATAGATATGTATAAAGAAAGTTATACAAAAGGAAAGTTATATAAAGAAATATTAAGAGTCTGGCCTCTTCCCTCTAATCCTTTCCTCTGAGACAGACACATTTTAGCAGTTGAGGTTTATTCATCCACATCTTTTGTACTCTTACAAAGATATACAAGTATGAATATCTGTACGTATACATACATTTATCTTTACTTACAAATATCCATAATATAAATATACATGTACATATATACATATACATTTATGAAAGTGGATTATCTATTTTTTTCTATTGACAAAAAAATGAAATACAGTATATAAATCACTTTGGTAATTGTTTTTTAATCTTTTAAAAACATTTATTTTGAAATAATCATAGACTCACAGGAAGCTGCAGAAATAGTACCAAGAGTTCCATGTACCTTTCACCCAGTTGACCCTATCAGTGACATCTTACAGAGTTGTAGTTCAATAGCAAAACCGGTATGAGTTACATCCAACATTGACACGGGTGTATTACTGTTAACTAGACTACAGACGTTATTGAGTTGTCACCATTTTTTAACCTTCATTCGTTTGGGTCTGTAGTTTTATGCAATTTTATCCCGCTACAGATTTACAGAAATCACCACAATCAAGACACAGGACACTTCCATCCTATAAAAGTACTCTCTCATGTTACTTCTTTATATTTGTATCCATGCCCTCACCTCAATTCTCTGTCTCTAACCCCAGCAAGGACTAATCTGTTCTCCATATCTATGATTTTGTAATTTTGACAATGGTATATAAATGGAATTATTCAGTGTGTAAAATTTTGAGATTGAATATTTCACTATGCCCCTGAGGTCCATCTAAGTTTTTGCATGAAGCAATAGCTTTTATATGATAAATAACATATAAATTTTATTGCTGAGTAATATTCCATTATATGGATGTACAGAGTTTCAACTGCTCACCCATTGAAGGACATTTGGGTTGTTTTCAATATTTTGCTTTTAAAAATGAAGCTGCTAAAAAAATAAGATGAAGTAAAACTGCTATGAATATTTGTGTACAGGTTTTTGTATGAACGTAAGTTTTCATTTCTCTGGAGTGAATGCCCAAGAGTGTGATTGCTGGTGCAGGGTCTGTCTCTCCAACTCAACAAGGTCAGAGCCACAAGCTTTGGTTTAAGTTCCCCCTCCTTGTGCGTCAGTCCAGAAACTGCCTCCAAGAAGTAAGCTAGGCTATTGTAGGGTTTACCTAATTTGTTTCCCTTTCTTCAGGGATCATGGTCCTGCTCTGCCTGTTTCCTAATGCCTGATTGTAGTTGTTTTCACATACTTTGGCTGGTTTTACTACTTGTGTATAGCAGAAGGACAATTCCTGTAGCACTTAATCCCTCACTGGCAGGAACAGAAGTTCCCATATCCTTTGACTTCTTTTTTAAGTTTTTATCTCTTTATGCCTCTGTGCTGTGCTCTGAGAGAATGTTTTAAAGAAGATTTTCGGCTCCTTAACTCATTCTTTAGCTTTACGCTTTTCCCTCTTCAGTCCATCTGTATAAATATTTGAACAAAGTTCTCTTTCGATTGCTTTCTTAACTCTATTTCTGGCTCATGTTCCACCATGTGTGTGGCTCCAGGGAGGAGAGCAGGTTGGAGAGAGCTGCCAGGTATAGTTCCAATAACTCTATGTATCAATATTGTCTTTGCTAAATATATAGGTCGTTCTTAAATTCTGGACTTTGGATTTTGGAGGGAGCCTTCATGATCATCTAGTCCAACACCCTCATTTCATAGATAGAAAAAGAGTTGGTACACAAGGCCTCCAATTTTCAGTCTGCATTATTTTTCCATTGTTGCCTGACACATAAATTCTGTGTGTGAGTGTGTGTATGTATGAAGTGAGATTAATTTTGTCCTTTCCATACCGGATTTGTCTTATATGAAAAGTGCTCCCTTTTTCACTGAGTTATGTTTTGGATTTGCTGCAGAAAAACTTTCTTCAGGGTGAAGTAAAGAAAAAGATTTCAGTGATACCCCTGACATTTGATTTTCAGTTGGAATTTGAAAAGGATATTGCTACCTCCATATCTGAGGCAGAATCAAAGATCACAAAAGACAGATCATATGGCATTAGAAAAACAAAAAGGTAATCATCATAACTACCTCAAACTTTCACTTTGAACTTTTAAAGCATTATTTTATATTTGCCTTAGATTATGCAATCTATACTAAATGTAAGCTTTGTATATTTCATAATGGTTATGAGTTACAATATGCTAGATTAGCATTCTGAATATTCCTAGTTTATAAAATATTTATTATAATATTTCACTATTGCAGATGATAATTTTATATAGTAATTATAATTCCAGATTTTTAAAGAAAGACTTCTTGAACTTTACTATATCGCCCCAAATTAATCTCAGGATTTATTTCAAACTTTAACCAATATACTGCAAAAAAAAGTAGGCCTAGAAAACTAAGTAAGGCAGTTTCTCTGTGTACTTACAAGGGGTAGCCTGAATATGTAATAATTGGTCTTTCACTGGCATTGTGTATGTATGTAATGCTATATAATTTTCTAGGCATCAGAAATGTGGAGGAGAGCCCAGACAAAAGAAATACTCAGGTGCAGAATCAATAGGACTTCAAATCAGTTGGACATAGGTGGTAGTGTGTTCTTACCTCATTTATTCTGTAGTAAATCATTGTATTAAGTGCAGTTTTACAGATGCCAAACCCAAGTCTTGATGAGGTAAAATAACTTACCCAAAGTCACAAAGCTAACACATGACGGAAGCTGGATTTAGACATAGCAGTCTGATTTCCGAGCCTATGCTCTTACCACTACCACATTCAACAGAATGATTTCCAGCTTTTGGTCTTGGTGACTAGATGTACTTTGGTGTTTTGTACTTAGGTGGAGATCATAGGATGAAAAGCAGATTGGAGTGGATAAGAGATTAGAGTGAGAAATGCTGAGCTTTATTTTGGATATGTTAAGTTTTAGATGCCTGTGGGGCATCCAGGTGATGGTGTCTAGAAGACAATTGGACAAATATGTCTTAATCTAAAGTAAAACAAGATCATTTGGACTCAAAATACAGTTTACTCAGATTTTTGTTGTTTATGATTTACCAGGATGTCAGAACATGTTTCCATTGTGCAGCCATAAGAAAAAGGAGTTTGTTCCTAACACAAATAAATATTAGTGGTTTATGTAATTCAGCTTTATCACAAACTTCTTTCACTACTACTTTGTTTTTATGTACAGCTGATAAAAGCCAATACTTTTACTTTGAAATCATTTATAGAACTATCCATGTTAAAATAGAATATTTTAATACATAGAAAAAGTTGCATAAAATGGAAGTTGGGCATGTAGAGAAGGGAAAAATAATGTCTTATTATATATTATGTATTATATAATTGTAATTATATATATTTTATATTTGTATATATTTATATTTTTGAATTTATATATATGTATACCATTATGTGATAACATAATATATGGCTAATGACCCATTAGACACATTTAAAGATAACGTGCAGTGTGTTTTATGACAGTATTTTCCAGGATGATACTGTTGCTTTCCCTTTCCTTTCTGTAGTTTATAAGTAGTTTATAAAGGCATCATTGATCCTGTCTTTAGTGAGGATATCAAGAGCTGAGTAATGTTCCTTTTGAGTTAAGTCTGGCTGAGTTGAAGTTTGAAATCAGAGTCCAAAATAAAGACAAACAGGCACATAGTTTCAACATTCAAAGACCAAGTAAATTTTGCTTGCTCGGTGCTCAGAGGACCAAAACTATCACACACACACACACACACACACACACACACACACACACAAGTACAGGAAAATGTCAAGAATTTACACAAGAATTAGGGTGTAACCTAGGCCAAAAGAAAGAAAATTTGGTTGAAGAAATTAAGAGAATCTAGTACATACAGATAAGTCCAACTGGCAGCATATCTAGGCTCCGAGTTTCGCTTTTAAGACCACTTCTAACAGTTGCCTCTCTTCAAGTAGCTTTGTGGCAATTTTGTACTGTCACTCATGCTTGAATGATTGGCCCTAAACCAAGTTCAAATAAAGAATTCTTACAGACAACTTCATTTTAATTTTCATTAACAGTAGCTCTGCTATCCCATATGACTGTAATTTTAATTTATTGATTTTATTCTACAAGTGTTTACTGAGTGACTACTATACTCTAGGCATATAACAGCAAGAGTGAAATATTATCTCTTCAGTGGAGATTCAGATAAGCAAAGGGGCAAACACCAGTTGCCACAGAGATTCCTAATGTGAGGATCTGCAAGTTTCCTAGAGGAGGTGGCCCCTCAGGTGAGACCCAGAGAGTTAGTGAAGAGGCAACAAGATTTAAAAGAGAGAAATTGATTCCAGGCCAAGGCAATAACATGAACAAAGGGTCAGCCAGAGGCAAAGCAAAGCCCAGCTCATTTGAGGAACCAAAAGTAGTTCAGTGTTGCTAGACTTGAAAGGGATATGGGGTAGAGACTGGAGATGGATTGGTAAGAAATGAGGCTAAAGGGGTAAACAAAGGCCAGATCACCAAGGCCTTATGAGCCAAGTAAAGCATTCTGGACAATCTCCTTCAGTGAGGAGCTGCTGCAGGGTTTAAACAGGGCAGTGCATACTCAGATTTGGATTTCAGAAATATCATTAACTAGCAAAAGTGGTCATTAAAAATTATGGGGGCTCCTCAGAGAACCGAACCTTTTATTAGAATTTATAGTATCTCCAGAAACCACCTGTTCTAGGAAGCCAATCATCTTGCAGTGAGTCCTTTTCCAGCCATAGCGGAACGATTACTTAAATAACAGAGCATAAGGCGGTAAGTTTTTTCCCCATATCAACAATGATATGCTGATTACACTGGCTATATTGCACAGATTTAATTCCTCCAAATCTTGAGATGCAGCTCCTGGTCTTATAAGTTACGTTAATTATAACAGGATACCAGCCTCCACCAGTGCTCACAAACCTCACTCCTGTCCTACACTGAGCCAAGATGTCAGATCTGAGTCACACAGCTTTCAGCTTAGCCTAAACCTTACATCATAACTACCACCACCAGTACCATAGTAACTCCTGGTAACTGCATGCCTCTTTCATTTTTGATCTCTGGTCTCTTGCTATTCAAAGTGTTGTCTTCCATCCAGCAGCATTGGCATCAAACTCGGCAGCTTGTTTGAAATGCAGAGTCTCTGACCCCATCTCTGACCCCATCCCAGATGACAGCTGCAGTTAACAAGATCCCCCAGGTGATTCCCATGGACAGTAATGACGGAGAAACCCTGCTCTAGCCCAGTGGTTCTCAAACATGGAGGACTAGTTAAAACACAGATTGGGGGCCCCCACTGACAGAGTTTTTGATTCTGTAGGTCTGGGCTGGGGCCTAATAATTTGCATGTCTAGTAAGTTTCCAGGTGATGCTGACACTGATGGTCCAGGGTCATCATCCTCTAGCTGGATGAGTCCCTCCTCTAGCTGTGTCCCACTATAACCATACTGCCCAACACTGACATCGGTTCCATGTTTCTCCTTGGCTTGCTTAATATCATAGCAACGCTCAACCTGGTGCTACCTGATTTGTAGCTGAGCTTTGTTTTCAGAGCAGTGGTTTTCAACCCACCTGCATGTTAGTATTACCTGGGAAGCTTTAAAGTAATTGGATTCAACTTTAATTAGTTTGGAGTAGGTCCCAGGCATTACTATTTTAATGATTTTCCCAGATGATTCTTACTTAAAGCTAGGATCAAAAACCATTAAAATGCATAGGGCTTCTTTTTCAGTTAATCCCAGAGACATCTTTTCCATGTAACTATTATCTCAGGATTTCTGCATTTTTCTTGGATAAAAGGGAACTGATAAAGTTGATGGCCACAAATACCCAGAATTTGCTGGAAGGACCTTCCTAAGATTACTTTCCTGATACAGAGAGAGTTTTATAATCATTCAAAAATCTCAGTCTTTTGCCTTTCATTTGTATATAGTCTTTAAGATTTGTCAATAAACACCAAATCTACTCTTCTTTGCAACTTTTCATAATTGGACCTTTTACAGAAGAGCCATACTCGGGCTTCCCTGGTGGCGCAGTGGTTGAGGGTCCGCCTGCCGATGCAGGGGACATGGGTTTGTACCCCGGTCCGGGAAGATCCCACATGCCGCGGAGCGGCTGGGCCCGTGATCATGGCCGCTGAGCCTGTGCGTCTGGAGCCTGTGCTCCGCAACGGGAGAGGCCACAACAGTGAGAGGCCCGCGTACCGAAAAAAAAAAAAAAAAATAGAGAAGAGCCATACTCATTTTAGAAAATTACCTGGAACATAAGAAATGTTTAAAGAGAAACAAAGTGAGTTCTTCAATACCTAAGCATTCAGTACTGGATTATCAGATGAAAATGGCAACTTTACCATTTATTAAGTGGTAAGAACTAGGAAACAATTTAGGAGTAAGTAGACAGATTTAGATTAATAGGGGCTTCTCATTAGAAGAATTATTTTCCTAAAAATAAATTCAAAATAATATTCCTTTCAGAAATATTTTTACGACAGAAGGATAAACTTGCATACAGGAAAGACAATGAAATATAGAGAATATGGTAACAGCCTACAGTGAAATTTAATTGGTCAAATTCCACATGAGAAGCCCGCACACCGCAAGGAAGGGTAGACCCCGCTCGCTGCAACTAGAGAAAGCCCGCATGCCGCAACAAACACCCAACACAGCCAAAAATAAATAAAATAGTAATGAGATACACGAACCATGTTTACATATGGCAATCATTTCGACGATAAAAATCCTAGGTAAAGTGTGACATAATAGGTAGGTGGGTTGGGGAGGGACGGGAGCAGGAAGGAGAAGGAGGCATTTAAGTAAGTGAAAACAGAGGTTCATGCCTTGCTTGCTGCTACCCACACAACTTCTCCCTTACCTGGGCACAGGCTCCTTAAAGGCCCCACGAGGATTCTGGGCAGGTAACAGCCTTGCCTCCTCCAGCTGTCTGTGGAGAGAGCTTCACTTCTGGGCTGGATGCTTCCTCTCCCCTGCAGCTGGAAGAAGGCTCCCACTTATTGCTCATACCTGGAGAAACCTGAGACTCTCCCACAAAGCTTCTCAGCGGTGGCTGCTCACTTCAGAGTATTTGGAAAATGCACTGAGCCCTGCCCTAGAGATTGTGAGTTAACTAGTAGGGAAGAGTCTGGGCATAGGTGCTTTTTCAGAGCGCCCCGGATGGTTCTAATATACAACTAGATATTTGAGAACCATTTCTGGAGGCCTCTTCATTTCTCACTCCCTCAGCTGCCATGTGAGACCCTCTCATGACAGCTTGTTTACCACTGATCACTGCAAAAGAATCTTCTCTCACCGCCTGATACTACCTGAGTCCCAAATAGCCTGACCTTCATAGGTGCTGCAGGAACCCACACTCACTGAAATGAGTAAAGAGAAACTACAGGTCATTTAAGGGGACTCACATGAAGGATGGAGATGAAGCCAAACAATCAGAACAGGTACCTGACTCCTAACGAGGCAGACTTATGGGAGGAAACAGAAGAGAACTTTAGAAAATATCTCTCTTAAGGACAGTAAACAGGAGAAAAGGGTATTTAAAAAAAACAGACATTTTTGAATCAAAAACTGAGTAGGGAAATTAAAAATAGAATACAGATGAAGACTGATTTGGTAATCTAGAAGGTCAAATAAAGGCACAATCTTATAAAAACACCAAAAAATGGATATCAGTTAGAAAAGAGACATGTAGATACATTCAGGATACTCAGTATGAAAATATATATTTAATACATAAAGCAGGAGAGTAAGAAACAGATGGTGAGGAAATAATCAAAGAAATATAAGAAAAAAGTGCCCTTTGTTTAAGACAGACTTGAATCTTCAAATCAAAAGTGTTACTAAGTGCTAGACTTATGGTGAAATTACCCAATTCCAAAGGCACAGGAAAAAAACGGTTAATTACAAAGGAAAGGATAGCAAATCAGTTTCATATGTCTCATCTGCATCTCTGAGACTAGAAAATAGTAAACCATTTTCAACTTCTAACAAAATGGCAATCCAGAAATCTGCTATTCGGATGAATCATCATTTATATTTGAGAACAAAAGAAAGACAAGTGTTTGGACATGAAAGACTTTAGAATGTAAACTGCTTATTTATTCTTTCTGAGGGACTTGGAGAAATATTTTTATCCAAATTTAAATTAAATATGAATAAAATAAAGATCCAAAATGGGTATCTTTATTACACAAAAATGCATTTGAAATTTTCCCATGGTGTCTGAATGAAATTCTGGACTTCCATCTCAAAGTGGCTGTTCTATAAAAACATAAAACATTCCAAAGAATTACCATGTAAGTGGTCCATAAGAGATTTCAAGTTGGGAAGAGACAGCTTTAGCTCAACCCCCATCCTCCCATCTGAGCTGTACTTTTCTCTGGGTTTCTTCCTTTGCCAGTGCCACTTCAATGGTCCATCCCAGACACATGCAGCAGCCTTCCTTTAATTCCAACCCATGCAGCACAAATCAAGGCCTTTACTTGTATTCCCTTTAACTCAACTGCAACAGGATGTAATTTCACAGGGAATTTTTCTAACTATAAGACAAAAAAAGTGGGAGAGGGAAAAGGATGAATTTTTAAACATTTGAGCAGCCCCAAACCAATACAACTTACAAAAAACGGATTTATAAACTTATGCTAGTGAACTAACCTACCAAATGTATAACTCCAGTTCCATTCCTCATATTCTATGAAAACCCAGTGCTGGGCTTCCCTAGTGGCGCAGTGGTTGAGAGACCGCCTGCTGAAGCAGGGGACACGGGTTCGTGCCCCAGTCCATGAAGATCCTACAATGCTATGAGATTAGATATCAATTACAGGAAAAAAATCTGTAAAAAATACAAATACATGGAGGCTAAACAATACACTACTTAATAACCAAGAGATCACTGAAGACATCAAAGAGGAAATCAAAAAATACCTAGAAACAAATGACAATAAAAACATGACAACCCAAAACCTATGAGATGCAGCAAAAGCAGTTCTAAGAGGGAAGTTTACAGCAATACAATCCTACCTCAAGAAACAAGAAACATCTCAAATAACCAACTTAACCTTACACCTAAAGCAATTAGACAAAGAAGAACAAAAAACCCCAAAGTTAGCAGAAGGAAAGAAATCATAAAGATCAGATTAGAAATAAATGAAAAAGAAATGAAGGAAACAATAGGAAAGATCAATAAAACTAAAAGCTGGTTCTTTGAGAAGATAAACAAAATTGATAAACCATTAGCCAGACTCATCAAGAAAAAAAGGGAGAAGACTCAAAACAACAGAATTAGAAATGAAAAAGGAGAAGAAACAACTGACACTGCAGAAATACAAAGGATCATGAGAGATTACTGCAAGCAACTATATGCCAATAAAATGGACAACCTGGAAGAAATGGACAAATTCTTAGAAAAGTACAAACTTCTGAGACTGAACCAGGAAGAAATAGAAAATATAAACAGACTGAACTAGGAAGAAATAGAAAATATAAACAGACCAGTCACAAGTACTGAAATTGAGACTGCGATGAAAAATCTTCCAACAAAAAAAAGCCAAGGACCAGATGGCTTCACAGGCGAATTCTACCAAACATTTAGAGGAGATAACACCTATCCTTCTTAAAATCTTTCAAAATATAGCAGAGGGAGGAACACTCCCCAACTCATTCTACCAGGCCACCATCACCCTGATACCAAAACCAGACAAAGATGTCACAAAGAAAGAAAACTACAGGCCAATATCACTGATGAACATAGATGCAAAAATCCTCAACAAAATACTAGCAAACAGAACCCAACAGCACATTAAAAGGAGCATACACCATGACCAAGTGGGGTTTATCCCAGGAATGCAAGGATTCTTCAATATATGCAAATCAACCAATGTGATACACCATCTTAACAAATTGAAGGAGAAAAACCATATGATCATCACAATAGATGCAGAAAAACTTTTGACAAAATTCAACACCCATTTATGATAAAACCCCCCAGAAAGTAGGCATAGAGGGAACTTACCTCAACATAATAAAGGCCATATACGACAAACCCACAGCCAACATCATTCTCAATGGTGAAAAACTGAAACCATTTCCTCTAAGATCAGGAACAAGACAAGGTTGCCCACTCTCACCACTATTATTCAACATAGTTTTGGAAGTTTTAGCCATAGCAATCAGACAAGGAAAAGAAATAAAAGGAATCCAAATCAGAAAAGAAGTAAAGCCGTCACCATTTGCAGATGACATGATACTATACATAGAGAACCCTAAAGATGCTACCAGAAAACTACTAGAGCTAATCAATGAATGTGGCAAAGTAGCAGGATACAAAATTATTGCACAGAATTCTCTTGCATTCCTATATACTAATGATGAAAAATCTAAAAGAGAAATTAAGGAAACACTCCCATTTACCATTGCAACAAAAAGAATAAAATACCAGGAATAAACCTACCTAAGGAGACAAAAGACCTGTATGCAGTAAACTATAAGATACTGATGAAAGGCATTAAAGATGATACAAACAGATGGAGAGATATACCATGTTCTTGGACTGGAAGAATCAATATTGTGAAAATTACTACACAAAGCAATTTACAGATTCAATGCAATCCCTATCAAACTACCAGTGGCATTTTTCACAGAACTAGAACAAAAAAATTTCACAATTTATATGGAAACACAAAAGACTCTGAATAGCCAAAGCAGTCTTGAGAAAGAAAAACAGAGCTGGAAGAATCAGGCTCCTGGACTTCAAACTATACTATAAAGCTACAGAAATCAAGACAGTATGGTACTGGCACAAAAAAAGGAATATAGATCAATGGAATAGGATAGAAAGCCTAGAGATTAAACCCACACACATATGGTCACCTTACTTTTGATAAAGCAGGCGAGAATATACAATGGAGAAAAGACAGCCTCTTTTCTGGGAAAACTGGTCAGCTACATGTAAAAGAATGAAGTTAGGGACTTCCCTGGTGGCACAGTGGTTGAGAGTCTGCCTGCCAACGCAGGGGACACGGGTTAGATCCCTGGTCTAGGAAGATCCCACATGCTGCGGAGCAACTAAGCCCGTGTGCCACAACTACTGAGCCTGCTCTCTAGAGCCTGCGAGCCACAGCTACTGAACCCACGTGCCACAACTACTGAAGTCCTCACGCCTAGAGCCCGTGTTCCACAACAAGAGAAGCCAGTGCGATGAGAAGCCCGTGCGACACAACAAAGAGTAGCCCTGCTCGCGGCAACTGGAGAAAGCCTGCACACAGCAACGAAGACCCAACACAGCCAAAAATAAATAAATAAAAATTAAAATTAAAAAAAAAAGAATGAAGTTAGAAACCTCCCTAACACCATACACAAAAATAAACTCAAAATGGATTAAAGGCCTAAATGTAAGGCCAGACACTATAAAACTCTTAGAGCAAAACGTAGGCAGAACAGTCTATGACATAAATCACAGCAAGATCCTTTTTGACCCACCTCCTAGAGAAATGGAAATAAAAACAAAAATAAACAAATGGGACCTAGTGAAACTTCAAAGCTTTTGCACAGCAAAGGAAACCATAAACAAGATGAAAAGACAACCCACAGAATGGGAGAAAATATTTGCAAATGAAGCAGCTGACAAAGGATTAATCTCTAAATTTTACAAGCAGCTCATGCAGCTCAATATCAAAAAAACAAACAACCCAATCCAAAAATGGGCAGAAGACCTAAATAGACATTTCTCCAAAGAAGATATACAGATTGCCAACAAATGCATGAAAGGATGCTCAATATCACTAATCATTAGAGAAATGCAAATCAAAACTACAATGAGGTATAACCTCACATCAGTCAGAATGGCCATCATCAAAAAATCTACAAACAATAAATGCTGGAGAGGGTGTGGAGAAAAGGGAACCCTCTTTCACTGTTGGTGGGAATGTAAATTGATACAGCCACTATGGAGAACAGTATGGAAGTTCCTTAAAAAACTGAAAATAGAACTACCATATAACCCAGCAATCCCACTACTGGGCATAAGCCCTGAGAAAACCATAATTCAAAAAGAGTCATGTACCACAATGTTCATTGCAGCACTATTTACAATAGGCAGGACATGGAAGCAACCTAAGTGTCCATCAACAGATGAATGGATAAAGAAGATGTGGCACATATATACAATGGACTATTACTCAGCCGTAAAAAGAAGTGAAATTGAGTTATTTGTAGTGAGGTTGATGGACGTAGAGACTGTCACAGTGTGAAGTAAGTCATAAAGGGAAAAACAAATGCCATATGCTAACACATATATATGGATTCTAAAGAAAAAAAAAGGTTCTGAAGAGCCTAGGGGCAGAACAGGTATAAAGACACAGACGTAGAGAATGGACTTGAGTACACAGGGAGGGGGAAGGGTAAGCTGGGATGAAGTGAGAGTGGCATGGACATATATACACTATCAAATATAAAATAGAAAGCTAGTGGGAAGCAGCTGCATAGCACAGGGGGATCAGCTTGGTGCTTTGTGACCACCTAGAGGAGTGGGATAGAGAGGATGGGAGGGAGATGCAAGATTGAGGAGATACAGGGATATATGTATATGTATAGCTGATTCACTTTGTTATAAAGCAGAAACCAACACACCACTGTAAAGCAATTATACTTCAATAAAGATGTAAAAAAAAAAAAAAAGCTGTCATCTCCCAGTACTTCCACCAGACTTTGGCTTTCCTCTCATAAGCACACTGAATCTTTAAGAACATGTTGCAAAATTAGCATGTTAAGACCTCCCCAAAGAATGTTAAAATGACCATAATTTAAGAAATTGAAGAGAAGAAACAGACAACGTAAAGGCACAATATTAGTAATGAGAAAGGAGCTATGACGATGGACGTAGAAGAAATTAAAATAATTATAATGAGTACTTCATATAACTGAGCTGCTTTGAAACATGAGTCTGTTAGTGGATAATCTGGGAAAATATGAATGGTGAAAATAGAATCAAGAAGAAAAAGAAAATGTAACTAAATCAATAACTAGAAAATTTTGAGAAATTGTCAAAGAACTGTCTTTTACAAAAGCAGTGTCTTGGATTTCCCTAGTGGTGCAGTGGTTAAGAATCTGCCTGCCAATGCAAGGGACATAGGTTCAAGCCCTGGTCCGGGAAGATCCCACATGCCACGGAGCAACTAAGCCCGTGTGCCACCACTACTGAGCCTGCACTCTAGAGCCCACGAGCCACAACTACTGAGCCCACGTTCCACAACTACTAAAGCCCACATGCCTAGAGCCCGTGCTCCACAACAAGAGAAGCCACTGCAATGAGATGCCTGCACACCGCAACAAAGAGTAACCCCCGCTCACCACAACTAGAGAAAGCCCGTGCGCAGCAACGAAGACCCAACACAGCCAAAAATAAATGAAATAAAATAATTTATTAAGAAAAAACAAGAAAAAGCAGCGTCTTGAAGCTGTGTCAGGGTGACTCCAACGTTTCAAGGAAGTATTTAAATGGTTTCTGAGCATAGAGATGGAATAGTTCCAATTCTTTTTATAAAGATAGCTTTGAACCTCAAGTCTGACCACAAGAATATAAAACAATTGCAGTATCTCGCTTATAAATATAGATTTTTTAAAAATCTAAAATAAAAATATTAGCTTAACTGTTTCATTGCCTTTCTCAACTTGGGAACATAAAACATAAAGCAGTTTTATATTTATTTCTCCAATTTTACTCTGATCATTTTTGGTTATTAAAAGTCTGACCAGTTTAGTATTTTGGTCCCACGTATTAGTTGAGGTTTCCCCTTCCCCCATATCAGCCAGTTTAGTGACCTGAAATGAAAAGGGTTATGGCCAGCAATTTGATTCTTCCTGTCCTGACCTGTAAGTGGGAGATGGGTGTGGTCTTCCTCTAGCGCACCTCCTCTTCTTCCCTCTTTTAATTTTTTTTTCTTCTGGTATGGGATCATTGGTGTGCTACAGCCAGCTCCCAACAATTTGTTAGAGCTGATTGTTGAATCTTCAGGGATTTTGTTAGATGGTTATTAAACACAGTCATTATTTAAATTAAATATGTAAGCTAAAAATTCAGTGACATACTAAAAAAGATAAAACTCATCACCTCCTAATTATTACATTTCACTGTTATCTAATGTGTTTTGTTTGTTTGTTTGTTATTTGAAGGCCCAGTGTTTGATTTTATTTCATCCAACAGAAGGTTCTATCTGTGGTAGCGAACAGACGGTGGGGATTAAGGCTGAGAGGGGGCAGGAAAAGGAAAAAAAAGCCACATCCACTACCACGCATAGGTTTTCCCCGGAATTGCTGCGTGGGGATGAATGAGTGATTCTGGAATTTATCACCTTCTCTCTCCTCCCTTCCTCTGGCTTCCGCTGGGTCTTGATAACGCCCATGCCTTCAACAGGAGGTCCCAAGGCGCGGGGTAGTGGGGAGATCCCTGGGGCAAAAGGCGTCACCCCGTGGCTGCAGTGAACGGCGGGTGCCTATCTAATGTAAATAATTCTTATAACAACCCCAAGAGGTAAATATTACCCTCAGTTGGCATATGAGGGACTGAGATTCAGAGAAACTCAATATTCTGCAGAAGTTTACGTAGAGTTTAGATGAAAAGTATGGTCTAACCTCAAAGCCCATGCTCTTTGGTTCACTGTAAGGAAATCCATATCTGAACATCTCTATATATTCTGCAAATGTATTTGAAAAAATGCCTTAGTAAGATAAGGATAAAAAAATCATCTCCTTAACAAGACTATATAGCCAGCAACATTAGGGTGGAATCTTTGACACATTCCCATTTAAATTAGAAACAGAGGGATGCCTGTTCTCACTAGTATAGTAAACTATTCTGGAAGTACTTGCCAATGATATTAAATAACAACATAATATACAAATTTAAATGTTTTGAAAGGAACAGATAAATTATTTTATGAAGATTAAATGATTGTTTATTGAAAAACCTAAAGAGAATAAACTGAAAACTCATTGGAAATTGTAAGATTATAAGAGAGTTCAATCAAAATTTACCAAAACAATTCATACATTCAACAAATATTTATTGTACGTGTACTATGTGCCAGTCACTGTTCTAGGTGCTAGGAATACAACAGTGACTACAAAGACCCTGCCCTCAATTTGCATTCTAGGATAAGGTAGAGAGACAGATAACAAATAAACAAGCAAATGAATGTATAATATACATTCACTAGTGATAAATGCTATGAAGAAAAATATAGTAAATTAACGGAATTAAGATTGATTCCCATAATTTACTATATTAGATGAGAGGGGGCACGAAAAGACCTTTCTGGAGAGATGGAAATTTGAGTAAAGACTTATGAAATACATCTCTTATGATTTAAGTGAGTAAACCTTGCAATACCTAGGGGAAGAATATTACAGGCAGAGGGGAGAGCAAGGGCCAAGGTACTTACGTGGGAGCATAAGTTCCTTTCCTTAAGCCAAACAGCCAAAAAACTCACTCTGCTTCCATGTGGAGGAGAGGGGTAAAGGGATGCACAGAGAGAGGCCTGGAGGGGCATTCAATGGAAGCTCCTCTACTTGGAAATACAAGAATTGGGAGGGAAGTTTCTGTCTTACAATGAGAATTGTGAATTTCATTTCAGTGTGACGGGAAACGGTTGGAGGGAAATGACAGTCTCATTTATATTTTACAGGTGCCACCATGGTTGCATTGGGAAAATACTGCTGGGCACAAGAGTGATAGAGAGAGCAGATAGAAGAAGACGAGGGATGTAGAGAAGTAGTTCAGATGAGAGATGAAGGGGCCTTGGACTAGGGTAGGTGTGATGAGGAAGGAAGTGGTTGGATTTGGAATGTATTTCAAAGAAAGGTCCAATGAGATGTGCTGAGATATCGGGAATGGGGAACGAGAGAAAGAAAAGTCAAAGATGATTGCAGAGTTTTTGGCCTAAGCCTTTGGCTGAATGGAAATGAGAAAACCTGGGGGGAAGGAACAGATTGGAAAGGAAGTGGAAGCAAACATTTGGTTTTGAATATGTTTGAAATTCCCATGATATATCTAACTGCATAAATCATGTAGCAGTTGGATATATAAATCTGAAGCTCAGAGAAGAGTTTGGGGTCTGTACTATAAATCTGGAGGACATCAACCTATAGATAATAAAAGGTGGGAGACTGGATGACATAAACTAAAGGTGAGTGTCTGAGATCTGAGTCATAGCATTTAGAGGTCAGAAATATCATAAATTATATAATTATTATAATTACATACCCTCAATAGTCAGTTAAAGAATTTAGCGGAGAAAAACTTCTGTTTACAGTAAATGGATTCTGTGATCCTATCTGGTATACTGTTCTGGAATCTGAGCTGACCCTAACTGCATAAACCACCACTATGACTAGGCTTGGCAATGTCCCTAGTATCTCATTTAACAAATTTCCAATGTATTTTTCTAAAAGGGTTAATTAGCTTGTGAACAATAGTTTCCTGAGTGCCCTCAATTCTATGACAACAGCACTTTTCTCTCTGTTTCCAGTGATTACCACTAATATTTTTAGCTCCTGCTTAATCAGTCCCAATCTTTTACACTTTGTACTATAATATATTAAAACAATAACATTCAAATCTATATAACTGGGACTTGACCACATTTCTCCAAATTTATTTTTTAGATTAGTTTTGTAAATTTTCTGATTATTTTAATTTAGATTAATTTTATTTCTTTCAGATATGTCTCCTTCAAAAATATGCCTGAACCTAAAAAGAGTGATTTTGAAAAGTCAAATTTAAGACCACACTTTGTACCAACAAAAATAAAAATTCAAGAAATCAAGTCAATAGGTAATGCTTTGTATATTTATCTCTGTTTTGATGTATTAATGAAGTTCTTTTATTAAATACTTTATTATTTATTAATGTTTGTCTTATAAGTTCTTATAATTTGATGTTTCTGTTGAAAGCATTTGCTTGAAAGCCTATGGGTTATAACTGAAGTGTGAAAGATATCAGTGAGCTATAAAGAAGAATTTCCTAAGAGAAAGAGATGATAAATGTCAGAATAGACATTTGTACAATTCACAAATTAAGAATATATTTTTATGTTTACTTTTCTGGAAAGAAAATCTCTGGATTTCCTTTCAGCTCAATCCTGAGTTTTCTTGTAATTGTTTTAAAAAAATCACTCAAGCTTGTACACCTTACTTAGTAGAAATTTACTTTATAGGGACTGTAAAGGAACTCACTTTCCTAGAAACTTCAGGAATCTGTGAGCTAGGAAACAGCGTTATAGATCCTCAGAAGATTTGAGTGTTTTATGTTGTCTTTGTTTTTCTTTCCCTGGCATTATCAAAAAACCCATCTAATTGTGTCATGCTCATCAACAACCCTGACTGAGGCTCCTTGAATCCACATTGCCCCATATTGCCTCATTTCTGTGACTCTTCGTAATCTAATTTCTCAAAAGATTTGTTTACATATACTGTCTCTACTCCCTCAACATTTTTTTTTTTTTTTTTTTGCGGTACGTGGGCCTCTCACTGTTGTGGCCTCTCCCGTTGTGGAGCACAGGCTCCGGACGCGCAGGCTCAGCGGCCATGGCTCACGGGCCCAGCCGCTCCGCGGCATGTGGGATTTTCCCAGACCGGGCCGCGAACCCGTGTCCCCTGCACCGGCAGGCGGACTCTCAACCACTGCGCCACCAGGGAAGCCCACTCTGTCAACTTTTGTTTAAACTTCAACCTACTCCAAATTGGTCTTGCCTCCACCATTCTACTGAAGTTACACTGATTAAGAGTACCAGTGATCTCCATGTTGCTAAATCCAAAGGATATTTTTCTGCCACCTCTCAGTCCCAGTATAGTTAGTTGATCACTCCCTTCTGCTTAAAACTCTGTTTTTCTGCTATCTCACCCTTTCTCAGTCTCTCTTTTTAATTTCTCTTCTCCATCCTTAAAATACTGTATTTGCTCAGAGCTCAATCCTGAGCCTGCCTCTGCTTCTACATTCTTTCTCCTTGGGTGATCTAATCCAGTCTTACAGATTAGATCACCCAACTGTATTTTAAATCTCTATGGTTTAAAATACTGTAGAGATACCGTTAAATCCTTCATTTATATCTCAATCCAGACTAATCCTCTGAAGGGCAGGTACCTACACTGAACAACCTATTTGATATCTCCACTCAAACTTCTCATTACATCTTAAACCTAATATCCAGAACTGGTCTCATGATTCCCTATCCTAGCCATCCTCTCAAACTTTCTCTCCCATCCCCTCCCCGCAACAGCATTCCATTCTCAGTACATTGGACCAATTTACGCCAACTGGCTCAAGTCTAAAACCTAGAAGCAATCCTTGATCTCTCCTTTCCTTCCTCCCCAAAGTTCAATATGTCAACAAGCTCTTTTCATTCTAACTCATCTTGAATTAATCTATTTTCACCATGTCTGCTGTCACCACCCTAATCCAAATCATCATCATCTTTGTGTGTCAACTATAGTAGCTTGCCGACAGGTATTTCTTCTTTCATTCCTGCCCTCTTTATAATCACTTTCCTTTTTTATTAAACCATTAAAAATTATGAAATAACATACATTATGAAAAGTGAATGTAGCATAAAATGTACAGTATAATAACCAATTATTAAAAAAACACCTATATAACCATATTGCACATCAAGAAATAGAGCATTGCCAACATCACCACTTGACCTTTCCCAAATCACCTCTCCCTTCCTTGTCCCTGGAAGTTACTACTGTCCTGATTTCTGTGGTAATCAATTCCTTACTTTTCTTTAAAATTTTACCATCTATTATTTGCATCTCTAAAGAATATTGTTTAGTTTGCTTGCTTTTTACTGTATATGAATGTAATCATGCCATATGCATTCATTTGTATTCTTTTTTCTTAGCGTTGTTTGTAAGATTCACTCATATTGTTCTGTGGAGGAGTAGTTGCTTCATTTTCATTGCTGTTAAGTATTCCATTGCATGAATATATCACACTTTGTCCGTACTACTCCTGAAATTTGGGGTTTTTAGTTTGTCAGTCATTGCAATGCTGAAATGAATATTTTTGTTTAGGCATCCTGCTGCATCTGTGTAAAAGTTTCTTGAGAGTGTATATCCAGGATTTACATTACCAGGGATGCTTATCTTCAACTATAATAGATAATGTCAACTTTCCAAAGTGTTTTTACCAATTTATGCTCCCATCAGATTTGTGAGGGTTCTTTTTGTTCTGCTTCCTAACACTTGGAATTGTCAGTTTTCCATTTTAGCAATCTACTGGGTATATAATAGTATATCATTATGGTTTAATTTGCATTTCTGTGATTACTAATAGGTTTGAGAACTTTTTCATAGACTATTGACAAATTGGATTTATACTTTTGGAAATCATCCAAGTTTTACCTTATTTTAAAATTAGTTTTTTATCCTTTTCTTGTTTATTTTTAAATATATTCTTTTTACTAGTTCTTTGTTGGTTTTGCGAATACCTTCCCCTTTTCTATGGGTTTTCTTTTCACTCTCTTTATGGTGTCTTTTTGATGAACAAAAATTCTTCCACTTTAATAAGGTCAAATATACCAAATCTTTTCTCATTTGATAAGGACTTTTTGTACCATATCTAAGAAATCTTTTCCTACTCTGTGGTCATGAATATCTTTTTCTGTTTATCTTGCAAAAGATTTTAGTTCTTCTTTTTACCTTTAGGTCTAAAGTCTACCTGGAATTACATTTTGAGTGAAGTAAGAGTCAAGTTTAGTTTTTCTTCATGTGAATACCCAGCTATCCCAGTGTGGTATTAAAAAGGCTATTCTTGGGCTTCCCTGGTGGTGCAGTGGTTGGGAGTCTGCCTGCTGATGCAGGGGACACGGGTTTGTGCCACGGTCCGGGAAGATCCCACATGCCGTGGAGCAGCTGGGCCCGTGAGCCATGGCCGCTGAGCCTGCGCATCTGGAGCCTGTGTTCTGCAACGGGAGAGGCCACAACAGTGAGAGGCCCGTGTACTGCAAAAAGAAAAAAAAAGAAAAAAGGCTATTCTTTCCCTAATACTCTGGGCTCTTTGTTCTGGAGTTCTTATTATGTTTCACTATATTATTTATCCATTTCAATATCAATACCAAACAACATTAATTTCTGTAGCTTAAAATAACCCTTGATATCTGGTAGAGCAAGTCTTCCCACCTTGTTCTTCAAGAGTATCATGGTTATTTTCTGTTTTCCATTATGATTTCTTCTTCTGACACATTGGTTATTTGGAAGTTTATGTCTTAATTCAAAATATATTAGGCTTTTCTAATTATCTTTTGGTTATAAATTTTTAGCACAATTACATTGTAGTTTGAGGATGTAATCCATAGGATTTCAGTCCTATGTAATTAGTTAACGCTTGTATTTTCACCCAGTATATGGTCGATTGTTGTAAATGTTCGGTATGTGCTTGAAAATAAAGTATATTCTGCAGCTGTTGGGTGCAGTGTTCTACATATGTCTTTTAGGTCAAATTTCTTCATTGTTTTTCAACTCTTCTATATCCTTTTTTATTTTTCTGCTTGCTTATTCTGTCAATTGCTGAGAAATTTCAGACTCATTTATTTTTTCCTTGTAGAATTATCAAATTTTGCTTTACAGATCTTTAATATAGTTTAGGCTGTGTTATTAATTGCATAAAATTTTAGAATTATTATATATTTCTAGTGAATTGAACCCTTTTTAATTACAAAGTGATTGTTTTATTATCCAATATTACTGTAGTTACCCCAGCTTTCTTTTGGCTAACATTTACATGGTATATCTTTTTCCATCATCTTTTTGCCACATTTCTGTAACATTATGATCTCTTACATAAGAGTCTTCTTATCTCTTGTAAACAACAAATTGTTAGATTTTTAAATCTATTCTGTAATCTTTGTCTTTGAAATGGATCATTTAGTCCATTTATACTTAGTGTAACTACTTATATCTTTGGATTTAAATCTACCATCTTATTTTGTTCTTTCTCTCCTGTTGATTCTGTGTTTCTTCTGTCCTCTTATGTCTTATTTAGGATTGATTTTTTAAAATTTAAACTTTTCCCCTTTACTAATTTGGTAGTCATGCATTCTGTTTCTATTCTTTAAATGATTACCCTAGAAATTACAATATTCATCCTTTCAAAATATATTGTTACTCTCCTTCTGGACAATAAAGGAATCCTAGAACATGTTAATTATTTTCTTGCTGTACTGAGTTTTATGTTATCACTAAAGTCCAAAGTCTTACCTAAATATCATCTAAATCAGCTATGGTGAGACTCAAGGTATGATTGATCCTGAGGCAAAATTTCTCTCCATCTTGAACCTGTGGAATCAAACAAATTATGTGCTTCCAAAATACAGTTGGGACAGGAATAAGATAGACATTCTCATTCCAAAAGGGAGAAATAGGGAAGAAGAATGGAGTAATGGGTCCCAAGGAAGTTTAAAACCTACTAAGACAAACTTCATGAGATCTTAAGGCTCAAGGATAATCCTCTTTGGCTTGATGCTCTGCCTTCCTGACCCACTGGGGCAGAGGTCCTGCTCTCACAACTCTGCTGAGTGGGGGGGTCACATCTCCCCCACTTCCCCACTGGGACTCTGCTAGGCCAGGATTTCATCCCCAGGACTATCTAGTGAGAGTGTTGGCCCACCCCCAAGGGCTCCATAGGCAGAAACTGAGGCGGTGGCCTCTGATTTTGAAACTGAGGCAGGCCTGATGATCTTTGAGTCACCTTCATGGTCATTCTTCCCTTGTCTTGAGGAATAGCGTGTTTGCAATGCATAGCTCTGTGGTCCTATCCTGTAAAACCCAAGAAGTCCGACAGCCTTCCTTCATTTTATCCTGTCTCTATCCCCTTCACTTCAAACTGGCAGTGTCTCTGCTGGGATGGCTGATTAGGTCCATGTTTCACACCCATACCAATCTCCTTATCAAATGGTCAGTGCACCACAGCCTTAGTGTTCTCTTTTGAACGTGCTTTCTCAGTTTTTGTAATATGAGAATTTTCTAAATTCTTAAGTTCTGGTTCCATTTTGCTTAACAATTTTGTCTTCAATTCATTTATCTCGTCTTGCATTTTACTGCAAGCAGTCAGGAGAAATCAAGCCTCTTCTTTAACACTTTGCTTAGAAATCTCAGCTAACTATCCAATTTCATCACTCACAAGTTCTACCTTCCACAACAAAACCAGAACCCAAACACAAGTCAGCCAAGTTCTTTGCCACTTTATAACAAGGATCACCTTCTTTGCTCCATTGTCAAATAGCATGTTCCCCATTTCTGTCTGAGACCTCATCAGAATGGCCTTTACCATCCGTATTTCTACCAACATTTCTGCATATGGCTATTCATGTATTCTCAGTGAAAATGAAAGCTTCCTCAATGGCTCTCCTCTTTCTTTCTGAGTTCTCACCAGAATTGCCTTTAAAATCTCTTCATGGCCATATTAGCTTTTTCTAGCATGCACCTCACAACTCTTTCGGCCTCTACTCACTACCCAGTTCCAAAGTTTCTTTTATATTTTTAGGTATTTGTTACAGCAGCACCCCACCTCTCAGTCCCAATTTCTCTCTTATTCAGGCTGCTATAACGAAATACTATAAACTGGGTGGCTTAAACAACAAATACTTATTTCTCACAGTTCTGGAGGCTGGAAGTCTGAGATCAGTAGGATCAGGTTCTGTTGAGAGTCTTCTTCTTGGTTTGCAGACAGCCACCTTCTTATTTTATTCTCACATGGCGGAGAGAACATTATTCTCATCATGGACATTCTACCCTTATCACCTCATCTAAACCTAATTACCTCCCCAAAGCCCAACTCCCAAAACCACCACATTGAAAATTAGAGCTTCAACATATGAATTGTGGGAGAGACACAAACATTCAATCTCTAGCAACTACCCTATCTAAATTATTCCTCCCTCTCATGCTGTCCCTCACCAAAATCTGTCTATGTCTGTCACGGCATGCATCTCAATTTATAATTGTTCACTCCTTTGTTTCTTTACTTAATTCTTTTCTGTACTATCCAATAAAATGTGTGCATCATTGGGCAGAAATCACAATTCCAGAGTCCAACACCAGGCACTGGCCTGGCACATTGCAGGTGATAAACAAATAACTGTTGATTGAAGGAATACCAGATGTAAGTTTGTTACATCTATTATCTCATTTAATCCTCACAGCATCCCTGTTACATAAGTACTATTATTTCCACTTAACAGATGGGGAAACTAAAGCTCAGAGGGGTTAAATGATTTTCCTAAAGCTACATAACTCACAAACAGAAAAGTAGTTTTTGGTCCCAGGCTACCTACATCCAAAGTCTGCATGCTTGACCATACATTATACCTACTTAAAAAAAAAATCCATTAAATGATAATCCAAATTAGTAAAACTCATAATTGGAGATGGGGGATCCAAGTTGAGGGGAATCTTTCTCTTTTCAAAGGAATTAATGAGAAGATTTATTTGACTATCAAGTATGGTTCTGTTTTATTTAGAAATCTTTTTTTCTAAGAAAATACAGCTTTATTGTACAATAGTAATTGAATGTTATATTCTGTTAATAGAAATTCCTTTTAAAAGCAAATTATTCTAGAATATATTTAGCTCTAACAAACTACATTTCGAAAAAGTTTACAAGTAGAGAAAATGGTTTGTTGAGTTAAATTAGAAGTAGTCTAACAGTATAGAAATATCATTTATGTTTGGATTTCTTTCTTTAGAGCCAGTAGAAGAATATCTAAAATCAAGATCTATTGGATCTTTTCATTATCTTAAGGATACAACTGAGGTAGGTTTAATTTGCATGCTTACAATTATTTAATGGAAATCCAGGTTATCCCTTATAGTTTTATATATTTTTCTACAAATCCCAAATTCAAATGAATTTTAGGATTCAGAAGCATAAAATTTTAAAGTGATTTCATCTCTGATATTATGCAAAACTTTATATATGGCAATAATAGAGAAAATAATATGTTATCTGTTGGACAGGCAATACAGTGGAAATTATTTATTGAATGTTATCATAAAGTTATCAAAGTCAGTTAAGACAGGGCCTCATAGAAAATTATATGTGCATAATTTAAATATTTTATTTTAATTTAGAATATAAAAATATACATCCATTTGTTAAGCTTTTGATATGTAGCCAAGACCATTTTTTTTTTTTTTTTGCGGTACACGGGCCTCTCACTGTTGTGGCCTCTCCCGTTGCGGAGCACAGGCTCCGGACGTGCAGGCTCAGTGGCCACGGCTCACGGGCCCAGCTGCTCTGCGGCACGTGGGATCTTCCCGGACCGGGGCATGAACCCATGTACCCTGCATCGGCAGGCGCACTCTCAACCACTGCACCACCAGGGAAGCCCCAAGACCATTTTTGTTACAGTTATTTAACTCACATAATTACAATAACAATGATTATAACAGGTTTAGCACCAATACTATTGGGAACATTTTTTTTAAATTTATTTTATCGAAGTATAGTTGATTTACAATGTTGTGTTAATTTCTGCTGTATAGCAAAATGATTCAGTTATACATATATATACATTCTTTCATATTCTTTTGCATTATGGTTTATCACAGGATATTGAATATAGTTCTCAGTACTATGCAGTAGGACCTTGTTGTTTATCCATTCTACATATAATAGTTTGCATCTGCTAATCCTAAACTCCTAATCCATCCCTCCCCCACACCTCTCCCTCTTGGCAACCCCAAGTCTGTTCTCTATGTCTGTAGCACCAGAACTATTGACTCTTGCTCACAACCTGAGCAGAGGTACATGGGCATCCTGAAAAGTGACCAACCAGTCTTGACCATTGAGCATGCCTGGATATTATTCAGGAGGTTTTATCTAGGAGACTAGAGAGAGAAATTAATACAGAGAATCAGCAAAGGGAAGTCATTTAAGAGAGTCTCTTAGGTGTTAATTTACTTCTTATTATTATATTTATTTATTTATTTTTTAAACACAAAAGGCAATCTATTGGCTCATGTACATGAAATGTCCAGGGCTGTCTAGCTTCAGGCACACCTGGATCCAGGGGCTGATATGATGCCATCATGGCTCAGTCCCCATCTCTCAACAATGGTTTCCTGCCTTGGTTTCCCACTCTGTGGCAAGATGGCAGCTGAAGTGCTGGACCTCGTTCCCCTCTTCTCAGCAGGCTCTTTCTTTCTTTCTTTCTTTCTTTTTTAACATCTTTATTGGAGTATAATTGTTTTACAGTGGTGTGTTAGTTTCTGGTTTAGAACAAAGTGAATCAGCTATACATATACATATATCCTCATATCTCCTCCCTCTTGCGGCTCCCTCCCACCCTCCCTATCCCGCCCCTCTAGGTGATCACAAAGCACCAAGCTGATCTCCCTGTGCTATGCGGCTGCTTCCCACTAGCTATCTATTTTACGTTTGGTAGTACTTGTAAGTCCATGACACTCTCTCACTTAATTTACTTATTATTAACCCTGTTTATTGCTAATCTGGAGAATGAAACATGAAGAAATACATACTTTGCACCATAATTAATAACATGTTATCATTTTATTGCAAATTTATACCTTTTATACTTTTTAAAAATATTGACAAAATACACTGTCTGGCTTATTAGTTTTATCCTCATCTACATGTTTTATATAGGTTTGTGTTTAATAAAAATCTCCCAAAAAATATAAATACATTGTAGCTTCATCATAAGATTACTCATCATAATAAATTTACTAGTATCTTATATAAAACATTTTAATTTTTAAAAGACAAATTAAAATATACATATGCCTTTGTAAATTAAATAATACAGAAAGGCTAATAAGAGCACAAAGCCCTTGCACCCGTGCTTCCTGTTCTAATTTCCTCTTTTCAGAAGCAACCATGTTTAACCTTTTGGGGTTTCAATTCCTCTTATGATTAACTCTATAATTCTAAAGAATGAGCTTCTACTGCTAATTTTTTACTTATCAACTTTAAGCATTATCTACTGCATAATCAAAAACAAAGATTTGAATTAGTTTATTTACACTACATCTCACCTCTCTCCCTCTTTCCTCTGCTGTATCTTTTTTTTTTATTTTGGCTGTACGCGGGCTTCTCACTGTTGTGGCCTCTCCGGTTGCGGAGCACAGGCTCCGGACGCACAGGCTCCGAACCCACAGGCTCAGCGGCCATGGCTCAAGGGCCCAGCCGCTCCGCGGCATGTGGGATCCTCCCAGACCGGGGCACAAACCTGTGTCCCCTGCATCAGCAGGCGGACTCTCAATCGCTGTGCCACCAGGGAAGCGGAAGCCCCCTCTTCTGTATCTTTGATAGTTACTTTTCTGCTTCTTCTGTTTTAACTTTGAAATAATATATCTAAATACTTTTTTCTTTCCTATCAACTTTAATCACTAACTCCTGATTCCTCTTTACATAAGATGAAAGATCTTAGCAGTCTTAGCCTTTCCTCCACATCTTCTTCCCTAGGTCAAATATATCTTTATTTTTACACTTTTGAGGTCAATGATTATACTCACTTTGAAACTCTGATTAAGCCTTTATGTTTTATCTGTAGATTAATTCTAAAGCTAAAAACGCTTTAAACAGCATTTATATTATTACATTTTTGTAAATAATTGTTTATTGTAGAACAAAGTAGTGTGCTAGGACTATGTTTCTTCTCAAGGGGTGCAGTGTAAAAACAATAGGCTCTCTTTTCTTATTCTCCATCAGTTACTAAAAAATAATGCCATATATTAATTTCCTTTATATTTAGATCTTGACTGTCTTGTGTACTTTTTCTGGAGTTCCTAGTTGCCTTTCTTTTTTCTTGTGGTGAATGATAATAATAGCAAACATCTATGTAGTACGTGAGTGTGCCAAGCACTGTTCAAATGCACATATATGCATATATATGCATTCTTCTTTTCCTGCCTTCTTTTGGATAATTTGAATATTTTTTAATATTTCATCTTAATTTATTGACTTTTAGCTGTACCTCTTTGTGTTTGGATTTTTTAGTGGTATCTTTAGGGATTAAAATATACATCATCAACTTTTCAAAGCCTACTTAGAGTAAAATTGTACTATTTCACATAAAGATTTAGAAGCCTTTAAATTGTATAAATGCATTTACTAACCCTGTCTTTCATAATATAGTTTTCATGTATTACTATAAACCCCATAAGACAGTATTATAATTTTTGCTTTCAACACTCCTATATGTTTCAAAGAAATGAACAGAGTAAAAAAACAACCAACTACAGCCAGATCTGATGCTCTTTAGTACTTCCTGAAGATATATTTCCATCTGGTATCATTTCCCTTTATCCTGAAGAACTCCCTTAAGTATATTTTGTAGTGAAGGTCTGCTGGCAACAAATTCTCTGTTTTCTTTTACCTGAAAGTGTCTTAAGGATATTCTGAAGGAAATTTTTGCTTGACACAAAATTTTGGCTGATAATTGTTTTTTCTTTTAGCATATTGATGATGTTCCAATATCTACTGGCCTTCACAGTTCTGACCGCCATAGTTTCTGATGAGAAGTCAGGGGTATTTTGAATTGTTCCCCTGTGTGTATAACTTGTTTTTCTCTGGCTGCTTAAAGATGTTTTCCTCATACTTGGTTTTCAGCAGTTTGATTATGTGCTTAAGCATGATGTTCTTCTTAATTATCCTGCTTAGGGTTCATTAAGCTTCTGGAATTTATAAATTTATGTCTTTCATCAAATTAAGGGCATATTTCATCTCACCACTATTTATTTAAATATTTTTCTACCCCATTCTACCTTTCCTGTCCTTCTGGGATTCTTGTTACACATATATCAGACTTTTCTTTTTTGAGTTCAGCAAGTATTTATTGAGTTCCTACAGCAGCCAGCCTCCTGTCCAGAGACTTGTGGCCTGAGATCACAGGGTAGGTGAGCAGGCCCAGACTTTTCATTATTGTTTTCTCACAGGGACACATATGTCTCTGAATCCCTCTTTAAAAAAAAATTCTCCTCTCTTTTTTCATATTGGGTAACTTCTATTGGTCTGTATTAAAGTTCCCTGACTCTTTGCTCTGATGTCTCCATTCTGTTTTAAAGTCAACCAGTGAGTTTTTTTACTTCAGGTATTATATATTTTCGGTTCTAGAATTTCCATTTTTTAAAATAGCTTCTATTTCTCTAAGATTTCCTTTTTTTTCATTCACTGCGAACACATTTTACTTTTTTCATTGAGCATAATTATAATAGCAGCCATAAAATCTGATAATTCCAACATCTGGGTCATTTCAAGGTTGGTTTTGATTGATAGCCTTCTCTGTTGAGACTAGGTTTCATTTTCCTGGTCTTTGTATGTTAAGTTGGATTTATCCTGGACACCACAACTGTTATAATGTGGAGACTCCAGAGTCTGTTGTATTCCAACAAAGAGTAATAATGTTACTGTTTTAGCAGTCAGCTAACTTGGTTGGGCTCAAAATATACTCTGTCTCTATAGCAGCAGCTCAAATTTCAGTTCAGTTGTTATATCCTTAGCCGCACTGCTTGCAGTTTTCCCTAAACATGCATCGTTCATGGGTCAGCAAGAGACTTGGACAGGGTTTATACATAAAAGATGGGGCTATCATCTTTGGCACTCTTCTTTCTACCATTCCTTTCTCATTCCCAGAAGTTTTGGTCAGCCTGAACTTTTTCCTCTGGTTCTTCTGGCCAGGAAGAACTTAAATTTTCTATCAGAGATTTAGATGTCCTATACTTTGGCCTGCCTTCAAACTAAAAGCCATAAAAATAGAAACTTCACTCTACGGAAGTCAGTAATTCCAAGTTTCAATGCTTTTTCTTTGTCACCTGCTTTTGTTCATTCTCCAGGACCTTCAGGCAACTTGTGTGTGTGTGTATGTGTGTGTGTTTTCTAGGGTATTTTGTCTAGAGTTTATAGTTTTTATCTGAGAGAGAGTGGCTCTGATAGAGGCTTACTCAGCCATATTGAATAAGAATTTTCCAGAGTTTTTACTACTTCCTTATTTTTTCCTACTGCATTGCTCAATATTTCCTAAACATCTATAAATAATAGTGATGATAGGTGTCACTATTGTCATGCCACAGACTAGTGTATTGTCATTAACCATATTAGTTATTGGTTTTATATGGGTATAATTTTTTAAATTTTGCTAAGATATTCTTTATCATATTAAGAAAGTATTCTCTTTAGTTTTATTACAGTTCTTATCAATGATGGTTACTGAATTTATCAAATGTATTTTAAATATTACAGCTATTAAAATAATTACATTATTTTTCTCCTTTGATCTATTGGGACATAAATTATAATAACTTAGAACTATTAGGAGCTTTTAATGTCTTTTATTTTTTTTTTGCGGTATGCGGGCCTCTCACTGTTGTGGCCTCTCCCGCTGCGGAGCACAGGCTCCGGACTCGCAGGCTCAGCGGCCGTGGCTCACGGGCCTAGCCACTCTGCGGCATGTGGGATCTTCCCGGACCAGGACACGAACCCGTGTCCCCTGCATCAGCAGGCAGACTCTCAACCACTGTGCCACCAGGGAAGCCCAGGAGCTTTTAATTTCTTGATAATTTTGTTTGGCCATTACAAATTGTTCCATTAGTACAGCGTTGAGTAGTATTTTATTTTGAATTTGTGAAATCACCTGAAGTCATATGTGAAATTAGCTTGTAGGCTTCTTCTGGTGCATTATCTTTTCAGACTTTGGTGTCAAGACTATGTCAGCTATGAAAAGAACTGAAAAGTCTTTGTTGTTATTTATTTTTTAATTTAACTGACATTATATTGCATAAGAATTGTTTGTTGCATAAAAATTTGAAAGAACCTATGTATAAATCTATTTGGGCTGGGTTACTTTTTTAAAGGGAGTTATTTGAAACTTCTTTACATTTCTTTTAAGAATTATTGGTATGCTCAAATTTTCTACTTCTCAAGTCAATTTTGGCCATTTTCTTTAGGTTAAAGTTTATCTGTTTGACTCTGAAGACATCGATAGTCTATCCCTCTCACAACCATCCTTCTTGACTATTGAAACTTACCCTTTATACACTACAAATGATAAATGCTCCCCTGCCCCACCTGGCTTTGAATATGCTGTTGATTGTCTTATGAATACCCTGGACGTATGTTGTTGGCCTCTCCTGATATGTTCTTATCTCCAAATCCCAGCATTAAGTTCTTCCTCACTGATGAAATGTTTCCTGTCTATTCCAGCCCTCTCTTCTAAAATCCTCCCCATTTAAAGATTGTATTGATTGGTTTGGTTCTTAGTGATATTATCTTATTACATTATTTGCCAATGACTCATGTATGCTAATCATATATATTTAGAATGTGAATTCTTTATGGCCTGGATTTTTGTCACATTAAAAATTTTTATCTCATATTATCCAGAATGAAATATATTCTGTGCCTAGTGTAAAAAAAATTGTAGGTACTAAACAAATATTTGTTTGGTTGGTTGATGGACAGTCACAAGTTACACAGTTTATACTTACATATGTATGTTTATTTTGGGTA
Organism: Phocoena phocoena; assembly: GCF_963924675.1. Classification (NCBI taxonomy): domain Eukaryota; kingdom Metazoa; phylum Chordata; class Mammalia; order Artiodactyla; family Phocoenidae; genus Phocoena; species Phocoena phocoena. Next base: position 57,990,590 of record NC_089219.1, on the reverse strand, counting down.
TCTAAATAATTATATTTAAATAGAAATATACAGAGACAATCTGAGACACTAGGTAAAGCTGGATCACTTTTTTCCAGTTTCTCCCCCTTTACTCAGAACTATTCTGCTGTACCTGCTCTGTGTATGAGACAGTAAAGTTTCTGTTTAAACCAAGAGGGGTTTTTTTTCTCAGTACTTAAACTTTAGACTTTCTCTGCATTTGGAGAAATATATTTTATATGAAAATAATGGCTAAGTTTTAGAGACAAAGAAAATAAAAGTTAGTAAAAAGTGCGAGCATAGGCAAATTTTAAAATTTCTGTAGATTTGTTCCCTCATCTAAGAAGTGGTAATAACATCTATTTCATAGGGCTTTTTTTTTTGAGGATTAAATAATCATTATATTTGAAATTATTTAAAGATCTAGTCAGCTGTTAGTTATCATAATTAGCTATTCCAAATATGAATAATCAAGTATAAATTATTTACAATATAGACATGGAAAAAATAATTTCTAAGATAGTTTCCCCTTTTCTTTATGTTTAGGAAGAACATGCTAAGCCCTTCCATGAACTGTATTCACAGCATAGACAACAACAATGTAGAAGAACATTGGGCTCTACAATCTTTCCTCCTGTACCCAGCATTCAGTCTAATGCTTATAAGCATGAAAAAGACTCTATTTACAGGTATACACATTGTGTGTTTATATTGAAGTAACTGAAAATTAACTGCATCTAACTTTAAGATATAGGCATTAAGAAAATCTTTAGCCAAGGAATATCAGTATCTAATCATATTACCCCATTATTTCACTACTTAATAACATCTGAAGACTCTATAACAAAAATGGTAAAGCTTAGATTCCTTAGTATGGCATATAATATCTTTCCAGTCGTCTCTTCTGTCAACAAATAATTAGGGGTCTATGAATCTAATCTTCTCCTCCACAGATAGATAGATTGATAGACACATATAGATATTGATATAGATATCAATCATTGTGAATAAAAAGTATTTCATACTGTGGGTTGTGTTAAAAGCTGATAAAGATTTACTGGTTTTTATGGGGAGCATTTTCCTACGCAGGTTCCATCCCTCATCAGGAACTAAGATCCCACATGCCACGGTGCAACTAAGCCCGTGTGCCACAGCTACTGAGCTTGCACACCTCGACTAGAGCCCGTGTGCTGCAAACTACAGAGCCCTTGAGGCCCTGGAGCCTGTGCACCACAACTAGAGAGAGAAAACCCGCACCGCCACAACTAGAGAGAAGTCCAGCACCCACTGAAAAGGAGAAAAGCTCTTTGACCCTTTTTTTCTTTTAAAGATTTATTTTATTATTTTTGGCTGCGTGGGGTCTTAGTTGGAATGCAGGATCTTCATTGAGGCATGTGGGATCTTTCGTTGCGGCATGCAGGCTCTTCCTTGTGGTGCGTGGACTTCTCTCTAGTTGTGGCGTGCGGGTTTTCTCTCTCTAGTTGTGGTGCACAGGCTCCAGGGCTCAAGGGCTCTGTAGTTTGCAGCACACGGGCTCTAGTCGAGGTGTGCAAGCTCAGTAGCTGTGGCACACGGGCTTAGTTGCACCGTGGCATGTGGGATCTTAGTTCCCTGATGAGGGATGGAACCTGCGTCCCCTACATTGTGAGGCAGATTCTTTATCACTGGACCACCAGGGAAGTCCCTCTTTGACCTTTTGTAAGAATGAGGAAAATGCTCCCCAAAGCCCTCCAGCAGACCTCCCCTGGTGTCTCTTTGGCTAGAATAGCTTCATACACTCATATGTAAAAACCAGTAAATCTTTATCAGCTTTTAACACAACCCACAGTATGAAATACTTTTTATATCACAATGATTGATATCTATATCAATATCTATATGTGTCTATCAATCTATCTATCTGTGGAGGAGAAGATTCAGATTCATAGACCCCTAATTATTTGTTTTTCTGTTAGTTGAAATTGATTGCAGTATTTTAGTGTTTTGAACAACTGTTACTAAGGATCTATGTGATACACTCTATTCTATTCTACTTTTTAAAATGTTGGTCAGGAGATGCTAAATTGATTTATTGTCTAAATTGATGGGTTGTAGCTCACATTTTGAAAAGCACAGGCTTAGATTATTCCAGGTTCATTCCCTTGATTTAGGAAGGCGCTCAGCCTCCCTTGGAGGACAGGGTTGCTTGGAGAAAAATGAATAGGATCGGAGTTCTGTTAGCAAAAAAGGGGGAAAAAGACTCTTAAGTAGGCAACCCTCTGTTTACCGCATTATCCTTTAAGTTCTACTCAGATGTCACATCTTCTCTGAATGTTCCTTGATAGCAGTGGTGGGCTGTTCTACATGTGCCCTTACATGTTTTGGCCCCTGACACCTGTCTCATCTCATCTTACTCCACTCTCCTCATCACTGCACTCCAGCAACACTGGCCTTCCAGTGAGCATTCCAAGCTGGTTTCATACTCAGACCTTTACACTTGCTATTCCCCCAGCTCTTCACCTGGCTGTCTCCTTCCCTTTCTCAGATTTCAACTCAAATATCCCCTTCTGAGAGAGGTCTCCCATAGCCACCTTAGATGAAGTATTATGTTTATATTTTTCTGTAATACTTACAAGTAGTTGAAATTATTTTATATATATGTTTTGTTGGTTGGTTGGTTGGTTTTTTGACTATTTCCTCTCTCTAGAACAGAGCTTCCTAACCAATAAACTGTGGTAATTTTGTGCTCAGAGAGGGTTGTAGGTGTGCTGAAATGTTGATCCTTCAGCTTTCAAAACTGTGGAGTTGGCCCCATGGTAGCCAGGCTACAAGTGTTCTCAAGTGTTTATCTCAGTGTACTGAACAAAGACTATAAAACTAATATGTCTGTCATTATGTGGAAAAGGTTGGGAAACATTGCACTAGGATACAAACTACTTGAGGGTAAGAAAAAAACTGAATTTATTGCCAACAGCATGTGTGTCTGGGAACATGTTTAAGAAAGTACAGAAATGCTGGAGTGGCCAGCAGGCATATTTGGAAGAGTTCCGCCCTGGACACTTTATTCATGACAGGTGGCAAAGTCTGTTTGGCATGTGCTAACTGACCTCTCTCCATACCAAGTGTTTAACCATCTGAGGCTTCCTACTGGCTAATAATGACTTTACATTTTAGAGAGATTTGCAAATTTGGGAATGCCTTTCTTCAACAAAAATCCCCCAAGACCAGTTTTATGTTAGCCAAACATTAGATCCTTGATCTCAGTCTTTTCCAGTTCTATCTTGTTCACTTAAGAAGTTTTTACTGGGCTTCCCTGGTGATGCAGTGGCTGAGAGTCCGCCTGCCGATGCAGGGGACATGGGTTCGTGTCCCGGTCTGGGAGGATCCCACATGCCGCGGAGCAACTAGGCCTGTGAGCCATGGCTGCTGAGCCTGTGCTCCACAACGGGAGAGGCCACAACAGTGAGAGGCCCACGTACTGCAAAAAAAAAAAGAGAAGTTTTTACTGAATAGCTACTACAGATCAAGCACAATACCAAGTACTTTCCATGTTATTTGACATTGAAAAATATTTTATACAAAGTATTTTCTAAATGCCATAATATATATGTGTCTTTTGTGAAAATCTTTTATAATTTCAGCTCAAACTGAAAAAAAAAACCTAGGGGATCATTTGATTTGGTTGGTCACTTAGAAGATTAAGTTAATAAAAGGTAATTTATTTAAAATTTTTTATTTTATTTTGTTCAAAGATGTTTCTAAGAAGAAGAGTTCTGCCTTTTATTTTCTTGTAGACCAGAATGAATTTATTCTGGCTTATCATGGCCATCGAGGCCCATACTACAATCCAATGACCGTTCTAAACCTGCTCAGCTAGTCACATTCACATTCAGACAAGGTCATACACATGTGACACAAGGTCACATTCAGACCTTGAGCACATGCTCTATCTGCTGCAAGTTCACAGTCAAATGGAGAGGAAGACAATGAAAAATGAATGGAGATGGGCTTCCCTGGTGGCGCAGTGGTTGGGAGTCCGCCTGCCGATGCAGGGGACGCGGGTTCGTGCCCCGGTCCGGGAAGATCCCACATGCCGCGGAGCGGCTGGGCCCGTGAGCCATGGCCGCTGAGCCTGCGCGTCCGGAGCCTGTGCTCCGCAACAGGAGAGGCCACAACAGTGAGAGGCCCGCGTACCATAAAAAAAACAAAAACAAAAACAAACAAACAAAAAAAAATGAATGGAGAGAATACAATTGCATTTTTATAGCAGATACAAATTTAATTACACTACAACATGGATGTGAAAAAAAAGTAGCTTTTTATTTTTATATAGTTCTGATACTTCTCATGAGATCCTCAAACCCTGTGTAATGAAAAAAGTTCATATTAATCCATTGTGTTTTAAACTTTGTTTGGAGTAAAAATGCACAGCCTCTTGAGGTTTAACACAGTCTTTCTGTTTCTTTCTACCATGGTATCTTAGTATATGAGTGAGGGGCTCAGTGGACTTTGTGACATTGAGGAAAAGATACTTGGCCAGGGATCTTGGTCAGTGCCCTTGTACTGCTGACCTCATTCCTAGATGTTCTGTGGCTACTGACATTTGTGCTTCATGAACACATAGTCTATTCTCTCTGAACCTGGATAGGGTCCACTCTCAACTATCACTAGTGTGGTAGAACTCATTTAGTTCTTGTCATGTCTTCATCTCTTCTTAGACTGTCTATTTATACCTCACCCAAGTCAAGCCTTTGCTATGGGTCACTGCACCCCTGCAATGACAAGCTTGTTGCAAGCCTAATCTCAGTGTCCATGTCACATGTGGACCAAGGGAGACCTGGAATGAAAGCTATATCCTCTCTCTGCCTAACCACACCATTTCATCCTGATAACAAAGCTAGGGTCACCCTGTGTTGGCAGGAAGCTGCCCTGTAAAGCACTTTCATCCCAGAATCTCAACAAAGGATGTGGCAAATATATCTCTCTTCCTTTGTTGTTCTCCTCAACCTACATAATATACTTCCTCTCCACTCAAAAACCAAAGAGGCACACATACTACGGTCTTGCTTCCACCCCTGCTTTTGCTTATTTTCCAACCAAGCAGGAAAGGATGGTCTTGTCAGGTTGAAAGTATGGCAGAGGGTTTGAGGGAGATGTTAGCAGTAGTGATATTTTTAAATTGGGGTATAGCTGTTTTACAATGTTGTGTTAGTTTCTACTCTACAGTGAAGTGGAGTTCCCTGTGCTATACAGCAAGTTCTTATTAGTTATCTATTTTATACATATTAGTGTATATATGTCAATCCCAATTCATCCCACCCACCCCATGCCCCCGCTTTCCCCCCTTGGTGTCCATACGTTTGTTCTATAGCAGTAATGACGTTGAGGAATGGGAAAGGCAGACAAGAACAGACAAGCTGAAATCAGCCCTATAAACATTTATGCTGAACTTGTGTTCATTTTCAGAATAAAATCTCCTCCAGAGATGAATGATTTTAGTACAAAAGACAATAAATCCATCAGAAATGATCAGTTAAATGAGTACTCAGTAAGAAAGAAAAGCTTGCTCCCCTTGTGCTTTGAGGATGAACTGAAAAAGTCAAATGCCAAGATAATCAACATTAGTCCAGCAAAGACAGCAACTTCTTACACGGTAACAAAAACATCTACTACTGTTCGGTAAAAATGTGTATTATTACTCCTTGTGGGAATGTCATACTCCAGTGCCCAGAATCTTTGATAAATTCTCCTTCCCTCTTGGCTTCATATTCTGAAGTGACAACAACACAAATTCTTAGTGTTCTTTTTAGAACCTCCACCCCAAATCTGGGGATTCCTCTGCACCAGCTGAAAATTTTGTGTTTTTCTTTATAAAGAACGATTTATCAAATTTTCTTGATTATAAAAGAAATATAAAGATGGTATTTTTTTAAATGACTGGATTATGTTTCACTTTTCTATCAATCTATTTTAACTATTTCAACCAGAAAATACATTTATTAAAGGCCATCTGGTAGCTCAGAGTCTCTAGGATGCTGGAGAGACAATCTGGCTTGAAAGCTCTCCAATCAGGACTAACCCTGTTACAGCCCCAGGTTGCTCCACTGGGGCCCATGCTGTTGTCACAGATAAAAGTTTACAACTCTGACTCTGGGCAGGGGGCACTGTTTCTAAGATCTTTGCCAGTGCTGCCCTTCCGCTAGACATATCTTCCACCATCCTCGCTAGAATAGTTTTCACAATGCCTACTTTTCAAAATGCTTGCTTTTTCTGAGCTGAAGACTGTCTTAGGTGTGTCTGAGTGGCAGAGCCTAGGTCACACACCTACGCCCTAACCTCAAGCGAGGCTGATAAAGCGAGTTTTTGCCTCTACCTAAGTGTACTTTGACTCGGAAGGTGGAAAATTCCCTAAGGTATTGATTAGACAGACCAAAAATTTGACAGACCTCTATTACTATCACTAAATAGGTAACATGGGCACCACCAGTGGATTGCAAAACTAGATCTTTTGTCATTTTTTCAGTGATCATATGCATTAATATGCCTTTCACACTAATATACAATGAGATGATCCTAATTTCTTACTTCATTAATTATATTTCTAAAAGAAAAGTAGCAATCATTGACTTAAAGTTTACAAACTAAATACTAGTTCTACTCATATTTGATGAGTTTCTGTGGAGTTAATCTTTTTTCCTTACAATGGAAATGTGGAAAAGAGTTCAGTGAGTAGCTCATACATACAGATTTTGCTACTACTGTGATAAAAGTAATCTATGTTTAAGTCCATCTATTACTTTGGCTATTTTATTCCACAGATGTATATTGAGCACTTTTTATTGGGCTAAGTATTGTGCTAAATGTTGGGGTGTAGTAATGAATGTAATTATTTTAAAGAAAATTTTCCACTGTCTGAACTTATTAGGATACTCAGACTGTAATTTTGGCTTATAATCAGTTATATTTCTTTTGATTTTTGACTCAATCCATTTTTTGGTATGCTGCTTATTTCTGGACATGGAAACCTAAGAAACGACAGAACAATGTTCCATCCCACCAGCTATCATCTTTCCCAGTGACAACACCAAACATAAAGACTTTATATCTCACTCTATTTCAAAAAGGGTTTTAGGAGGCCAAAAGTTCAGATTTTACTCCTAACATCTGAACGGAGTGTCAAGAGAAAGAAGTGTGTCACATACAAAGACATCTTTTTTATGTGTTTAAATACCATTATCGTTTATATGAAAAACTTCTATGTAGTCATTTCTAGAATACCTTACGACTTTATTTTCATGTTTTAAAAATTATAGCCTTGTTGCCTCAATAGACTGATGACGAATACTCTCTTCTTTAATCCACAGGAAGAAAATGATACAAATCCCATAATTTTCCATGAGACTGGATATGTACAAATGTTACTTTTGACAAAAAACAGGCTTCCTCCCCATTCTATGGAAAGTGGGAATGGTTACCCATGTAAAAGATCAAATCCTGTTTTAGAAAGAAATTGTGAAATGCGCAAATCTGTAGCTAGAGGTCAATCTACTACTCCTTCCAAACCCAAAAGAACTCTGCCTACAACACAGAAGAAAGCTATACAAGCAGTATCTTTTGAAGTAAGCCGTAGAGTTGTAGATGATAAACTAAGGAAGAAAACTAGCAAGCAGACATTTGAAAACGTATCTTGGAATAAACTCTATAACTTTTCACAGACTTTTTCCAGCCTAACAAAAAAAATCTGTGGGTTTCCTTGATAAAACTGTTATTCAAGAAATGAGTGCTAAAACTGGCAAATTTGAAAAAATGTTTTCTACAGTCAAAACAATGAGCAAATTGAGTGCCTCGCCTGTCAAATATTGCTCAAAGCCTTCAAAAAATATACTCAAAGTCCATAAAATAAATAATGTAACACCATTGGATGATTTGTTAAACTTGTCAAGTAAAAATTAAGCACCTCATAAAATATTGTTTATACAGCAAAATTTGGGCAACAGGAAGCAAATAAAGTTCCAAGATCACAGAAGAAATCCTTGTCTAAATGGTAATGTTCTAGTGGATGGTAGAAGAAAACAAAGCATAGAAATTGGAATTACAAACCAACAGTGGTATACTATTTTTAGTAAATAAGAGGACAAAATTAGGAAATAATGATCAACAAGAGGAACTAGTTCAGGAATTTCTCTTATCTCAATTAGATCCCTCAATCATCAGCATTCCTACAGTAAAGTAGATTCAGGACCAGGAATGGCACAGACTGACTCTGGAAATTTGCCAGATAACGGAAGCTAAATAATGTCAATAACCTTGCTCCATAATTGGTTATCAAACAAGACAAATATACCATTAACTTGATGCATGTGGAATTAATCGTCGTAGCAGCATTTTGGATAATCATTAGAAACTAGTATTACATTAGCAATTCATGCAATTAAAAGACTTTGTAAAATTTCAAATACCTTTTTGTTAGTAAATGTTGGAACTTCTTTACTACATAATGCCTTTAGCAAGTATAACTTTGACTTTTTTCTGAATTGCTAAATAATTTAAAAGAATAATTTATCTTTAATAAGATAAATAATTTTGGCAGCAAATCCTTAAAGGATTAAAAGTTCTAAATATATTATTATATTGCTATTTTATCTACTCATTAACTTCTTGTGAACCCAAACACTATAAAGACGGAATTCACCTTAGAAACAAGTTGCATTTGAAGAGTTCATTGGCAATCCGCTAGTTTAAGGACTTTGAAAAAAAAATCTTAACTGTTAGTACTTGAGGAGAAGTAGGTTAATTAGAAGCATTTCAGTTAAAGGAAGGTTTTGGAGGTCTTTTGGAAACTTTCCAGGGTAAGGAGGTAAACTTGTTCAGGATTCTCTGTTTCCACTGACTGGAGGTTTTCTTTATGGTGCGTCATCAGTGTTACTCTTGGACATCTTTTCACAGTACAGGCAGATTTTGGCTCTCAAATAGGATGACAAGTAGAGAAAACGGAGATGAAGGAAAGATAGTGTAACTGGAGACTTTGTAAATGAGGCAAGAGCAAGAGAAAAAGGGTTCAAGATAAGGTGGTGGGTTCAGGTATGTAGGAAGTAGTAGGGTGGAAACATACAAGCTTTCCCTGGCTCTTTACCTTTCTTTTTGTTACTGGTTGGGGAGGAGAAGCAGCAGCTGCAGCAACTCAAAGTCATGAAGTCCTCTTTCTTTCTTTCTAGAAAACAGGGATTGACCCTCTTGCTCTCTTTGCTTGCTCTTATCCACTCTCCCCCTACCTCTACCCCACCCCCATATTCACTCCTCCCCTGCTCACTGCAAAGTAAAATAGTTTCCCTAACTACCCTGCTGGCTCAGAAGAGAAAACACAGACTCTTCTTAACCACTAACAATAAAAATGACAAGAAAGAGAAAATATACCTAATAATAGCCCGAGTAATGACGGTAGGGTTTCCTGATATTCAGTACAAGAGAAACAGGTGTAGGCCCTGGGTTTGGGCAGTTATGAGTAAACTTGGGCAAATAATGTAAACTATCTGAGTCTCACTTTTCTGTATCCCTGCCTTAAGATGAGGACAACAATACCTTATTTTACTGTATTATCATTTTTAAGATTAAAACAACAGTGTGGAGTATCTTGAGTATGGTAAGCATTCATTTAAATTTCCCTTTTTATTCCCATCCTTTCTCCTGCTCTTAGTGTAAGCATGACATCTTAAAAGATGTTCCCCAAAGTGTCTTACTACCATCTTTTCTAAATTAAATGCTAAACCTAACTACAATCAGTGTCCAGACTTCAGCCCAAAGTAGACTCAAATTAGAACTGAGGATTTTGTATGTTATTTTTGGAAGTTTCTGCTGGAGCTTGTGAGTTTTATCCTTTAGAAAGGCGCTAAATCAACTTAAAAATTCCATTTGGCTGAGATTGGCCATTGACATAGCTGGACAGCAGGGAGCAGTGGATTCTGGGAAGATGGTGACATAAACTCAGCACCTTTCTCTTCCATTCTCAGATTTAATCTATTATCTCCTCAGCCAAATAGATGCTGGCATCTGCAAGACGTGGGCTGCAAGATTAGACATGGTTTCTATTCTGATGCTGAGATCTGAACATGGCCCTAGAAACCAGTCTGTGAGTTAGAAGGTAATAATGGAAGCTGTGCTGTATCCAGGGACTAGCTAGCATTTGGGATCTGTGGATTACCCAGGGAAAGGTTGTCTTTGGTCCTGTGTAAGTAAGTGTTCCTGGTCTCATTGGTCCCCAGGAGACCAACAAGGAAACTGTAAACCTATGAAAAAACTGGGAAGTCAGAGGTCCATGAATTTTCCTTCAGATGCCTCAACAGAGGTCGTGCTCTGCTTGCTTTTATAGTACCAGTCCATAATGGGCAGGATTTTACCTTCTACCGTTTACACAACTGTGGTCACTAGATATTGCAAAAAACAGACCTGAGCTTCCCTGAGCCAACTAAGAAAAACAACAAGCTATCTAAAGGGGCACAGCAAGTAGACGGTGGCCAGCCAGGCAGGATGTAATAGAGAAAAGGGCAAAATTATGAGGTTTGCCAGAGGTTTCACCTAGGAATGGGGAGGAATAAGCAAACATAGTAATTTTGTAGGATTAACAGTCAGAAAAAAATCTGAAAAAATAAAGTTTTTTCCTGTTTGCTCATCCTGCCAAGTCCAGCTCATTCAGCAATCAGCTATTAAATAAATAGAACAGTTAAAGATGCTAGAGGAGACAGGGATAATTTGACAAGAAAAATAATAAAAGCACTTAAGTTGATTCAAATGCAGCACAGACACCCCCCACACACACTCATTACACTATTTTTTATAAAACACTGGTTGTATGTATTACTCTCAATTGTAATCTGAATTGATAGAAGAGTTAACTGTTACCTGAATAGAAAATATAAGAGTTCCAAAATAAGGAGAAATGGAATTAATTTAAAAATGTATGGAAAATGAGAAAGAACAAACATAATATCATAAAAACGTTGATATCAAGTATCTGTCATACTACATTTGAACTGGTTGAATTTTCTCTTAAAGAAACAGAGACTCTCAGACTGAGTTAAAAATAACACTTAACTATACAATCAGCTCTCTGTATCCATGAGTTCTACATCTGTGGATTCAACCAACCACAGATAGAAAGTAGTCCAAAAAAAAAAGAAATTCTGGAAAACACCAAAAACCAAAACTTGAATTTGCCTAGCACCAGCAACTAGTTACATTTACACTGTATTTATAAATATTTACATAGCATTTACATTGTATTAGGTATTATAAGTGATCTAGAGATTATTTAAAGTATATGGGAGGATGTATATAGGTTTTATACAAATACTACTCCATTTTATATAAAGAACTTGAGCATGATGGATTTTGGTATCTGTTGGGGGCCTTGGAACCAATCCCCTGTTGATACAAACGGATGACTGTATACTGTTTATAAGAAATATCATTAAAACAATAAAGAAAGCTTGAAAATAAAGGAGTGAAGATGGAGATATCAGACTAATGAAACAAAAAGAGATTGGAGTGGCATTATTAATATCAGATGTTAAAATTTAGGATTAGAAACAATAAATAAGACAAAGAAGGACCTTATGCCTTATGTAATAATGAAAACACAATATCTGAAAAAGATATAACAGCATCTTTGGTGCACTATATATGTACCAAACAACAGAACAGTTAGTTATATAAAGCAAAGGCTATTGGAAATCTCAGGAGAACTTAAAAAACATAAAATTATTGTGGAAGGCCTCAATTCACCTCTTTCAGAGTTAAACAGGTTAAAAAAATGGTATGACTAGGGAGTAATTATATAATGCAACTAATAAAATTGATGTAGTGGATATAAACCCCTGTTTCGTTGTTTCTTTGAAACAGAGAAAATAAATTTTTGACTTTGTCCATAGAAAATGGATTATGTGCGAGGCTACACAAAAACACTTAACTTTTTTTTTAATAAATGTAGAGACCTTTTAAAAAAATAACCCAATAAAAAGAAATCAAAATTAAACAGAATCCAAATATATTAACTATTTAAAATAAAGAAAGGATAAAGAAGAAATCAAAACTCAAACTATAAAATGAAAAATAATGAAAAGGAAGCCACTTCATTTCAAAGCTTATGGAACAACAGCAAAAGCTGGTTTAAAAGAAAAGTGTAGGTCTTATTTTTCTTTCCTCTCTCTCATCCTTCTCCTCCTTCCCGTCCTCCCCTCCCCCTCCTCCTCCTTCTTCTTCTTCATTTCTACCTTCTTCCTTCTTCCTCTTTCTTTCTTCTTAGTGAAAAGGATCCTGAGGTTCTTATTTTGGAAAACAGAAAACATATAAAACAAACCAAAAGCAATTATGAGTAAGACATTAATACAGATAAACATTAAAAATACTTTAGAAATAAAAATACAGTATAAAAAATAGATAAAAGCAAAAGTTGTTGTTTTCTGTGTTTGTTTTTAAAACACACTAAAATGGATAAGCTCTTCTCAAACCTGATTTAAGGGAAAGGAGCAAAAAAAGCAGTATAAGATTATGAATGAGAAAAGAAACAACCATAGATGTAGGAGCGAGCAAAAGAATCATAGGAAATATTACATGCAAATTTATGCCAACACATTTGAAAGTCTAAAAAAAAAAAAAGGTTAATTTCATATCCAAAAAGAAATGCTCAGAATTGACCCCTAGGAATGGATATTTTGAATAAACCAACTTCCTAGAAGACAGTGACAAGCACCAGGACTAGATGAGTTCAAAAATAATTTTTCTTATTTTCTTATTGAAGCCAGTGTGGTAAGTCGAATTTCAAAGATGTCTCTCCAAGATTCCTGATCCTTATTTTTCAAACACTAGATACAGCTGTGAATGGACTTTGTAAATGGGTTTGTTTTATTAACCATCTGACCTCAAATATGGAGATTATTTGGAATTATTGGTAGACCTGATGTAATCACATGATCCCTTAGGAGCAGAGGAATGCAGAAGTCAGAGAGATGTGGCAGAAGTGAAGGTAAGAAAGATGGGAGAGGAGTAGAGGTTGGAGACTTTAATTCATAAAGGCAAAACTTTTAAACACTTGTTTACGATATTTTCAATTTGTTCACAATTACTCATTTCCTCCCTACCTTTTCCATGTGTCTCCATAGTTGGAGTGTGTCTCCCTACTCCATTGACGTGGGCTTGGCCATGGGACTTACTTTAACCAATAGAATATGAGTAGACATGACTTACATGATTCAGCGTTGCCCCTCTTGCTCCTGTCCTCCACCATGAGATCAGCATGTCTCAAGTAGTGGCCACTCCTTGAACCTGGGTGCCAGTATGAGAAGACATTCGGAACCAAGGCAAGCTGAATCCTGCAAAGCCCAGAGGAGCCTCAACCAACACATAGCCCTCACGTAACACGATCAAAAAATAAATTTTTGACATTGTAAGTCACTAAGACAATGTACAATTGTTTCCACAACAAGGTCAGACTATTACAATCTCTTTGGGACTTTAATCTTTGAATTTAATTTCTCACAAGAAATTTTATAGTTGAGGGAGTTGTATTCAAAATTGGGCATTTCTGTGTTAGCATTTTATTACTGGAGTGTATTAATCTCATAACAGTGCCTCTGATGACTTATGCTGGGTGATGGGCTGGCCATGATTTGAGATGGGAAATAAAGTAGGAAATGGAATTTTTACTCTTGACACATCATGGTCTCCGAGTTAATTGAATTAATATAATTGTTACTGAGTCCAAGCTTGTACTGCTCACTGCATGACAGGTCAATAAATCGAGAGACAAAGTGTTGGGGCAAGGAATAGTGACTTTATTCAGAAACCCAGCAGACCAAGAAGATGGCAGACTAGTGTCCCAAATTGCCTCCTACCTGAGTTAGAATTCAGGCTTCTTTTATACTAAGAGCAGAGGAGATGTGGCTGGTTGCTGCACACTGAGGGGATGTGATAATCCTTTGTTCTTGCAGCTGCCCAGGCAGGTCTGGTCATGATGTGCCTATAAACCTCCAACAAGACAACTGTTATTCTGTTTTGCAACTTTATATAAATGAAAAGTGTTACACCTTTAAATAAAGGTCGAGGGAGGCAGAGCCTTGAGGATGGGCTGTTGTGTAGTTTTCAGGTTACAGGCAACACTGTTTTACAAAGGTGCAGAGCCAGCATGACTAGGCGCAGGCAACAGAGCACAAAGGTTAGAGCTAAAGGAATAGATCCAATACAGAATCAGGTTTGTTCTTCTCTGTGAAATAACGATTAATGTGTATTTCAGAGCCTTCTGAACACGAAATTAACACTATTAACCAATATTCCTAGGAGAATCCAAAAAGGTACACTGCTGGAGTGATCTCATAAAGGTAGGAGCAGGACTTCCCTGATAGCTGCTAAAATCCTCTCCAAAGGGTGCTAGACACACCCCTGATTGAACATAATGATTAAATTCAAAAGGTAAGGGACAAGAGCACTTATTCCCCCACCCTTCTTGTTGCCCTGTGGAGAGAGGGACTTCTCTATGGTAACACCCATGGTCTCCTGCCCTACACATTGCACCACTTTTCTCCACCGAGGAGTGAGAAGCCTCATTAGGGGTGGAAGCAATTAGTCCAAGTTTCTTGACTGCATGGGACTAATCTGTTAAAAGGCTGTTAACACTAGGGAATTGATTCTTTTCTTCCCTCTTTGACCCAATTCAGAGGGAGCAGCAATATATGGGGTAAATGTGTGCATTCTGCAGACTCAAACATTCCGTTGGGTGGACAATCCCATCCTTGGAGACAGGGAAGCAGAACACAGTCCTAAACAAGTCCATTTAGCTCTCAAACCTAAGCCACACTCTCCAAACAGCTTGAACTGTGTTATGATTGCCATCAAACTACCTGCTGCATCTATTTCCCAGTTACTCCCAAATTTGGGTGGGGAAAATGGACCTTATTCTTTAGCTTCCTCAAATTCCAACATATATTTTCCAATGTACTTTCCCAAAATGCCTCTTGTCAAAGATTACGATTCAATCACATAACATTGAGTGTGGATATGGATGGAGTGGCAGGGAGAGAACCACCAGAGCAATTCAAACTGCAAGTCATCAATCTTCCCTTGAGTCCTGAGCCACTGTCCTGGAACTCAGTCTAATAGCCTGGGCTAGCATCAAATAGATCCCAAAATGGCTTAGGCCAAAAATGACTTCTCTTATGTCAAGAAACCCATACTTGGTTTTCTTTCTCCGGGGACCCCCTACCTCATCTGCTTACAGTAGTAATAATAAATACCAGAACCTCACTCTCCTCTTGCGCTTTTCTGACTATAATGCTATTGGCTAAAATCAATCTGAAGTCTGGGTTTAAGACAGGCCTGAGACTAGAGTGAGGCTAGAGAAGTGCCTAGGGCACCACATTTAAGGAGGCACTTTCTATCACGGCCTGAGAGTGAGTGCTTTTTTATATGGTCCCAGCTCTGAGTTAGGAGTGCCCACAAGGTAATCCATAGAAATCGACCTCCCAGGGCACAGAGCTGGGTGGTAAGTAGATTTAAGGATCAATTGGAAGATAGTACACCCTGTCAGAAAGTTCTTTACTAATAATAAGTTAAAAATCTATGGGGAATCCCCTGGCGGTCTAGTGGTTAGGACTCAGTCACTGCCGGGGGCGGCTGGGTTCAATTCCTGGCTGGGGAACTAAGATCCCAAAAGCCTCGCAGCAGAGCCAAAAAAAACAAAAACAAAAAAAAAACACAGACTTGTGTTTAAAAAAACAAAAAAAGCTGATTAACATCCTATAGGCAAATGAATTTAAAATTTTGAGGTTATCTTTTCCACCAGAGGGAAATCAATTATATCTCTACAGATAAAATTTATTTCCATTGCTGTGAACAAGTCATTTGCATTACAGTTGATTTTCTACAGGTAGAAAGCCCATCAAAGGTGCACACCCCCGGGCTTCCCTGGTGGCGCAGTGGTTGAAAGTCCGCCTGCCGATGCAGGGAACACGGGCTCGTGCCCCCGGTCCGCGAAGATCCCACATGCCGCGGAGCGGCTGGGCCCCTGAGTCATGGCCTCTGAACCTGCGCGTCCGGAGCCTGTGCTCCGCAACGGGAGAGACCACAACGGTGAGAGGCCCGCGTACCGCAAAAAAAAAAAAAAAAAAGTTGCACACCCCTATAGAATTAATCTACCAAGGATCCATCCAACAATTCCCAGTGCTCCACTGCAAGGACAATCAGTAATCACCTTTCTTATTTCTACAGTTGGATAAAAATTTTAAACATTCCTCCTCTTGCCTGGAAGCCATTCAGATATTTAAAGAGATCAGAGACATCTCATCTTTCTCCAGGAGTCAGGTGCCCAGGATTAAGCACAGGTGAGGTATGAGCAACACGGTGTTTTATTTCAATTACCAAAGGGAGAATCAAAACCACTTATTATTAAACCTGGGGTATATTATTAAATGTAAATCCCACTTACCGCCTATTTCACTCTAAAGAAAGCCTTCATTATATACATTCTCTGCTCAAAAAAGAAGTAGGACAGTACTCGTAGCTATAGCAGTGGGTTGACGACAGAAAAAAAAAAGAACTAGTAAGACAAGTAGTCACAATGTAGATTCCAAAGGGGCGTTTAGTTTGTCAACATGCTTAATTAATTTTAGTCAATAATTAATTTGATCTAAACACTAGACGTCTGTGTGAAACAGAATCAAAATATGGCCTGTGGGTTTCAGATATGAACTATCTATGTTTAGTGGCAGTAATTGGTAATTGATGCTGCTGAAGGCAATTCTATTTCATTCTGTTGCCTTATTTTTCTTTCTGTTGGCATCCTTACTATCATGTTCTTTTCTTTCATTGATTGGCTTAGGACCTCAGAGGTTAAAAAAGGATCTTGAAAATCTTCTAGACCAGAGCTGTCTGGTAGAATGTTCTGCAATGATGGAAAAGTTCTATATTTGTGCTGTTCAATATAGTAACTGCCAGCCACATGTGGCCATTAAACACTTAAAATGTTTCTAGGGCAGGGTTTCTCAAACTCAACACTATTCATGTTTTGGGCTGAGTATTTCTTTATCCTTGCCAACATTGCTGAGAAAATTCATGTACCATACTAAGTAGGTCCATGCACAGTCATCCTATTTAATTTCAACCTCATTCCCTCAGCTCTCAGCAATCTTCTTATTTAACTCCTGTTGACTTCCCTTTGCATGTTCCATGGTTGTTGTTCCAAACTCTCCCACTCTGCTCAAACTCATGACTTCACCCTGCCCACCAGTTCCCAGAATAGGAAGAAAGCAAGACCAGTTGCAGCTGTAATATGAGATTACTTCCTGTGTAATCCTGGAGTTTACTTAAAATTTCCACTTCCTATGTAGACAACAGTACTGATCATCTCTGAATTTCTCCATGCTATGAGAAATTCATAGCGGGGTTACTTGTTTTTGGTTTTTTGTTGTTGTTGTTGTTTCTTGCGGTACGTGGGCCTCTCACTGTTGTGGCCTCTCCCGTTGCGGAGCACAGGCTCCAGACGCGCAGGCTCAGCGGCCACGGCTCACGGGCCCAGCCTCTCCGCGGCATATGGGATCTTCCTAGACCGGGGCACGAACCCGTGTCCCCTGCCTCGGCAGGGGGACTCTCAACCACTGCGCCACCAGGGAAGCCCCATAGCGGGGTTACTTGTATTCTTGGAGCAAAGAGAGGGAGCCCAGTGCAGTGAAAAGAACACTGATGAAGATACAAGAGGCCAGAGTTTTTCAACAGTTCTATTCATAATTCACATGGTTGATTGGGCAAGACTTTCAACCTGTCCAGCCTCAGATTTCCCACTTGCATAGGAGAGAACACTTCTAATGATTTTTTTCTCAAGATTTTAGATGACATTTCCAGGTCTAGACCTTTAAGATTCTACCTTCTTCCTCTTTACTGTTCAACTTTT
This sequence comes from Phocoena phocoena, assembly GCF_963924675.1. NCBI lineage: Eukaryota > Metazoa > Chordata > Mammalia > Artiodactyla > Phocoenidae > Phocoena > Phocoena phocoena. The sequence goes on along the minus strand of NC_089219.1, from coordinate 57,972,700 downwards.
AATCAAAAAATGTTTATTGAGTACGTACTATGTGCCATCACTGTGCTAGTTGCTGAAAACGTAGCAATGACTAGGACAGACTTGGCTTATGCCCTCACATAATTTGATGGGGAAGTGAACTACCTGTTCAGTGCTCTACCCTGAGAAAGCTCAGCCCTAGGGAAAACAATGTAAGCCACAGATTGCTCTGTTCTTAGGCTAATCCACGGGTACCAGGAGGGTGAGACTAGGCCTCCTCTCAGTTCATGATTTCTCCCATGCAGCTATGTCGATTGCTTAGTAGAACCAGGCTTATATGCAGAAGATTTAATAATGAGCACAGTACAGGCACTGGCCAAACTTATGGCTGAAGCAAGGTATTATTCCTAGACTTGGTTGCAGGTTTGTGGGGAGGTCTGAGGGATTTCAGAGGAGGGGCTAAGATGACCATGGCTGTAGGTCAAGTCTCAGAGGATCTGAGGAAGTTACTGTTTACCAGCATTTATAGAAATATTCCTACATTCTAACTGAAGAGTCGCCATACTGGTGTGTTTCTACTGAATATCAGTGTAAAGTAGAATTGATGAGGCAGCATGGACAGACAGCTATGTTACTTATCAACAACTTAGCCTTTCCAAAGTCACCAGGAGAAGCCTTCAGTACCCCAACATTTCTTAGAGATGCCTCCTTGGGTCTTTATATGTATGTAAACCCTCCATCTTAACTTTAGTTTCTTCTCTTGACTCTACTCAAGTTATCATCCAGGACCTCCTTCTCCTGGGCCATCTCATAGTTCTGCCTACTTCTGAGTCCAAACAGGCCCGTCACCTCCTTGTATTGACATATTAATATGTGGAGTGGTTTAGTATCCTAGACTACCTCATTTGACCCAATGCATTGTCCTTCCCTGGAAATAACTCTAAGGATAGTTATTTTTTGCCAAATGTGGAGAAGCCATATTATGCTTCTGTAATCCAAATTATGCAAAGAGCTACTCCACTTCTCCTCTGTCTCTCTTCCTGCCTTTCTCTCTTTTAACATATATGTATCATATGCCTACTTTATGTAAGACACTCTTCTAGGTATCAAGAATACAGCTGTGAACAAAAAAAAGTCTCCACTCTTATGGACATGGACCTTGAAGTTGATGAAACAAGCTTCAAGCCTCTTTTTCTAAGGCTTGGATTATATTTTATACATTTTATAAAATTTGCAGAAGATGTTTGAGCTGAAATTGGTTAAGAATGTTGTCTCTTTCCACTCCATTTTTTTTTTTAACCATCAAATTTCCCCTCATAGCAGATGACACTGAGTGGCAGAAGTAATATTGGGAATCCTTCTAAGGAGAAACTGAATTAGAAATATATCTGGTCTGGGTTTAGTAGGTTGTATATAGATGGTATGCAGCCACTTCTGTATGAAGTTAAGTTGTTTTAATGTAGGAATGGCTTCCAAGAGTATTCCCACCATCTACTGCGCTACTTACATACCATGTGACACAAATTTACAGGTCCAGAGGACATATCATGAAATAAAATGTGTCCAGTACTGGCCAATTTCAAAACTTTATGGCTATATGAAGAAACAAGATCTGTAACATACAGAATCTGAAGCTATCTCTGAAACCTTCTTCCAGTCATCAAACACAATTATTAGCAGAGGATTTGAGTTTTATCAATACTTAGCCAAAACAGAAATCCTCTCTTGTTGGCAAATACTCGGTAATGTAGTATACACAGTTATAAATGCATTTTTTTTCTGTTTTGATGGGAATCTTGCAAAATAGAACTTATTAGAATTTCTGTGTTTGTAGGGTATGTATTTGCAATAGAACTACAGTGAGTTTGGGTGTCAAGATGCATATTTATAAATCCCATCTACCAATAATGATAACAAACTGGTCAAACCATGCCAGAAGAAAGACTGAATTATTTTCGTGTTATCTCTATTAAAAACAGCACAGGGAGATCAGCTCGGTGCTTTGTGACCACCTAGAGGGGTGGGATAGGTAGGGTGAGAGGGAGGGAGACGCAAGAGGGAAGAGATGTGGAGATATATGTATATGTATAGCTGATTCACTTTGTTATAAAGCAGAAATGAACACACCATTGTAAAGCAATTATACTCCAATAAAGCTGTTAAAAAAATTATAAAATTTTATTACATACAGAGCAGTCAAATAAAAATGCAGAAAAGTATAGAAAAATTATAGATAGAAATGTGACAAGCAATTAATAAAGATATAGTTTCTGTGAATTGTCAGATTTTAAAAAGTTGTTAGTTGTGGTTTCTTATATTAAGTAGATATCCATTTTGGTACCTTATTTTACATGCTTAACTTTGCATTTTTTTCTTAGGAAGGACTCACAAAGCTTCAGGTTTCATAAAACTTCCATCCACCCCTGCTCATGGAGCTAATATTTTATTGGGAGGAGACAGACAATAAGCTAATACAACATAATCAATAAGTGGCAAAGCTGAAAGAAAAGATAAGGTAAGGTTAGAGAACAGTAAGCCATAGGAAGTATGACATTTTAGGTAGGTTGGTCAAAGAAGACTCTTAAAAACAAAAAAACTACTAAACTAAGACTTTATTTGAATTTCACCAGTCTTTACACATTGTTATTTTTCTGTTTCAGGATCCAATTCAGGATACCACATTGCATTTCTTCATCTTGTCTTTTAAGTATCCTCTAATCTGTGACAGTTTTCAGTCTTTCCTTGTTTTTTATGATCTTGAGAGTTTTAAAGAACACTGGTCAAGTATTTTGTAGAGGCCCTGAACTTAGATTTGTCTGATGTTTTCTTATGATTAAACTAGGGTTGTGAGTTTCAGGGAAGGATACCACAGAAGTGAAGTGTCTTGCTAATCACATCATATCAGGGAGTACATGTTAACTACATGACAATAGCATCAAGAGGAATAAAGTATTTAGCAATAAACTTAACCAAGGAGGTGAAAGACATGTACACTAAAAACTACAAAACATTGCTAAAAGAAATTAAAGAAGACACAAATTAATGGAAAGATATCTGTGTTCGTAAATTGAAAGACTTAATATTGTTAAAATGAACATACTACCCAAAGAAATCTATAGTTCAGTGCAATCCCTATCAAAATCCTATGGAGTTTTATGCAGAAAGAGAAAAATATTCTAAAATTCATATGGAACCACAAAAGCCTCCAAATTACCAAAGAACTCTTGAAAAAGAAGAACAAACCTGGAGGCCTCACACTTCCTGGCTTCAAAACATATTACAAAACTACAGCAATCAAAACAGTATGATACTAGCATAAAGACAGACGTACAGACCAGTGGAACAGAATAGAGAGCCCCTAAATAAATCCATGTGTGTATGATCAAATGATCTTCAACAATGGTGCCAAGACTACACAATGGGGAAAGGATAGTCTCTTCAACAGATGGTGCTGGGAAAACTGGATATTCATATGTGAAAGAGCAAAATTAGAGTCTTATATTACACCATATAGAAAAAAATCAACTCAAAATAGATTAAAGACTTAAATATAAGTCCAGAAATTATGTGATTCTTAGAAGAAAACATAGAAGAAAAACTTCATAACATTTGTCTTAGCAATGATTTCTTAGTTATGACACCCAAAGAACAGGCAACAAAAGCAAAAATAGACAACTGGGACTACATCGAGCTAAAAAGCTTCTGCACCACAAAGGAAATGATCAGCAGAGTGAAAAGGCATCCTATGGAATGGGAGAAAATACTTGCAAAGCACATTATGTGATAAGAGATTACTATCCAATATATATGACGAACTCCCACTAATCACTAGCAAAAAAACAAATAACCTGATTTTAAAATGGGCCAAGGACTTGAATAGACATTTCTCCAAAGAAGACATTCAAATGGCCAACAGGTATATGAAAAGTTGCTCAACATCAGGGAAAGGCAAATCAAACCACAGTAAGATATTGCCTCATACCTGTTAGGATGGTGATTATACAAAACAAAACAAAAACAGAAAATAAGTATCAATGAGGCTATGGAGAAATTGGAAACCTTGTATACTGTTGGTGGGAATGTAAAATGGTGCAGTCACTATGGAAAACAGCATGGAGATTCCTCAAAAAAATTAAAATTAATACTATCATGTGAACCAGCAATCCCACTTCTGGTATTTACCCCAAAGGCCTGGAAATGGGATTCCGAAGAAATATTTGCACTACCATGTTCACTGCACCATTATTCACAATAGCCAAGACATGTAAACATCCTAAATGTCCTTCAATGGATGAATGGATAAAGAAAAAGGTATATCAATATAATGAAATATCATTCAGCCTTTTAAAAGAAGGAAATCCTATAATATGTAATAACATGGATGAAACTTGGACATTAAACCAAGTGAGATAAGCCAGTCACAGAAGGACAATTAAACTGCATGATTCCACTTATGTAAGATATCTAAAGTAGACAAACTCAGAAGCAGAAATTAGAATAGTGGTTTCTGGGGGCTGGAGAGAAGGGACAATGAGGAGTTGCTCTTCAATAGATACAGAGTTTCAGTCATGCGAGATGAAAAAGTTCTAGAGACCTGTTGCACAACAACGTGCAAAGGTACAGTTAACTCTACGATGCTACATACTTAAAAGCTTGCTAAGAGAGTAGATTTCATATTATGTATTTTTTCCTACCATTAAAAAAAAAACAACTTGCCGCCAAATCCATGATTACAGATTTTCTCCATTGTTTTCTTCTAGACATTTTATACTTTCAGGTTTTATATTTAGATCTATGATCTATTTTGAGTTAATTTTTATATAAGGTATATGGTATGTGTTGAAGTTCATTTTTGTTTGTTTGTTTTTGTTTATGGACATCCAATTGTTCCAGCACTATCAAAAAGACTATTCTTTCTCTATTGAAATTGTGTATCTTAGGCAAAAATCAATTGACTGTATTTGTGTGTCTATTTTGGGGCTCTCTATTCTACTCCATTGATCCATATGAATATCCTTGTTAGTATCACACTGTCTTGATTACTGTGGCTTTATAGCAAGGCTTAAAAATGGGTAGTGTGTGGGCTTCCCTGGTGGCGCAGTGGTTGAGAGTCTGCCTGCCGATGCAGGGGACACGGGTTCGTGCCCCGGTCCGGGAAGATCCCACATGCCGCAGAGTGGCTGGGCCCGTGAGTCATGGCCTCTGAGCCTGCACGTCTGGAGCCTGTGCTCCACAACGGGAGAGGCCACAAAAGTGAGAGGCCCACGTACCACAAAAAAAATAAATAAATAAACAATGGGTAGTGTGGGTCTTCCACCTTTCCTAATTGTTTTGGCCATTCTCATTCATTTGCCTTTCCATTTACATTTTAGAATCATCTTGTCAACATCTATAAAAAAAGCTTGCTGGAATTTTGACAAGAATTGCATTAAATCTATAGATAAGTTTTGAGAGAATTAACACCTTAATGATATTGTATTTTCCAACCTATGAACACAGTATAGCTCATCATTTCTTTAGTTCTTCTTTCATTTGTTTCTTCAGGGTTGAGAGAGACCACTTTGATAAGATGAAATTTGAGTTAAGATCTGAATTAAGCGACAGAATGAACCATGGAGATATGTGGAGGAACTGTATTCTAGGCAAAGTACAATAAATTCAAAGGCCCTGAGGCGGAGTGGAATTCAAGGGTTCTAGGAACAGCAAAGGGGCCATTGTGGCTGAGTTGACAGAGGTGGAGTGGAAGGGGTAGAGGTAACAAAAGGCCAGACCACGTAGGGCCTTGTAAACCATTATAATGTTTTGAATTTTATTCAGAATAAGATGGGAAGTGATTGAACAGTTTTGAGCAGTGGTGTGATATTTGACTAATATTTTATGTTACTTTGGGTGCTTTGGGGAGAAAGGATTAATGAGGAATGGTGAGTACAAGATAAAAACAGGGAAACCATTGAAGAGACAATTACAATATTTTAGCAAGAGCAGATGGTGACTTGGACTAGGGGGCCAGTAGAAGAAGTAATAAATGTTGGAATACGGATGGACAGTCGGCCCTCCATACCTGTGGGCTCCACAACTGCAGATTCAACCAACCGTGGATAGAATATATTCCAAAAAAAAAAAAAATTCCAGAAAGTTCCAAAAAGCAAAACCTGAATTTGCCCACACTGGCAACTATTTACATAGCATTTACCTTGTATTCGGTATTATAAGTAACCTAGAGATAATTTAAAGTATGTGGGAGGGTTAATAGCTTACAAGCAAATACTGTGCCATTTTACATAAGGGATTTGTGCATCTTCGAATTTGGTTTCCGTGGGGGTCCTAAAACCAATCCCTCTCAGGTACCAAGGGAAGACTGCACTTTAAAGATGTAGTTAATGGGATTGGCTGAAAGTTAGCTATGGGCTGTGAGAGAAAAAGAGAAGTCAGAGATGACTCCAAAGTTTTGGACTTAAGCAACTGGAAGAATAGTTTCCAACAACTCAGTTGGGGAAGACTGTGAGAGAAGTTTTGGAAGGTGTTTATCTGATTCAGAAGGCATGAGCAGGGGAAAAATGATTCTTTCTAAAATCTTTTTCACCTTTGAATTTTAAGCACAGAATCTAAGGATTTGCAGCCTATGATCCGCGTACATTGCAATGGCAACGATCTGTAGTAACTAGCAGCCTGTGCATTGTGGTCTGAACATGAATGGTAGGGGGAAGGCAACAGACAGAGAGTAGGAAAAGACTATTCCAATGAGTAACTCAGTTTATCATGTCTCTTAAAGAGCATGTAGGAATGGGTGTTACCTGAGTCTGTGGGTAGGGAAGACCTCACTGAAGAGTCTCTCTTTTGAGACCTGAAGAAGTTAGCCAGAGGAGGGAGGTGGGGTTTGTGGGAATGGGGGTTTAATCTATAAGTCAAGTGATGAGCAGGTGCAAAGATCCAGAAATGAGAGGGTGTATTTGAGGAATTAAAGAAAGTCAACCATGAATTTAGAGCAGGGAGAGCCAAAAGGAGAAAGCTGTGAAGTAAGGCAGGAGATAGATTTTTTATTTATTTATTTATTTTTTTGCGATACGCGGGCCTCTCACCGCTGCGGCCTCTCCCGTTGCGGAGCACAGGCTCCGGACGCGCAGGCTCAGCGGCCATGGCTCACGGGCCCAGCCGCTCCGCGGCATGTGGGATCTTCCCGGACCGGGGCATGAACCCGCGTCCCCTGCATCGGCAGGCGGACTCGCAACCACTGCGCCACCAGGGAAGCCCAGGAGATAGATTTTATCCTGATAATTAGATCTGCATTTTACAGAATCGCTGTGGCTGCTGTGTAGCTGCTATGTAGAAAATGAATTGTAGAGCCACAGTCATCTGGATGAAGACTAGTGACGATGTCGTTGCAGTAGTCTTGGTGAGGGATGAAGATGACGGCAGTGGGTTCAGACTTGGGAGGTATTTAGGGGACTATATATGGCAGATGAGAAGAGAGAGGCCCTGAGAGTAACTACTAGGCTTCTAAGGTGAGCAACTTGGTGAATGGTGCTTCCTTTTACTAAAATGGGGACGCCAGTTATTAATTGTCTCTCAGCTCCAAACTTTGCACTAGGTTTGGACCACCCTTCTCTATTCTGCTTTGTGAAGCTGGTGCTTGTATTTTGCAAACCATGCATCTGCTTTGCCAGCTGGCTCTGTGTTAGGCCCCGTCATAGGTGGTGCTAGAGGGAGATAGCAAAGCTGGAGGAGGAAGAAAAAAATGTCCTTTCCAGTCTGCCTTCTGTTAGCAATGCTCCAGCAACAAGTCTTCAGCCCAGGAACAGCAGGGCCTTCACATAGCAGCAGGTGAAAGCCATTTGCGGTTTTCCCTGAATTTGCAGGGCCAATCTATTAGTGCCTCCCAGAGCCCACAGCATCAGCCAATTGGTGCTTCCTCCTCAAAGGTCTGGATGGATCCCAGGCTTACGGGGAGCCTTTTCTAAACTAGAGATTCCGGTATCAGCTGAGCAGCATCTCTTCCTCAGAGGTCTGTGTTTTAGCTACTAGGGTTCCTCCTATAGGTTTTAATAATTCCAGTCTCCTCCCATTATTCCCCCTTCCCTTCCTGCAGTTGCTACCTCCATGATACCTTGGAGGGTTTTTTTTAAAAACCTTGAATTTGATGAATTTATTTTTATTTATATTATTTATTTTTGGTCTCACTGGGTCTTCGTTGCTGCGCGCGGGCTTTCTCTAGTTGCAGCGAGCGGGGGGCTACTCTTCATTGCGGTGCGAGGGCTTCTCAGTGCAGTGGCTTCTCTTGTTGCAGAGCATGGGCTCTAGAGCGCAGGCTCAGTAGTGGGCTTAGCTGCTCTGTAGCATGTGGGATCTTCCCGGACCAGGGCTCGAACCCGTGTCCCATGCATTGGCAGGAGGATTCTTAACCACTGCACCACCAGGGAAGTCCCTAGTTAATATTTCTTTATATTAGATTCTCTCTAATCAAATAACTAGTGTTATTTCTGTCTCCTAACTGGACTCGGATTGATACAGAAATTGTTACTAGGAGTGGTTCCAGGAAACAGACCCTAAAAGATGGGATTGGGGGATTGGTTTGGTTTTGTCCTTGGATCTGAATGTAGAGCTGAGCTCCTTGCTAATGGGAAATGAATACTGGTTACCCATGTCATGCAGAAGTAGCATGATTGATTAAATAATCACCTGTAGTTGATTGTGAGGAAGTGCCTGCTGACCCAAGTGCCCTGGAGCCTGTGCCTGCTGCACTTGACCGTCACAGCAGTAATTATGACCATGAAGATCGTGGTGTGGGATAGATTCTTCTGAGTGGACTAAAGCACTTACAGAAAGAAAGTATCAAACTCAGGTCCTTATACTCTCTGCTTCAGTTTCATCAGAGAGCTAGAGAAATTCTATGGCAGCTCTAAAAGAATCTCTCATTTCTTGTAGCTACACGACTGGTATTCCTAAAAGTGAATAAATATATACTTGTCCAGTTTACAGAATTTACATCAGTTGAATTTACAGCTTTGCCATGTCTCTTATGAAGAAGTTAGGAAAATGATAGGGAAGCAGAGGGACCCTAAATCTTGAAGTGGGGATACATCTGGCTGGATTTAGATCAAGTGGAGAATTTTGAATTCTCAGGTCACTCTGAACCTCTTCTAACAGTAGAAGAAGCTTGTTCTCCTGTGCCTGATGCTAGCCTTTCCTTGCTTGAAAACTATCAGATATCAGTATGCTCCAGGGGAGCAAGTACAAAGTCTGACCCAGGAGGAAGCAGCTTATATACCAAAAAAACAGCAAGATTTTCCTAATTTATATCAATATAAGCCTGGAGAATATGTATAGGGATGAGTTTTAAGGAAGATGGGCCATAACACTGGATTGGGCCATATGTATTGACATGAGTACTCTTACCAGAGGTTCTGGATTTAATGTTTTAACTCATGTAGGTGGAAATATTCTGACAATTTATAGTTAGTTAACTAAGACCTGGCTTTCAAAGTGGCCTCTGTTTAATGAGACCAAAACTTCCTCCATTATAATGTAGATGAAGGAATGCCAAGGTTTAGGGAGATAGGAATATTGGAGGGCTTTTATCATGAATAATCTACATATCCATCCCTCAACTACATCCTGAGAGGACACGCCCATCATCAACACATTGAGAAACATCTTTTTGTGTAGAGCATATACATCCTTGAGAAGTTCTCTCATGGCTGTTCTCCATAAGCCAAGCATAAAGGTGGGAAATTTCACTATTGAGGTGGGCTCACTATTTATAATAGAGATGATAGAAGTCTGGAGTATCAGAGGCAAGTAGCAGTTCTTAACCACCAAAGGCGAGATGGGCATATTTACCATAAAAGGAAAGCAGTAACATAGTGGTAACCAGAATATTTTAATCCCCAGGAATCTTTGGCAGTGGCTAATTGATTACAACATCCCTAAGAATGTAATAGCAAGGCAACCTACTGAAATGGTGCTTAATCTATATAACAGGAAAAGCCAGACTGACAGCAAAAAAATCGAACTTGAGTTTCTAAAATGGAGACTCACAGTCTCTTACTCAGTTTCCAGACATAAGCCAGTTTATAGAACCAGAACCCTTTGCACTGAAGGGGGTGTCAAGTGTCCTTGAGGAAGGCTCCTGTATCATGGTACAAGTATACACCATATCTTCCTCCGAGTCTTCCTCAAAGGGAACTGCAGTGATCTACTAGAGTGACTTTGTACTAGGGGAAAGGACATACGCAGACCTTTTGGGGATTATGGAACGCTGGCTACTTGATACTAATTCCTGGGCACCCATATCACTGTAGACTACCAGTGAAACTGGGGGCTGAGTCAGGTGACAACTAGAGTCTTAGCCCAAATCTGAAACACAGTGGGCCCAGTGGGTCTGCAGAGCCACTGTGTGGTTATTTATCCAATTCTTGAATGTATAATTAGAAGAGATGCATGTTTAGACATAACAGATATACTTGGCAACTAGCAAAATCCTCACAATGGCTCTTTGACTCATGGAATAAAGACCATAATTGTAGAAAGCAAAAGCCTCTGGAACTTTCCCATCCTACCGGAACAGTAACAAAAGGGAATAGCATATCGTTAGGGAAATTGCAGAGATTATTGCCATCATCAAAGACTTGGAAAGATGCATGAGTGGTGATACCTATCACATTTCCATTTAACTCACCTGTTTGTCCAATACAGAAGGCAGGTCTTGACAAATATCTGAGAACGATTATAAACTTAATCAGGAGGTGACTCCAGTTTTAGATAATGTTTCACATGTAGCATTTTTACTGAGGTAGATCAACACTACAGCTCCTGACACCTAGTATGCTGTACTGATATGGCAAATGCTTTTTTCTCTTCATCAGTTTATTAGGACTGACTAGAAGCAGTTTACTTCTTAAATGGCAGGGTCAGGAGTACGTCATCACAGCCTAGCCTCAGGGTTGCATCAAATCTCCTACTCTCTGCCATAATATAGTCCACAGAGATCTTAATCATCTGAACATTCTCATACAGAATCAGTATAGGGATTGAAATATGCTAATTGGAGCTGATAAACAGGAAGTAGTAAATTTTTTACATTTATTTTTTTTTGGCCAAACTGTGCAGCATGTGGGATGTTAGTTCCGCGACCAGGGATCGAACCCATTCCCCCTGCACTGGAAGCTCAGAGTCTTAACCACTGGACCGCCAGGGAAGTCCCAAGGAAGTAGTAAATATTTTGGATAGTTAAGTAAGACAGCCAGGATCTCAGCTGGTCAGAATTCATTACTTGATACAATGGGGAACAGTGGAGGAGAAGCAGTTTGCTGGTGTTCAGGGGATAAGGATGAATTTAGTTTTAGACATGTGGAAGAGCCTCAGAGAGAGTCATCCAAGTGAAGATGTTCAAGACACAGTTGGATATACAAACCTGGAGTTCAAGAGAACATACATGAGTAGATTTAGGAAGTGTTGATGGAATGTTAAATCATAACTGAAGCCATGGAATGAGATGATATTATTTAGTGAGAATATGTAGAATCAAATGAGAAGACCCACGACTGAGCCTTGAGGCATATGAAACTTTTATTTTAAAGATATGGTAGAAGAGGAGGAACCAGCAAAGACAAATGAGAGGGGCATCCAGAGAACCAGGAGGAGTTGCAGAGAGTGTGGTGTCCCAGGAATCAAGGGAAGAGAGTGTAGCTAAGGGAAGGGAGAGGGTCAGCAGTGCAAATGCTGTGAAGTGGACAAGCAAGAGAAGGACTGAGAGTCAGCTGGGTTTACTTCCATGGAGGTCATTGGTGACTTAGGGGTGACCAGCTTCAGTGTAGTGGAGGGGATAAAACTAGTTTGGTTTGAGTTGAAGCGTGATTGGAGGTGGTTGTAGATTGGGCAGAGCCATGTGAATAGGTGGATAGTGAGGCCAGTCAGTTCACAGAGACAGAAGAATCAAAGCTGCTGACTTTGGATAGATTTGTATGAGGTTCGGTTGTAAATAAATTGAGTTTGAAATGTCTCTGTATTTTCAATGCCTAAATTGATGTCTGGTATGGTATTGTTGTGAATGGGTCATGAGTGACAATGATTTTAATAGACTGGTGTTCCTATATCCTGATTATTCTTCATAGCATTGCTAAACACTAAACTTGGCAACTGAAGGAGGTAATGGCATTGTGAGAACTTTAGAAGCAAGTATGTCCACCTACCCCAAATAAGGCAAGTGTGTCCAGTCGAGGAGCACAAAATGAATGTTGAACGGACTAGGGCCAAATCTGTACAGTTACTTAGAGCTGTGAGACTCAGGGCATGCCTAATACTTCCACTAGGCCTTTGTTTTCCTGTTTATAAGTTGTTTCACCATACCTACTTCCTAGAGTGGTGAGGATGCAATAAGATAATGAACTTCAATTGCAGCACATTGCCAGGCCACCCATCAGTCGTCATTGAGGTCATTCCTTCCAGCCCAACACAGAGAAGTATAAGGCACTGCAGAGAAGCTGCATGCTACTTCTTTGCACTTTGGTTCTCAGAATTTTAAAAGCATTGTTCAAATAGGAAACACCTATGACTTTTGCTCCCTGGCTATAGAATAATCAGTGGTACAACACAGTATGTTATTGGGTATGATCTAGGCTGGCTGATCTAGTGAAACAAGAAATTGGTGAACACCAAAAAGGCCAAATAAATTCCAGTATAAGAAGAGCAAGTGAGCCAGGGCAAATGGAGAAGTGTAGGGAAAAGTACTGATCAATTTCCTTCATGGAGAAACATGATGGCTAAAGCAAAAGACATGATTTAAATACAAAGAAGATTTTTCTGCTAGCAATTACACCTAGCAAGATATAAAATATATCAACCTACAGTGTTGACATTTCCAACTAGAGTAGGCTTGTATATCAATGAGAACATTGAAATCCAGTCTTTCCAATCTTGTACAGCTTTTTAAGATATTTTTTAAACTTTATTAAATTTCATCAGATAATGTATACATTTCCCATATATAATTCTGTGATTAATATTACTAAGGTTAGGAAAGAGGTTTGAGTACCTAAAATACCTAAAAGTCTAATCCCCTATAATAATACCCTACTATAGTATTGGTACATATCTTTTTTTTTATTGGGGTATAGTTGCTTTATTTTTTCATTTTCTTTTTTTAAAAGATTTAATTTTATTTATTTTTGGCTGTGTTGGGTTTTCGTTGCTGCGCGCAGGCTTTCTTTAGTTGCAGCGAGAGGGTTGCGGCTCTTCGTTGTGGTGCACGGGCTTCTCATCGTGGTGGCTTCTCTTGTTGTGGAGCACGGGCTCGAGGCACGCGGGCTTGAGTAGTTGTGGCTCGTGGGCTCAGTAGTTGTGGCTTGCAGGCTCTAGAGCGCAGGCTCAGTAGTTGTGGCACACAGGCTTAGTTGCTCCATGGCACGTGGGATCTTCCCGGACCAGGGCTCGAACCCGTGTCCCCTGCACTGGCAGGCGGATTCTTAACCATTGTGCCACAGGGAAGCCCCTTAGTACCTATCTTATCTCTTATTATCTAATGAGAATGCGTCACTCCTCTACACTTCAAAGCCTTCTACTGAGGCTCCACAAATCATTACTGGAGTTAAGAAAACCCAGCACAGTTCTTGGCCTGTCTGTGGTAGGTCTTAGTGTATACTTGCTAATAAATTACATAATCGTGCTGAGAAAAACAACAGTAATTGCTTGGATCAGTACTTTTTAGGAGATTTATTTTCATTTCATTTTGTGTAATTGCAATTGATTTGTTGCAGAAATTTGTACCTGGCATTTCATACTCCATAGAGTAGCACTTGAACTATTATCTGGCCTCTTTCACTGGTTTCCATTATCACCACCTGACTTTATAAAAGGAAATTTCCTTTTCATACAGTGTTAGTGGTAATATAAAATTGGTACAACCTCTCTGGAGATCAATTTGTTCATTCTATTAATTTTTTAAAAAAGTAGTCTTTAATTAAGCAATTCCACTTCTAGAAACTGATACCTGTACAAAGTTGAATGGACAAGGATAATCAAAGCTGCATTGTGTATAAACTGAAAAAATGGCAACAACTTAAAAATGTCTATAGGATGGACCACATCAATCATGATGCATCTAGCTGATAGAATTCTCTGCAGCCGTTGAAAAGAATGAGGTAGAGTTTCTTTACTGCCACAGAAAGGCCTTCAAGGAATAAAAAGTGAAAAGAGAAAGGTTGCATAATCATAATGATAATAATAGTAATTATTATTATTAGGAACATTTGTAAAGTGTGTACTATATTCTAAGCATTTAACTTTATTAACTTACTTAATTCTCATCACCACCCTATGAGGTGGGTGCTATTGTTATCCCCATTTTACAGATGAGGGAACTGAACCACCGTAACATTAAGCAACTTGCCGGAGATCACAAAACTAGTGTCAGAGGCAGTATCTGGTTTGAGCATCAGTGTTTTTACCTGGTTCTCTTCATTTATGTTAAAAAATGTATACCAATACATGTCTATAAATATATGTGTATGTATATATATGCATATGTGTGTGTATATGTATTTGTATAGGCACAGAAAGTGGCTCTAAGCAGAGCCTCGAGATGGTTAGCAGTTGCTTTCTCTGAAAAATGGGTAGGGGTGAGAGAGGAAGAGAGCAAGATAGTTATGCGATACAAGTCTCTTTTGCTTGTTTGCTTTTGTAATGAGGGACATTATTATTTTAATAATAATTTTTTTCACAAGGGATGTTTCTCAAAATATAATTTTCGAGTTATTTTTCTTCTGCTGCCAGCAGTTAAGGAAGAAATTTGGCCACTTCTTTCATTGTTGAAAAGTTATACCATTCGCTGATTCATTTAGCAAAAACATCTAAAGTGTGCTAGATGTCCCTGCCTCACCCAGCCCTCAATGAGCTCACTGTCAAGTGGAACAGACTGACATGTACACATATAATTCCAGAGCCTCTATAAAGGGGATGCACAAAGATGCAGTGGGAGAAGCACAAAGGAGAGATGTCATTTCTGTGGAGGGCAAGGAGAGGCGGTGTGAAGGAAGGTGCCCAGAGAGGAGATAATATTTTGCCTAAATACTAAAAGAAAAGTAACAGTTCTTCAGGAGACAGTGGAGAGGAGGGAGAGAAAAAGCACCCCAGATGTAGGGAATATGGGAGTAAAGACACAGAAGTAAGGACACAGGAACCCACATTATTCTTCAGGGAACTGGGTGTAGTTTGATTTAGCTGAAGCCTAGGGAGGAAAATGTAAGGACAGCAGGAGCCATGTCACCTAAGGCCTTGTGGACTGTGTTAAGAATTTCATTCTGTGTGCCAGTTTTTCCTAAGGAGCAGTCAAAGAACACAAGTGTCCCCAGGATAACATAAAATATATAAATCAAAAGATATACATACAATGGAATATTATCTAGCCTTGAAAAGGA
Organism: Phocoena phocoena; assembly: GCF_963924675.1. Taxonomy (NCBI): domain Eukaryota; kingdom Metazoa; phylum Chordata; class Mammalia; order Artiodactyla; family Phocoenidae; genus Phocoena; species Phocoena phocoena. The sequence goes on along the minus strand of NC_089219.1, from coordinate 57,957,332 downwards.
AAGAAATTCTGACACATGCTACATGTGGATGAACCTTGAAAATATGCTAAATGAAATAAGTCAGACACAAAAGGACAAATACTGTATGATTCTACTTATTTGAGATACCTAGAATAGTCAAATTTATAGAGACAAAGTAGAATAGCGGTTTCTAGAGGATGGAGGGAAGGAGGAATGGGGAGTTATTGTTTAGTGGTTTCATAATCTCAGTTTGAGATGACATGAAAGCTCTAGAGAAGGGTAGTGGTTAAGAGTTTCACAACAACATGAATGTACTTAACACCACTGAATTGTACACTTAAAAAGTGTTGAAATAATAAATTTTATATTATGCATATTTCACCATAATAAAAACCAGGTGACGATGGTAAATTTTGTGTTATGTATATTTTACCATAATTTTAAAATATGGAAAAATATTTTAAAGATATAGACAAAATAGTTAGATAAATAATTCAAAGTTATTTTTCTGCCTTAACATTAAAATTAGATATGTCATTTCTTTGTTTAAGCTGGTAATAATGAGTTGTTTCTCTTATATGACAATGTCTACTGTTTACTGAAAACCAGCTTTATATCCAGAGATGAGGAGATGTAGGCTCAGAGAGTTCAACTAACTGACCCAAGGGCACACAGCTAGTGAGGGGGCATTTCTAGGAAACCCGGAATTGGAACTCAGCTCCTAACACCTTACTGTTTCACCAACCCCCAAGCCACTTTATTATCTTGCTACTTTTTGGATATGGCAGTACAATCTCAAAGACAGTATTGTATGGTGTTTTCTGGGTTCAGAAACCGTAAGAAATCTGAGGCAACGCAGACTGAAATATTGAACAGTTGAATGTTTACTCTTGATCCACATCTGATACTTTTTAAGGGCTTAGGCCCTCTGCAAGAGAGACCAAAATAGCGTTCGAGTGAGGCTAGACGCACGCACATTGTTAACTACTCAGTCAGCCACCTGTTACCGATTGGAGGAGGGTCTGTATTTTTGGTTGCGGCAGTTATCTGGAAAATACGGCTCTCAGCCCCCCGGCCGCCAGCCTCCGCATCCCAGGTACGCGGCCCCCGAGACACCCGGCGCGGGCTTGCGCGCAGGCGTTAGCCGGTTGCTTCCTTCCGCGATTGTGCTGTGCTGCTAGGCATCCTGGTGTCCCCGAGTGGTTCCCCCTAAGCTTCTTCTCCCTCTCTGTACGGGACTCAGGGTCGCCACTGCCCCTTCTCCGGGCCTTCTCCAAGCCCTGCCCAGGCCGAGCCAGGCGCGGCCCCTACCCTCTGACCCCGCGTTGCACAATGCCCGATCAAAGTCCCGGGGCGTGTGAACCACAGCGTCCCTGCCCCTGGGCGGGGGTGGGCGGCGGCCGCGCAGGGAGCCGAGGCGGCAGCGGCAGCTGGCCCAGTACACCGGCCCCGGTCCCGCGAGTCCCCGCGAGCTGCCGCCTCAGACCCCAGCTCTGCTCGGCCCCGCCGCCCGCCGCTCCCCTCGCAGGCCGCCGCCGCCGCCGCCATGGCGGAAGTTCATAGACGTCAGCAGGCCCGGGTTAAAGGAGAAGCCCCCGCGAAATCCTCCACACACAGACATGAGGAGGAGCTGGGGATGGCGTCGGCCGAAACGCTGACCGTGTTCCTGAAACTGCTGGCCGCTGGCTTTTACGGCGTGAGCTCCTTCCTCATCGTGGTGGTCAACAAGAGCGTGCTCACCAACTACAGGTAGGGCCTAGGCGGCGGCGACCCAGGCCGCGGAGACGAGCGGGCGGCGGCGGCGGCGGCTGGGCGCCGGCTCCCTGGACTTTGCCTGCAAAGTTGGAGCTGAACAAAGTTGGGCGGGAGCCGGGGAGGGAGGGAGGGCGGGCGGGCGGCTGATACGCGGCCGGGGCGGCGGAGCCGGCTTGCGCGCCGGCCCGGAGTGGGGTTCCCGCTCCCGGCGCCGAGCTCGGGACTGCCGGGTGAGCGTTCGGGGCCGCGTTCGGAAAGCGCCTGCCCTGCCCGCCGTGCAGCACCCTGGAAACCCTGCCCTTCGGAGAGACGGAGCGGAGTTGCTTCGTGACTTTTTTGACTCCTGTGCACGCCAGGCTGGGAGCCCGGAGAGGGATGCCCGGCCTTCCCCGCACCCTGGGCTAGGTTCCGGGGCTTCAGGGTTCCCTGACTTCGCTGACAGCCTCTGGGGACCTACGCATCCTCAAGCCCATTTAAGATGATTGTGATGCTGCCACTGGGACCACAAAGGCAGAAGCTTTTTTTTTTTTTTTTTAAATGTGTGAAACCGTTCAAGAGATGTATGTCTTCACTTCCAAGACAAGTCCGTTACAGGCAGCCGACTGAAATTGTAGAATCGGACAAGATGAGACAAGTGGCAGCCCGAGGCTACAAAATCAGCGGTGTTGCCTGACAACTGGCAGGGATTTTCCTCTGATTGTCATTTGGATGAGGGGTAGACGTTGGTGTGTTTTTTATCAAAATGCATTGTAAGGTTGCCGATGTGCAAATTGAATTCACCGAGCTCAGGTTTTTCTGACCCTGTGTTTTTTTTGTTTTCTCTACCATTTTTGTAGATTTCCCTCCTCACTATGTGTTGGACTTGGCCAGGTTAGTTGGAATCTTCAGCGTTACGTGGTTTGTGTCGTTAGAACTTCTGAATGTGTCTTTATATGTAGAACAGTGAATCTGTGTTCTCTGTTTACAGATGGTGGCCACAGTGGCAGTACTCTGGGTTGGAAAGGCACTCAGAGTAGTCAAGTTTCCTGACTTTGACAGAAATGTACCTCGAAAGGTAAAAAAGAAAAAAAAAAGTAATACTTTATGTTCTGAAAAGAAGTCACTATATATATTTTTCATCAGTGCCTTACATATTTAAAAATTGCAGCCTTGAAATCGCCCAATCCAGAGTAGGTATAATGCAGGCAAAGAATAAATATAGTAATATGTGTTTTTAAAAAGTCCCACAGTCTCTTTAAAGTTAAGAAAAAATGCCCCTAGATCTTGTGTTCTGTTTTAATTATTGAACACTTGCTGGGATTACAGTCATTTTGCATTTTCTACGTCCATCTAATCTGTGTACCCTGCATTCATTATTCTTTGGGTTTATTTTCTTATTCTTCGATCTGCTTCTGCTTGACTCCACCTGAGGATGAAATGTCTTTCATTTTTCTGCTGACATCGGAACAATGGGCTCTACATTATCATACTGTAAAGAAAGATGTTGTTGTCCCTTGTGCTTTGATCATATTCATATTTGTGTTTCTTTTTTCCCTTCCATTCTTTCTGCAGAGAGCTATTTATCCAGGAGTAATGTTGTTTGGGTGCTTCATGGGGGCCAAAATTGTGTGTGAGAACTAATCTTGTGTTTTAAGTAGAAAGAATTTGATCATATAAACAAAACTGTTTCTGTTTGAAAAGGACCTTGTTTTAGCTGTCTTTATTATTGAGTTTTGTTATCCCTTTTTAAATTTTCTAGACGTTTCCACTACCTCTACTATATTTTGGGAACCAAATCACGGGACTGTTCAGCACAAAGAAACTGAAGTATGGATAACTTTATTTTACTAGTGAGGTTAATATAATGTGTTCTTAAAATTGTACTTGAAAATGTCAAATGTTTAACACATTGTTACTGATCCTGGAAGAATGAAAGGACCAGAAACTTAATCTCTTAAGTTTGAAGAGAAAGAAGTTTTTTGTTTGTTTGGGGTTTTTTTCCCCCTTCACTTTGATGATAGAAGTCTTAAAATGTTATAAAATACTGTGATGGGAGATTTTCATTATTTTTCCAGACCTGTAATAGTGAAGGATATATGTTAGGCTTCTGAGATTTCAATTCATTAGTACAACTTATAAATAGTATATTTTAGGCAAATTCTACAAGTAAAATTAGATTGTGGATATGAGAACTTTTGTAGTTTTTCTTTTAACATGGGGTAGTTAAAATAGCATCAGATGGAACCCTGATACAAATATGATTAACATTTTACACATGGCCATATGATTTTAGAGGCAGCATTTTCACTTTTAGAAAGAAGCAGTAGCTCTCTACTCCATGACAACACTTATTATCCTCTAACTTCCCAGTTCTTGGCTTTTCCACTTAAAGAGTGTATGTATCAGGTATATGTGATGTTAAAAGTATACACATAGGGAAACCATTTAACAGAAACCCATGGCTTCACCACTGTCACGTGAGCTAAACCTCTGGCTTAATGGGTGATTGTAAAACAGAATGGAGAGATCTCTGAGGGTAGAGACCAAGCTTTTTTCATTTCCTCAGACCCAAGAAACTTGACAGAATGACCACGATGGTATTTCTGGTTAAGGTTCCATGGAAGTCAGATTTATCATGGGTGGGGCATCCTTTTACATCTCATTACCCACTTGGAAAGAAATGCAGACCTGCTGCAAAGTGCTGCTTGTATATAGAGTTTGCTCTTTTTCATCCTTTGTCATCTATCCATCCATCCATCTTTTCACACCCTATCTTTGATTGCCAGTTAAGTATAAGGCACTTTGGGGTGAGATGAGATAGATTCAGAAATAATTATGTTGCAAGAGGCTGTATGTTTGATTAGTGCAAGCAGAATGCTCTAGGAATTTAGAGGAAGACAGGATTACTTCCACAAAAGGACAATCAAGGAATGTTTTATGGGGTAAGATTATCACCGATGTTATTTGAAAGTTAGGGGTAGGAAGGGAGGTCAGTCTAGAAAAGAAAGACGAGGTCTTAAAGACTAACATGATTACTGTTCAGGGTGTTTAACATGATAAGCAGGGTAAAATTAAAAATGTCTGTTATCAGTCTTTGTTAATAGATGTATGTTTTCTACCATTTTATAATTAGTTTGGTGTTTTTCACTTCTGGTAGTTTTATAAAAGCAACCCTTTCAGGCTTTCAAATACTTTCTAGAGAGAAATAAGGATTTAATTTAGTCACAGATTAATCAGCATGGAATTTCCATAATGGAAGGAAGAGATTAGCATTATTTTAAAATACTAATTTTGGAGAATCAAATTTTATTTTACCTAAATATCTTTGTTTTTTTCCTGCAGCTTGCCAATGTTTACAGTTCTGAGAAGGTTCTCCATCCTGTTTACAATGTTTGCTGAAGGACTTTTACTCAAGTGAGTTAAATTTCTAATATATCTAGTCTTTAACCAACTTTAATCACCCTGAAAAGGTGCCCAGCATATGTAAGATATTACAATTATTTGTGTTGTTTCTACTTTATCTTTTGAGAAGTTTAAGCAACTTTCTCCCTTTGCTGTAGGAGTTGATAGTTTATGGCTTCCTTATGGAAGCCTGGCTGAACATGAGGTATACTTTCAAGAATTCCTATACCTACTGATGCCACTGGGTGAAGCTGGGTCAGAAGATCAGTATAGGCTTTAAATAGTGTTCATGTCTTGCCTACTTTTACTACAAATGTGTGTGGCCATTTTCAACTTAAAGAAATCTGATTAGCAAAAATTCAAGCTCAGTAATAATAATAAATGGTAAAAATAAGAAAAAATAAGTATACTTACTTATATAAGAAAGTAAGTTTTTGCTTCATCAGAGGGGTTCTTTTAAATATCCAGTTCCTTGGAATCATTTGTTTACAACTTTTTTAAAGAAAACATATATTTTTTGCCTATGTTGCAGAACGAGTCTTTGTAAATAACTAAAGCCACATGTATGTATTTTTTAATTATTTTATTTTGTAGGAAGACTTTTTCTTGGGGTATTAAGATGACTGTATTTGCAATGATTATTGGAGCCTTTGTAGCTGCCAGGTAAGATGGGGGCCTATATAAAACCTATGAGAGTACATTAGAATTTATCAATAATTATTGATAATAAATGATCAATTACCAATAAAGAGAATTTTTTTATAGGCTAAATAAGAATCATGTTTTTGAAAAGTAAAAGACTTTTAAAAGTTAAATCTTTTTGGCTGTATGAAGATTAAGGCTAGCAAAATCAGATTCTTGGGATTCTTAAAAGTTAAATTCATTCTAAAAGTTCATTCATTCATTCAAAAGGTTAAAGAGTTTATTATTTAAACTCTTTATATAATAAACTATTTAGAGTTTATTATTGCTATCTTCTATTTATTGAGCATATACCATGTGCCATACAGTATGTTTGGTATTTTTACACATATTATTTATGTGTTTTTCACAACCACTCTGAAAGGTATGGGTATAATTTTCCTATTTATGTTGAGAAAACTAAAATCTAGGTTCAGTAGCTTGCTTGCTCAAGGTCACACAGCTAGTAAATGGCAGAGCTGGAATTTGAATCTGTGCCTGACTCCAGAGTCTGTGTGCTTTTATAAACCATGTGACGTTCTTTTCCTTTGCATGCTGCTAAAGAAAATGTGTCTCAGAGAAGGCAAATGATAATAAATTATTTGCCTTATGGGAAATAAATAATAGAATTGCTTTATTGGGTTTCACATTAAGGTATCACAAATGCTGTAACTTAGATATTCTATTAAAGCTTTTTTCCATTGTTCTTAAGTTTTAATTTTAAAGTGAGTGGGGAAAATGTATACCCAAAGACTCAGAAAATTGAAATGATGAGTGGAAGCCTTCTACAACATTTTACTCTGCATGTGTGGGTTTGCTAATGCCGCAAATTCTGCCTGACATTGTATTTTCCATCTGGGAGTTCTGGTGTGCTTCTTGAATTGGCTCATTTACCTTCATCATATCCCTGTAGTATAGGTGGGGGGAAAGTACTATAAGTCAGTTCTACTCTACCCTAACTCTCGAAGTGAAATTTCATTCAAAAAAAAAAAAATAGAGTAGTTAGTTACTAGAATTTTGTTATATAGCTGATGCTTTTCCCCCTAGGTAACCTTCCTCCTTGGAGAAAAATTCTGTACGAGCCTCCTACCTTTCTTTTTAAAGATGCCCTACTAATCTTTGAAGTATTTCATTGAAGCTGGTGCTATCTAAAACAGAGCAAAACAACAGGAGTTTCTCAGGGCTAACTCTGGCCTGCAAAAAGTTTCTGAGGCAGATTGCTATCTGGTAGAACCTTTTACTTGGGAAAAAAATTTGGAGGAAGAGAGTCTGGAGTTAGAGGTTGTCAGGCTCCTTGGAAGAGGGTTGGGTCATTAGGTAGTTTTGCCCGAAATTGCAGTGGCATAGAGCTCCTCAGAAGTCTGTCCCATGTAATAGTTTAGCTACAAATAGATAACACCTTTGCAGAATCACAGAATGCAGGGCCCCTGTTTTAGCTAGGGTGCTAAAGTATGCTGAAGGTGTACTTAGATTTTCATTTATTCTGTTCATTTTACTAAGGTCCTGTGCCTGGTGCTCTGCTAAATATCAGGAAACTTCAGTTTCCCTAATCCCACTAGTTACACCTGGTAGGCTCACTAAGCAATTATTTTAAGTATTTGAGTTCCCACTATGTGCTTAGACACTGATGTAGCCTGATCTCAGAACTAACCACCATCCACACTTCAGAAATTCCACCCAGTGGCCCAACCACCTGTGCAAGACAGCCCTACCTTTTGTGTGAACCTTTGAAAAATGACGTGTTAACAACTTCATTCTCCTTTTGTTTTCCTTATCTGTGAAATTGAGCTCTGATGCCTTCTGCTTGCTTCGGATATATTGTAATGGTGAATTTGGTTGGTTCTTTCTTGTTGTCTGACTTTGAATTCAGAGCAGTGTGCTATTAACTGACGTTGATTATTGCTAATTTTTTTAAAGATTTTGTTTAAGTGTTAGTGCTTCTCATTTCTGAAGACCCCCGTACTGATTATGAAATTGCAAACTCTAACCAGGAACCAAGAAATACTAGTAGCTGATAAAATGCCTAATATTCACTTACCTAGATTAGCGTATGTTCTTAGAAATATTGTAGTTCAGACTTACTTAAAATTTAATGCATGTTCTTTAAATGTTAGCTGTTATTAAAGTGTTACTTATGTTTTGCAGCTCTGACTTGGCATTCGATCTGGAAGGATATGTTTTTATTCTGATAAATGATGTCCTGACAGCAGCAAATGGTGCCTACGTAAAACAAAAATTAGATTCAAAAGTAGGTAGCAGTCTTACGCTTCTTTAAGAGATGTTTACTGTTGTTGGGAATGGTCATGTCAATTCATCAGGAGATAAAGTGGGGAATAAGGAAAAATACTTATGAAGGATGCGAAATGCCTGTACTTTGGTGCTCACGTAAGAAACTTTATTTTCTAATTAGCAGTTAGATTTTACTGTTGGCTTTTCTGGAAGGGACTGGGTGAATATTGACTTTGAGAGGGATAGTGATGTAAGTAAGGAGTGTTCATTAGAGAAAAGTGTCATAAACGTTCATGGCTGTGTTCTGGAGGACTTGGTGAGGGACCTGGACAAGAAAGAAGTATCTGGAAGCTCTTGAGCAGATTTCAGAAGTGAGTTGGAACAAGAACAAGGATGGACTTTGCATATTTGTCCTACAAATATATAGTAGTCCCTCAATATCCATAGGGGATTGGTTCTAGGAACATCCGAGATTAACAAAGTCCTCAGATGCTCAAGTCCCTTATATAAATGGAGCAGTATTTACATGTAACCTATGCACGTCCTCCCATATACTTTAAGTCATTTCTAGATTACTTATAATACCTAATACAATATAAATGCTATGTAAATAGTTGTAAATACAATGTAAATGTTGTGTAAACAGTTGCTTGTGTGGCAAATTCAAGATTTGCTTTTTGGAACTTTCTGGAATTTTTACTTTTTTTTCCGAATATTTTCCATCCACTGTTGGTTGAATCCTCAGATGCAGATATGGATATGGAGGGCCAACTGTAATGGGAAACTTAGGCAGTATTAGAATCTCTCTTTCAGGGGCAGCACCGAGTTTCCTGGCCTAGATCTCATAGACATGAACTTCATATACCCTGCTCTTTTCCTTCAACTGCAGCATGCATATGAAGGCTTTAAAGATATTTTTATTTGTCTAATGTATATGTTGAATATAAACACACAAAATTTTATTTTGAGATCAAGCCAGACCATCAGAAAGCTGAGCACTCAAGCCATATTTTACTACATTATGGTATAAGATTGCATTATTGTAAGGAGAAGCTACATGGAACTCAGCTTTATATATCCTAGGGTTGTTATTGAAGGAGTTGTCCTTTCTATCATAATGGATCCTATATGAAGACCCACATGAGATCGTTATCATAGATACCGTCGTAGTTTTTCCTAAGGAGCTGGTGTATTTTTATCTAGTATTTAAGTCTTATAACTTGACCATAGCTTTATCTTATTTTCCTACCCCTGTGTTCTCATCAGTCAGATGACCATATCCGCTTAGTTTTTAGTTGGCTCTATTATATGTACAGTATTTCTGAAACTACTTCAGGTCCTTTTTGGGGTTCAGATCATAAATACAAATGCCCTACCTGCTTGATAGTAGTATTAGTATAGAGTTTGTATCATCTTGGCTGGTGGCTTTGCCTTCTTCAGAAAGGACTGTAGAATATATGGCCATCCCAGTAGTTTTCATTATTTTGAATAATCTAGAATGTTTATTTTGAATAACCTGGAAGAACTAGGGGCAGTATAGATCTAGTTTCAGCAAATTTTCTTTGAATATACCCTTTATGTCTTGTTCTCCATTTATTTGCCTTGACGACTCTGTATGATGATTGCATTTTAATGGAAGCTACTATTAAAAAATTTAATCTTTCTGCAATAGCTAGAGAAAAGTGAATAGTTAGAGCTCTATTTAGTTTTACTCTTGTTTTTTGCTGCTTTGGAAATATGTAGTAATAATAACATTTCATTTCTCCAGTAGCCTCAGCTGTCTAAAACAGTACTGTCGAGTACAGTTCTATAATGATGGAAATCTGTTATCTCTGCGGACCATTAATGGTAGCCACTAGCCACACGTAGCTGTTGAACACTTGATAAGTGACGGCACAACTGAGGAACTGAACTGGTAGTTTAATGTAATTATAATTCAATTGGAATAGCTGCGTTTGGCCAGTGGTTACTATATTGGATAGCACAATCTAGAGTACATCCTAGAACCTAGGAAAAAAAGCAAAGAGGGTTTCTGAGTATTTTATTCCCAGGGGAGCCTTTTAGTTCCTCACTCAGAAATGACTTACGGCTTACTTGTATTAGAACTTTTAAGCATATTGATCTGCTTTTCACAGTTCATGGATTAGGAGCAACAATCGTATCTGGAGGCAGAGGCTTATCAGCAATATAAAAGCTCAGCTAATAACAAGAGAAACAGGAAAACTGTGAAAGTCAGATGGAACTACTCAAAGATGGACAACACCATATAAAAACACAATACAGTAATGCATGTTAATGATGATGCCCTAAATTAAATTGTAGTCAATGTACTCTGTTTAAGAAAACAGGGGAAAAGATATTTAAAACAGGTAACAAGTGAAAAGAAAAACAACAGTTTGGCATTTGTCAGCTGTCTGGATGGTGTGTGTGTGTGTGTGTAGGCATCCTCTACTTCCCGGATAACACTCATGTCTCTTGCTGTTGGGGCACCTGATGTTAAAGGTTGTTTTGTCCTACTGTGGCTTTTTTCTTGCTGCCTTAGAAATCAGGCACACCTTTTCATTGATGCTGTGGTGGCTATAAGCAATCAGTTATTTGGTTTATCCAGCAGGCAGTAGGGCCACAATGAGATGCTTTTAATCAGGAGTTTTATTACCTATCATTTCAGAACTGCTTATAATCGTGGTCCTTTGAGCATGAATCACATGACATAAAGACTTAGTGCTGCATTTCAGACCTGAATGCAGCTACTGAATTTAAAACATTTTTAACTCAAAAGAAGTCACACAAATAACATGTATTTATAATAGAATTAGTAGAAAACATAGATAAACAAGAGGAAGAAAATATAAATCTTTCTTAATTCCACCATTGAATGAGAAGCACTGTTTTGGTAGATACCCTTTTGTAAGAATGTGTGTTTGTGTGTATATGTGCATGTACACACTTAACTATGAGAAAAACTTAAAAGAGTGATGAAATATAATGTTTTCTAACCTGTATTTTTCACTTAGTACTGTTTCATGAACACTTTCCTCATCAATCAGTATTAAACATTTTTAGTGGCTGCATAATATTGCATTGTATGGTTGTATCATAGTCTAATCAACTAGTTTTCTGTTGTTGGGTATTTGTTTCCAGTTTTTCAAAGCTGCTTTTGATATAGCACAGGGAACTCTGCTCAGTTTTCTGTAATAACCTAAATAGATACATAACAAAGAATAGATACATGTATATGTATAACTGAATCACTTTGCTCTACACCTGAAACTAACACAACATTGTTAATCAACTCTACTCCAATATAAAATAAAAATTTAAAAAAATATATCACTGAAAAAAACCCCTGCTTTTGAGAAGGTAGTTTGACTTTTCATATCACTTGGTGATCTTTCAGTCACAGAAGTTAGGCAGATACTATGCCCCTAATCCTCACTATTCCTTTACCCCCCCTTTACCCTCCAAACTCAGGCCTACTTTTTTAGGTGACTGCTTCCTGCTGAATGTCCCAGAATTCTGTGAATCAAAGGTGGACCCACAGTTCTCATAGACTCCCTGTGTTTGAAGATGTGTGTTGCTCCCCAGTAGCTGAGGGCACAACTAGTCATACCATATTTTGGGAATTGTAGGGTAATCTTTTTTTATTTAATGTTTATTTTATTTATTTATTTTTGGCTGTGTCGGGTCTTAGTTGTGGCACGCGGGATCTTTTGTTGTGGCGCTCGGGCTCTTTGTTGTGGTGTGTGGGCTTCTCTTTAGTTGTGGCATGTGGTCTTCAGAGTGCACAGTCTCAGTAGTCATGACACATGGGCGCTCTAGTTGTGGTGTGCAGGCTCCAGAGCATGTGGGCTCTGTAGTTGCAGCACGTGAGATCTCTAGTTGTGGTGCACAGGCTCAGTAGTTGCAGTGTGAGGGCTTAGCTGCCCCACGGTATGTGGGATCCCAGTTCCCCAACCGGGGATCGAACCCACATCCCCTGCGTTGGAAGGTGGATTTTTAACCACTGGACCACCAGGAAAGTCCCTGTAGGGTAATCTTAATCTTCTTTCTTTCTTTTTTCTTTTCTTTTCTTTTTTTTCCTTTTCCTTTTTCTTTTTCTTTTCTTTCTTCTTAATCTTCATTGTACTTCCCGTATACATTTTCAGAAATACTTCATTGGGAAGTTATGTCTGTCTGTGTTGGTCTAGGTGTGAGTCTTTGTGTCTGTTAAATTGCACTCTATTATAGTTCTGAAAAGCCCAAGACTAACTTGGTGACTTTTATTCTGTTCTGGAAAGGGAAGGGCTCCAAGGACGTGTATGTTTGTGTTCAAAATAACCTCTTTTCTCCTTGCTGTTTTGAGGCAGTGAGTTGATGTCATTTTTATTTCTCTGATCTTAAGCACTCAAGGAATTTATTTCAAATAAACTTGAAATCTTGTAAGTTTGCATTTTTTTTTTTTTTTGGAAAGCTTAGGTCATTAATGTTTGCAAGACTTCTGACTTGACTAATTTGCTGTGTATGTTGTGGGGGAGGGGTGCATGTTTGTAATGGGGGGTGGCACTCTGTACAGGGTTGTCTTTCTCTGTCTACCAGAACCAAATGAAACACCTAATTTTTTATTCTCCTAGGAGCTGGGAAAATATGGTCTGCTCTATTACAATGCACTGTTCATGATTCTGCCCACCCTAGCCATTGCATATTTTACGGGAGATGCGCAAAAGGTAGGACTTTCTAATTATGGCTTCATGGTTTATGTTTTTGAATTTTATTTTTATTTGTATGACCAAGAGGTAGACAGTTGGGTTGTTAAAAAGTAATGTTCTTAGTAAGTGACCAAAGACTGAGAATTTACCTTTTAGCTTGCTAATGTCATGCTAACCTTTTTGGATAGTACTAAAATAGCTTAAAATAGCTCTGGCTGTCGACATAAAAACAGTGCATGCCAACTAGTGTCCTTCTCTTACGTGCCAGGAGGATAGAGGAAGGGAATTTTTACATTTCTACTAAACTACAAAAGGAATAGTAGCAAACTATCCTTGAGAAACAAAAAATCCAGAAGTAGTAGAATTCTTCAAACCTAACAAAATGCTTGTTATCTCTAGAAGCTCTCAGTTTTGGTGTACAATTGTCATCCTGGCTTAAATCCCAAGCTGTTTTTTCCCCTCAGGAGATATTTAGCCATGTGGTGACTTAACCATATAAATAGCAACGAATATAATAGTTTACTCATTTTCTGCAAATGTTTAGCTAAATAAATCCAGAATAAAGTAGCAAACTAAATCCAGATAAGAATTTTTCTCTGAAACACATATTCATAGGATAAAAATTGGTAACATTTTGTTAGAATTCACAGAATTTTGCAAACTTAATGGAAATCTAGAATTCTGCCAAGGATTTCGGTACCAAGATTCCTCCTAATGATTCCCCTGGCTAGTAGTTTCTTCAGAATAAATGTATTGATTGTTTATTATAATGACAGTGACAAGTTCCCCATATCAGTGGGGACCAAAATAAAGAAGAGGTTTTTAGAAGTAGTTAGACTGTTAAAAATTGTTCTTGAATCAGAGGTAGGAGAAGACTGCTTATAAAGCTGTTTTGTTTTTTTTCATCAAGAACTCTTTCTTTTAAAACTGGCAAAGAACATATGTAAATGTTTTAATGAACTGTGACCTGGCTATCAGCAGGCCTAGAAATGACTCCAAAGCAGGAAACTACTGTAGAGGTGTTGCTCTAAAAATAAAGATGTTGAATGAGTTTTTTGTGGCTGTGAAAAAAGTGGGAAGAGAAACTAACATTTATTGAGTCCCTATTATGTGCTAGTCACTTTTTATATACGATGTAATATAGTCCCCATAACAGCTGTAGGAAGTTTGAATTAACCCTGTTTTACCAAGGTGGAAATAGAGGTTCAGAGAGACTGAATAACTTGCCCAACATCAGACTGTCAGCAGGTAATAGAGTCAGGATTTAAACCCAAGCCTGACTGCAGAGGCCATGGTCTTTTCAGTGTTCTGCCTCCTCTAGCCGACTCTGGCAGAAGCACCCTTCAATCTTTAGTTTTGGGGTAAGAATGTAATGTAAAATAACCAGGTACCCCATGGCAGCACAGATGATTCCAAATCTTGAGGCCAATCTGTACATGAGAAAGTTGGAAGAATTAATGTGATTAGGTATTCTACAGACTTGGCAAAAATGGAATTTTCATTAATTTGAAACTTTGACTAGTAGCTTGTAGCTACTTGAAAACATTGACTGAAGGAGATATTTCTTCATTCCAGAGTGATGATCGTTTAACTAGAAGTTATCTGCCAGGTTGTAGCAAAATTCATGCGTATTTTGAAATTCACTAACACACTTTCAATTTTAAATGCTTCGATATAATTACAGGTGTTTACCCATAGTGGAAAAAATGACTTTGCCACCTATATTGGGATGAGATTTAGATTTTACTCTTTTATTCTTCTTTTCTTCTTTTTTTAAGCAGAGGAGTGGAATTTGAGTAATCTTTTTGTTTTTTCCAATGAAAATGCCAAGCAAAGGTCAAGAAAGGTTTATTTTCAAAGAACAATGTTTTTTAAGAATGACTGAATTTATCTAAATGCTTTCAAGTTGGGATGATAAACTAATTATGGAGGCTTAACTCATTGCTTTGTGATCAACCCCATCAGTGTTTTGGGTTTTACATAAATGTTTGTTCATCCTTATTCTTATTATTAATTAATATGCTTCTTATAAAATATTTATTGGGGAACAGATGAACCTACTGGCTGGCAGGCTTACAATCTCATGCTCTTTTTCTTAACATTCTCTGCTTGACATACTCTCTCTCTCACATTCTCGAATAGTTATTAAGTGCTATTGTGTGTCTCACAGTGCTAAGCTCAGGTGATAAGAAAGAAGGATGAATTAGGTGGTATTCTTGCCTTTGAGGACCATTTAATTGTCTTGGGGAGCAGACCTGTCAACATCAGAGTCGTAATTGTCACCGGTTCTGTGGGAAAGGTGTTGGGGTCATTGTGGGTTGGAAAATGGAAGTGGTCAATTCCATCTCCTTGTTGGAGAGGGAATGCCTATCTCATGGAGCTTTGCCTACAGAATGAAAATACAAATGATATGAATAATCAGTATTTTTTGGTAGGTTATGAATTAAATTTGGAACTTAGGAACTCCAAGAATTCTGAGTTTTATTCTGTTCCTAAATTCCTTTCTTCCTAAATTCCTTGTGTGCTTACTACAATTTTATTTTAAGTTCATTTCAGATTCAGTCAATTCAGTATTACTGAGCATCTTCCTTGTGGTAAGAAAGCCCTGTGCTAAGTTCTTTGGGGAATATATGAGAAATACAACATAGTCCTTGCCACACAAGAAAGACATTTGACATGCTACAGAGATGGTGTAAGATCCAGCACCAAAGTACATGCCTGTCAGTCAGTCAGTACTGTAAGTATTCAGGTTAGGAAGAAACTGGTGTGGGTTAAATATCAAGCTTGGATTTTTAGAGGAGATAGGTATTGGTTTTCTTACCCACCAACTGCAACAAGTAATGCTAACCTGTTCTGGGGGTTGTTGTTAGAGATATAACTTACAGAAGGGGTTGAATGGTTTGCTTTTATTAATCAGCACAGAAGCAGTCGGTGGAAGCCATAGATGCCCTAGTGCATCCTAGAGGCTCATAGTATCCTACGAGAGGTTGCAGTTGATTTCTTCCACTGGAAGGTTCAGTTTCATAGTAGTCAGTGGGTTGTTTGTCTGAAGTTCTGGCAAAAAGGGTTCACATTACAGAGTGGAATATGTGGCAGGATTTCAGGTAAGTGTTTTCTAGTAAGTCAGGTTCATATTCATTGTGTCTTTTAGGCTTGGGTTTTCCCTTCAAAATACGTGTACATATAAGTGGACAAACATTCATGTATGTGCATGTATTTTTTTAAAAAATGGACACTTTTTTGGCATGACAATTTATCTTTTTTTAAAAATTATTTATTTATTTATTTATTTGGTTGTGTTGGGTCTTAGTTGCAGCAGGCAGGCTCCTTAGTTGTGGCATGCAAACTCTTAGTTGCAGCATGCATGTGAGAGCTAGTTCCCAGACCAGGGATTGAACCCGGGTCCCCTGCTTCGGTGGCACAGAGTCTTAACCACTGTGTGCCACCAGGGAAGTCCCAACAGTTTATCTTTAAATAAAGCTGTTCCCATGTTAACAATTTCAGTCTACTTCTGACCTTCAAGTAATACTTCACCTATAGGGTATGATGCCTTGCACAATGCCTGATAAGATGCTTCCACATTAATCATTTTCCCTAATCCTCATTGTGTACCTTTGTGGTAGGTTGTTATCTGATATATAGAGGTTAAGGACATGCTTGAGGTTACATGGTGGCTGAGTTCAGCACTAGAACCAGTCTTTCATTTTTTTTGGCCGCATCCTGTGGCTTGTGGGATCTTACTTCCCTGACCAGGGATCGAACCCGTGCCCTCGACAGTGGAAGCACAGAGTCCTAACCACTGGACTGCCAGGGAATTTCCCTAAAACCAGTCTCTCTGACTCCAGGGAGATCTCTTGCTGTTTGCCTGACCACATCTATCTCCCAAAGCCACTTGCTGCATCCCTGACTTGTTTTTTCCCCCGTTCAGGACTTGCGTGCATACAGAACAAGCTACTGAATGGGAGAAATATCTCAGATTAGTATTAGAAGTGGAGTCCCTGAAGCTTGGCTTTCTTGTTACTTAATTGTTTACAAATAATTATTTATTTCACTCAGTGAATATTTATTGAGTGCTTATTACGTGTCAGGTGCTGTTCTAAGTTAAAAAAAAAAGACATGTCTTTGCTTCAAAGGAGCTTGCATTCCAATGGGGTAAGATATACTAAGCATAAATTGTGTAATAAGAGCTATGAAGAGAGAGAAAACGAGGAGAAGAGTGATTGGGGAAGTGCTGTTTTGGATAAGATGATTAGGGAAAGCATCTTTATAAGCTTCGTTTGAGCAGACACTGAACTGAGTGGACTGAGAGACCAGTTTGTGTGGCTCTTTGGAGGGAGTAGTCTAGGCCGAGGGAAGAGCAGGCTCTAATGACTGAGGTAGGAGCTTGTTCACAAGGAGCATTTTCTGGAGTGGCAAATATCAGGAGACGTCAGAGTGGGCCTTGGAAGGTGTGGAGGCAGAAAAACAAAAGGTACATTCCAGGTGGAATTAATAGCGTGGGCACAGGCCCAGCCGCAAGGACCAGACTCTTCCACGTGGTTAGAAGGTAGACGTCAACGGCTTTGGAGCCCGTAGAGGATTCCTTGGAGAGCATGTGGTTCCAGACCCTTATTTCACGAATGAGGGAACTGGGTCCAAAGAGGGCTCAGGGCGAGAGCCCAGGTTTTCTGACTCTATGACTAGTGTCTCCTTCTTCCTGCCATCCCACAGCCTGCTTCCTTCCAAGTTGGGACTAGTGCCAGACACAGGAATTTGCAAGTTCCTCTGCAGACAGTGACACGTCCCTAAGAGTTTGTGACATAAGTGGTACAGTGGAGGGGACTTGGGGCCAGAATGCAAAAGACCAGCAAACTCCAGTTCTGTCTGTGACCACTCTGACTTTGGATGAGTCCCTTCTGCTCTCCAGGCCCACTTCGTCATGTGGTAACCGAGTAGGCTGGGTCCACTGAGTCGGCTGGTTCTCTAGGTAGGGCATGCTTCGGGGCTGAGACAGTGTTTCTGAGGAGTAGGATGCACGCCAGTGTGGAGACTGGGCTGCTGTTCTGACAGCTGGCATGAGCCCAGCTGCCTCCTGATAACCTGCGCTGATAAACTGCTCTCATCTGTTGCGCTCTTGGCTTTCCTGACCCAGAGCTTTTTTGATTGTAAGCTCTCTGTGTACTGAATGAAAAGATCTCCAAGATAAATTGTTGAATGAAGAAGCACAGTGTAAAACAGTGCATATGGTTTACTAACTTTTGAGTAAAATAAAAAGGGAAAAATAAGAATATATATACGCATTCATTTAATTTACTTACTATTTAAGTAAAGAAACTGGAAGAATATGCAGGAAACTAATAAAGTAACCACCAATTTGTGTGTGTGTGTGAGAGAGAGAACAGGGTAAGTGTAGAATAGAAGTGGGAGGGAGACTTTTCATTATTTGTCTTCTTATATTTTTTTGATTGTAGAACCATATGAATGTATTTTAAATTACATTTTATAAAAGGAAAATAAGAAAAAGATAAAGTTTTTTTCTATAAGTAATGTCTATCCTGTGATGAATTATAAATTTTAAAATAACTGGGGGAGGTGGGACAAATTAATTTGTTCTCATTGTTCAGAGTTGCAGACTCTTGACCCAGGATTCAAACTGAAGCAAAATCAGATCCAAATTATTTTTCTCAAAATCCCACTGTTAACCTTAGTAGGAAGAGGAGGGAAAACTTCCCTCTGTTAGGGCAGGAATCCAATAAGAGGGCTCTGAAAGATCAGCTCCCCAGGGAAGCAGGAGATACATAAAGCAGTTGATGAGCTGGCACAGCCTTTAAGCAAGAATTGAAGCCCAAGGAAGAAAAAACTAAATTACCATAAAAATTGAAAGGCAGGATGCAATTGAACAACTCATCCTAATGAACACTAAGGTCCTTGGCAAAGCATTCTGAGAAACCAAATATGTGCGTGTAATTTTTCAAAAAGTTTAAGTTCTCAACGTCCCAGGTTTACCAGAAACAAAGGAACCAGTATATCCAGCATTTAGTTTTTTTAGACACATGTCTTCTAACTTTAAAACATTCTCCTTTTAAAAAAAACCATGGGACTTCCCTGGTGGTGCAGTGGTTAAGAATCTGCCTGCTAATGCAGGGGACATGGGTTTGATCCCTGGTCCAGGAAGATCCCGCATGCTGTGGAGCAGCTAAACCCGTGTGCCACAACTACTGAGCCCACAAGCCACAACTACTGAAGCCTGCACGCCCTAGAGTCCACAAGCTGCAACTACTGAGCCCACGCACTCTAGGGTCCCTGTGCCACAACTGCTGAGCCTGCATGCTGCAACTACTGAAGCCCACATGCCTAGAGCCCATACTCTGCATCAAGAGAAGCCACCGCAATGAGAAGCCTGCACACCTCAACGAAGAGTAGCCACAACTAGAGAAAGCCCACGCGCAACAATGAAGGCCCAACACAGCCAAAAAAAAACAAAACAAAACTATGTATCACACAAAAGCCAGCTTACTGTTAACCAAAGATATCTATTTAACATAGATAAAGGCAGAACAAGCACCAATTGACTAATGACTTTCCAAAGGACAGACTGTGTTTAAACTTGTTAGTCGCTGCCTCCAAAAGGGAATGTCTGTAGCACAAAGCCAGTGATTCAGAGTCTCAGGAATTGGAGTCTGACTTTCTGACAGCACACCCTGCTAGGTGTTCTCACGTAGGGATGGGAGAACAGACCCCTTGCTGTACCTCTCACAAGGCCAGCACTGTAGGTACTGGTACACTGTATAATGTCTTCATTATATCAGTGGTTAAATTACACGGCTCAGATGAGTTTTACAGGAAAAATTCCTGCACAGATCATCTACCAGGAGGTGTCTTACTAAGCATTACTACTAAATAATTTTTAGGCTGTTGCTTTAGCCTGTCTAGAGTTATTAATCTTTTCTGGGTCCCTTTGTGGATCATTTCAGACTGATTCTCAACCCTGAAGTGTTCTTTCCACATAGAGACAGGACCTTCCGGCTTTCTGGGCCTTGGTATTCTCAAATGTAATACAGGTGGGTTGGATCAGTTATTTTTTTATTTGTGAATGACTAGATCTTTCTCTTTGCCTTTATATTGTTTGACTGACAAAGTAATGTTTTTAGCCATTCTTACCTTTGAGGATATGCTTTTTTCAAATAAGAGTAAGTGACCCCATTGACACTAGTACTGGAGTATGTAGTTTTGACATGGTATGTAGGTTTTAACATAGGCAGTAGAACCTAGCAAGAAGGGGTATTGAAGATCTGTGGGTTCTTATTCCTCTTCTCAACTAGGAGCAGGAGGCAGGCAGATGGTTACAGTAGTGCAGAAGATGGGTTGCTAACTAGGACCACTGGTTGCATGAACTTGTCTAACTTTTCCAAGGTGGGGGGAACCATGCAGATCATTTACACCACTGACATTATCTTCTGCCTTAGCAGGTGTCCTGGCAGTTTACTTTCTAGGCTAAGGATTCATTCAATTCCTTTCTCAAGAGTTTTTTGGGGAATGAATTTTCAAAATAGAATTCATTAATCTTTTTTTTCTTTTAACCATGAAGTCCAAAGACTAAGTGGTTTGTTTAATTTTAGTCTTTATAGTAAGCAGGGAGGTATCCAAACATAAGAAAATGTCTCAATGATGCTTTGGATTTTATTTCAAATCTCAAGTAAATTGGCAACAGATTTTCCTGGGAGTGAGAATGGTTGCATCTAAGACTCAGGTACATGTTGAAATTATTCCCTGCTTTTCACTAGATTAGGGTGGTGATTTGGTGCTAACGTGGCATTGTAGACATTGCCAAGTTGTCCCAGCACTTTCTTGCTAAGCCTGCACGTAGCCTCAGACTTTTCACCAAGATACTGGTCCAGATAGGCAGATCTATCGATCAGAGCTAGTTGATTAGACAAAATCTGATTGTATCCCTACACTAGGTTTGTTTTCTTTTTAAACTGAAGTGTAATTGACTTACAATATTACATTAGTTTCAGGTGTACCTTCACTAGATTTTATTCATTATGTTACTGATTACTGCCTACTCTTACTCAGTCTCCCTTTCTTTCTTAATTTCCTTAACCTAAGCAACTAAAGAACACATTTTTTTCATTAAAGTTTTTTTCTAAATATTTTTATTTAACTGAAAGTCTTATTTAAACCAAATGCCTAGTTTTAGGAAGTGGTAGGTCCATATGACCTGTTTGCCCATTACTTACGCCACATTCTTTTCATGCCTGTGGTGTGTATTACGTTACACTATCAGCACCTGTAGAACCAGAGACTTCATTCAAAACAGAAGGAAAGCCTCAGAAAGCACGTTTGTATGTTCAGTCTGTAATCACAGCCCGCACTCAGCCAGCACTGAAAATTGCCGGCCTTGTGTCAGAGAGCCCATCTAGTTCTGTGCCACACAGAATGACCAAGCAGGTCATTTTCTTCACAGTGGCTCTTTATCAGTTTTCTCTAGAGGCAGAAGTTTTGTTTTGTTTAAAAATTGAATAACAAAGTACATTCTCACCGTGCCTTCTTTATTTCTAACTTAGGGAGAAGAAAAATTCGCTTGTAAATCTATCACTGAGAGATAACAGTGATAGAAGTTTAAGTGAATAATCTCTCTGAATGTAAATTATGTATACATTTAAAGAGTCTGTATCTTATTCTTGATTGATTCTCATAAGAGACAGATGGAGTAGTTTTCTATATTTGTAATATAGGTAGAGGTTTAGCAAGGTTAAATGACTTTATGATGGCCTCACAGAAAATTAATGGCAGAGATAGAGTTAGAACTTTCGCTTTTTGACTCAGTAACCATGTGGAACCATCTAGGAGAAAATTCAGAATATATTGCCTTGTCTTTGGTTTTCCCCAGTAGCCCAGATAGCAGGATGAAGGTTATGGAGCTGAACAGGTATTTACTAGCCGAATAATTTTGGTAAAGTTACTTAATATTTCTGAGCCTAGAGCATAATAGCTTAATAAGCAGTAGCTTTTATTGTTTTTATTATGCCATCTTTATGGCACAATAAAAGGAGACTGGACTCCTTTGTACTGTAGGACTGTTTGGGTCATATTTACCCTGCAGCTATACATTCAAATGTCTGCTGCTTGCCAAAGATCCATTCCTAGAGCAAAGCAGGGGAATGCAACAGGCTGCCTGTCCCGTAGACTGGCTTTCTCCAGAGACAGGCTGAGTATTTAGGGAAAGAAAAAAATCCCGTGAGAATTATTTTTCTATTTTTGAATTATATATAAATGGAATTATGTTCTTGAGATTTATTTTAATATTCTGTATAGTTATTATGTTCCCAAAGGGGACTGTGCACTAAATATTTGGGGCATTTTTCTGAATAAAATTTAATGCTCCGTGTAGAGAACATTGGGCTTTGAAATATGTTAAGTCTACCATGGATTAGCTGTGTTACCTGAAGTAAGTCACTCATTGTCTTCTGGGAATAATAAGGCTAGGCCTTTCTATTGTAGGAATCAAATGACAGGCCATGTACGGAAGCACTTTGTAAACCATAAATGTGCTCCATAAATATAAGGTGATACGTTTTTATTGCTGCCGTTTGTCCCTTCACTATCAGCAAACCTGACTAAACCATCTTCACCTTAGTGCTCTGAGGCCTACCATGGGGCCTGGCACATGATCGGAACTTAGCAGATGTTGAATTGTACATTGAAAGCAGTGAAGGACTGTTGAGAAAGGATGAGGAGAGAAAAGAAAGATATAAAAAAAGACCCAAGTGAAACTTTTAGGGATGAAAAATATAATCAGAATTGAAAAATAAAGCAGAAGGTATCAAAAAGATGAGGTACTATACAAGAAAAGTTCAGTGAATTAAACAAATAGTAATAGAAACTATTCAAGATGAAGTTCAGAAAAAAAGACTAGAAAACAAACGAACAGATTATTAGTGACATGTAGGATAATATTAAGGGTCTAACATTTGTGTAAGTATCGTCCTGAAAAAGGGGCGGGGTGGGGGAGAAAAAAAATATTTGAAGAAATAATGGCTGAATTTTTTCCAAATTTGATGGAAACTCTAAACCTATGCCCACAAGGAACTCAATAAACCTTAAATAGAATAAGCATAAAGGAAACTATACCATAAAGAGGGATATTCCATAATGCTAAAAGGGTTAATATTAGTGGGTATAACAGTACTGAGTGTGTATGTACTTGATGAGAGAGCTTCAAAATATATGAAGCAAAAAGTGATAGAACAGAAAGGATAAATAGACCAACCTACGATTATAGTGGAGATTTTAACATTCTCCTTTCAGTAATTGATAAAACAAATTCAGAGTCATTAAGGATAGAGAAGACTTGAACAGCACCGTCAACCAAGCCGACCTAACTGACGTTTGTAGAGCACTCCGCTCAATAGCAAGAGGATACACATTTGTTTCAAGTGCACATGGAACAATTCACCAAGATAAACTATATTCTGGGCCATAAAACAAGTAGTAATAGTTTAAAAGAATCAAAACCATGCAGGGTATGTTCGCTGATCAGCACAGAATTAAACTAGAAATTAGTATGTATTATAAAAGAAGAAAGATTTAAATTCAGTGATCTAAGCCTCTCCCTTAAGAAACTAGAAAAAATAAGAGCAAATTAAACCCAAAGTAAATAGAAGGAAGCAGAAATCGGTGAAATAGGAAACAGAAAAGCAGTAGAGAAGTCAATGAAACTAAAAGCTGGTTCTTTGAAAAGATCAGTACAATTGCTAAACCATGGCCAATTGATCAGGACGGAAAGTCAGAATACACAAATTACCGACATCAGGAATGAGAAAGGGACATCACTACCTAGCCTGCATATATTAAAAGGATAATAAGGGAATTTTATGAACAATATACCATAAACTCAAAAACTGAGATGAAATGGACAAATTCATGAAAGAAACAAAACTGCCAAAGCTCACTCAAGAAGAAATAGATAACATGAATAGCCTTATTCGATTAAATAAATTGCTGTATTTAATTAAAATAAGTAAAAGCCCTAGTTTTTAGCCCTATCTTTATTAAAGAAATTGAATTTTTAGTTTAAAACCTTCCGAGAAAGGAAACTCCAGGCCCTGATCACTTCACTGGAGAATTTTACAAGATGTTTAAGGAAGAAACAATGCTAATTCTACATAAAATTTTCCAGAGTATAGAAAAGAACACTTCCCAATTGATTTATGAGGCCAGCATACCCTCTACCGCTAGCTGACAAAAAATTACAAGGAGAGAAGAAAACTATAGTCCAAAAAAATACAGCAGTATATAAAAAGGACACTAAATCATGACCAAGTTGTGTTTATCTTAGGAATTAAGGTTAGTTTAAAATTGGAATATCAGTTAATCAGTGCAATTCATCTTATTGGCAAGAATAAAGTAGAAGAACATGTCGATAGTTTGAGAAAATGTATTTGACAAAAATTGACACCCATTTATGAGTTTAGAATTCTCAGCAAAGTAGGAATAGAAGGGAACTTTCTCAACCTAATAAAGGACATCTACCAAAATAATGTATTGCTATTTTACTTAATGGTGAACGACTGAATACCTTTTCACTAGGATTGAAAACAAGGCAGGGATGTCTGAGGACCCCATCAGTGCAGGAAGGTAAGAATAAGAGATTATAAAGGAAGAATTAATAATATCTCTATAAAAACCATGATCATATATGCAGAAAATCCTAAAGAATCTAGAAAAGAGTGATTAGAACTAATTAGTTTAGCAAAGTTGTGAGATATACGGTCAGCATATAAAAATGGACTGTACTGCCATATACCAACAATGAACACTTGGCAACTAAGTAAATAATACCATTTATAAAAGCTTCAAAAGTATGAAATAGGGAAAAATTTAACAAAATATGTCAATGTCTGTACACTGAAAACTTTATAAAATAGTACTGAGAGAAATTTTAAAAGACTGAAATAAATGATTTTTATATTTATGAATGTTTATGAATTGGAAAACTTGATATTATTAATCTGTCAATTCTCTTCTAATTGATCTGTAGATTCAACACCGTTCCAATCCCATAGCAGGATTTTTTGTAGAATTGCTAGGCTGATTTTGAAATTTATATAGAATTGCAAAGGACTTAATCATAGTCAAATTTGAAAAAGAAAAATGTTGGAGGACCTAGTGAATATCATGCTAACTGAAGTAAGTCAGACAGAGAAAGGCACATATGATATCACTTATATGTGGAATCTAAAAAATAATGCAAATGAATCTATATACAAAACAGACTCAACAGGTACAGAAAACAAACATATGGTTACCAAAGGGGAAAGGGAGTCAGGGGAAGAGATAAATTAGGGGTATGGGATTAACAGATACAAATTACTATTACATAAAATAGAGAAGCAACAAGGATTTACTGTATAGTACAGGGAACTCTATGCAGTATCTTGTAATAGCCTATAATGGAAAATAATCTGAAAAAAAACATATATATAACTGAATCACTTTGCTGTAACCTGAAATTAACACAATATTGTAAGTATACTTCAATTAAAAAAAACCAAAAATCTTTTGGGGCTTCCCTGGTGGCGCAGTGGTTGAGAGTCCGCCTGCCGATGCAGGGGACACGGGTTCGTGCCCCGGTCCGGAAGGATCCCACATGCCATGGAGCGGCTGGGCCCGTGAGCCATGGCCGCTGAGCCTGCGCGTCCAGAGCCTGTGCTCCACAACAGGAGAGGCCACAACAGTGAGAGGCCCACATACCACAAAAAAAAAAAAAAAAAAAAAAAAAATTTTATAAAGAAAAGAAAAATGTTGGAGGATTTATCTACTTGATTTCAAGACTTTTATAAAACTACTGTAATCAAGATGGTGTGGTATTGGATTAAGAGTAGACATAGACCAATGGAACAGAGCAGAGAATCGAGAAGTACAGATAGACCATTTGGTCAGTTGTTTTTGTTGAAGGTAACTAAATAAATCAATGAGGAAAGGATAATCTCTTCAACAAATGGTGCTGGAACAGTTTGACATCTATTTGCAGAAAAATGAACCTTGACCCTTACCTCAGGAAATACACAAAAATTAATTTGAAAAGTATTTTGAGTGGCATTGTGTTGTTCCTCCCCTCAAAGTCATGTTGAAGTCCTACCCCCAGTATCAGAATGTTACCTTATGTTGAAACAGGATCATTGCAGATTGCAATTCATTAAGATGAAATCATAATGGAAGTAGGGTGGACCCTAAATCTATTATCAGTGGTGCAGTTATAAAAAGGGTAAATTTGGACACGGACAGTAACATAGAGAGAATGCCATGAGAACATGAAGGCAGACACCAGAATGATGCCTCAGCAAGCTAAGGAACACCAAAGATTGCCAGCAAATCACCAGAAGCTAGGGGAGAGGCGTGGAACAGATTCTTTCTCACAGCCCTCAGAAGGAACCAACCCTGCTGACACCTTGATCTTGGACTTCTAGCATTTAGAACTGTAAGGCAATGCAGTTCTGTTTTTTAAGTCACTCAGTTTGTGATACTTTGTTACAGCAGCCCTAGCAAACTAATACAAAAAGGATCATAGACCTAAAAGTAGAGCTAAAACTATAAAACTAGACGAAAACACAGAAAAATATCTTTGTGATTTGGGGTTACACTGGGTTTCATAGAAAAGTCATAAAAAGCAAGAATTGTAAAACACAAAATTGATCTTAGACTCCATCAAAATTAAAATTGTTTTTTTTTTTTTTTTAAATACATTTATTTATTTATTTATTTATTTATGGCTGTGTTGGGTCTTCGTTTCTGTGCGAGGGCTTTCTCTAGTTGCTGCGAGCGGGGGCCACTCTTCATCACGGTGCACGGGCCTCTCTTGTTGCGGAGCACAGGCTCCAGACGCGCAGGCTCAGTAGTTGTGGCTCACGGGCCCAGTTGCTCCGCGGCATGTGGGATCTTCCCAGACCAGGGCGTGAACCCGTGTCACCTGCACTGGCAGGCAGATTCTCAACCACTTCACCACCAGGGAACCCCTAAAATTGTTTATCAAAAGACACTATTAAGAAGATGCAAGCCACAGACTGAAAATACTTGTATAATCATATATTGCATTCATATATATTGGGTTGGCCAAAAAGTTCATTTGGTTTTTTCCCATAAGATGGCTCTAGTAGTGCTTAGTTGTCTTTAACTTCATTCAAAACAATTTTGTTAGATTGTTTTGTTAGATTGTATGACAGCTGTCATATCAGCCTGCATTTAAAAAAAAAAACATGGATATTGGTGAATTTTTGTCCAGTCATTTTAATATTGAAGATGGGAAGAAAGCAACATTTTTGGCACATTATGCTTTATTATTTCAAGAATGGTAAAAACGCAACTGCAATGCACAAAAAGATTTGTACAGTGTTTGGAGAAGGTGCTGTGACTAATCGAACGTTTCAAACGTGGTTTGCGAAGTTTTGTGCTGGAGATTTCTTGCTGGAAGATGCTCCACGTTCAGGTTGACCAGTTGAAGTTGATAGTGATCAATCGAGGCATTGAGAACAGTCAACGTTATACCACGCGGGAGATAGCCAACATACTCAAAATATCCAAATCAAGCATTGAAAATCATTTGCAGCAGCTTGGTTATGTTAATCACTTTAATGTTTGGGTTCCACATAAGTTAAAGTGGAAAAAAACCTTCTGGACCGTATTTCCACATGCGATTCTCTACTGAAACGTAACAAAAACGTTCCGTTTTTAAAACAAATTGTGACGGGCAATGAAAAGTGTATACTGTTCAATAATGTGGAATGGAAGGGATCGTGGGGTAAGTGAAATGAATCACCACCAACCACACCAAAGGCCAGTCTTCATCCAAAGAAGGTAGTGATGTGTATATGGTGGGATTGAAGGGAGTCCTCTATTATGAACTCCTTTCAGAAAACCAGTCAGTTAATTCCAACAAGTACTGCTCTCAGTTAGACCAACTGAAAGCAGCACTCGATGAAAGCGTCTGGAATTAGTCAACAGAAAACGCATAATCTTCCATCAGGATCACGCAAGGCCGCATGTTTCTCTGATAACCAGGCAAAAACTGTTAAGGCTTGGCTGGGAAGTTCTGGTTCATCTGCCGTATTCACCAGACATTGCACCTTCGGGTTTCCATTTATTTCAGTCTTTAGAAAATTCTCTCAACGGAAAAAATTTCAATTCCCAGGAAAATTGTAAAAGGCACCTGGAACAGTTCTTTGCTCAAAAAGATGAAATGTTTGGGAAGATGGAATTATGAAGTTGCCTGGAAAATGGCAGAAGGTAGTGGAACAAGAGGGGGAATACGTTGTCAAGTTCTTGGTGAAAATGAAAAATGTGTCTTTTATTTTTACTTAAAAACCAAAGGAACTTTTTGGCCAACCCAATATATATGATTAAGGACTTGTATCTAGAATATATTTTTTAAAACTGTTAATTTAAAACTTAGTAGTTAAGAAGACAAATAACTTGAATAAAATTTGGAAAAGATTTGCACAGACACTTCACTAAAGAAACAGTACTGATGGCAAAAAAGCACATTAAAAGATGGTTAACCTCATTAGTGATTAGGGAAATGCAAATTAAAATTACAGTGATAATAGGGATGATAGGGAATGCTGGATTTGGGATCTGGGTGCAGGTCTGACTTCAAAGCCAGTAATCAGTTTATGAAGGTTTTAAAAAAGAAGAAGAAACGGAACTTATAAGAGAGGAAAGTGCTACAAGTTTCAAGACCAAAGATGTTGGTGTCTGTGTGTGAAATAGAATGTATTCTATTTCTTCAAGAGTATTAGGTCTGGGGACTTCCCTGGTGGTCCTGTGGTAAAGAATCTGCCATCCAACGCAGGGGACTTGGGTTCCATCGCTGGTCGGTCGGGGAACTAAGATCCCACATGCCGCAGGGCAACTAAGCCTGCGTGCCGCAAACTGCAGAGCCCACGCGCTCTGGAGCCCGAGCGCCACAACTTCAGAGCCCACTTGCCCTGGAGCCCGCACACCACAACTAGAGAGAGAAAAACCTGCACGCCGCAACTAGAGAGAAGCCCGCATGCCTCAACGAAGATCCCATGTGCTGCAGCTAAGACCTGACGCAGCCAAAAAAAAGTATTAGGTCTGTAATACTTTTTACTCCGGTTTATCTGTGTGAGTCTTGCCATGCTTCGACCAGGTATAAACTACAATTTTCATGTCAGTGTATAAATATTTTAAACATTTAACCCTAAAACTAACACTTGATCCCCTAGACCAGTATTTCTTAAAATGTTTGACCTCTACATACAGTTAGAAATAATAATTATATTGTGATTCAGTATACACTCCCATGCACACATAAATGAGGCAAAATTTCATGAAAAAATATTTCTTGTTACACGGAATACACCCTGTTTTCTGTTTTGTTCTGTTTTATTTTTGAATGCTATTTGTGATCAATAAATTGATTCATGACCTAAAAAAAATTAAAATTATAATGAGCTACCATTTATTTAATCACTTGGATGGTCTGAAACAATTCCAAATGTATGTATGAATGTAGAGCAGCAGGAACTCTCATAACAGTTCTGGTGGGAATACAAAATGTTATAGCTACTTTGGAAAACAGTTGGACAGTTCATTATAAAATTAAAGATGCATTTACTGAAAGAACCAAGCCATCCACATTGTGTCAAGTGAAAGAAGCCAGATATAAAAGAGTACATACTGTACAATCTCTCATTTATATGAAATTACTGAATGGTAAAACTCTAGTAAGAAAGTAGATCAGAGGTTCCCAGGGGCTGTAAATGGGAGAGGGGATTGACTGTAAAGGGGCAGGAGGGAACTTTCTAGGGTGGTAAATCTTTCTTTCCAGCTTCACTGAGTTACAATGGACATTTAATGTTTTGTAAGTTTAAGTTGTACAATGGTTGATTTTATACAGTTATGTATTAGGAAATAATTACCATAGTAGCATTAGTTAACCCTGCCATCACCTCACATAACTGCCTTTTTTTGTGTGTGGTGAGAACACTTAAGATCTACTCTCTTAGTAATTTTCAAGTATATAATATAGTGTTGTTAACTATAATACCATGCTTATACGTTAGATACCTAGAATTTACGCATCTTAAAAGTTGTAAAACCAACCTCTCACCATTTCCCCCACGGCCCAGCCCCTGGCAACCACCATTCACCCTCTGTTTCTGTGAATTTGGCTTTTTTAGATTTTACATGTGAGATCAGACCCTGTCTGTCTTTCTCTGTCTGATTTATCTCACTTTGCATAATGCCCTCAAGGTCCATTAATGTTGTTGCAAAAAGCAGGATTTCCTTTCTCATGGCTAAATAATTCTCCATTGTCTGTGTGTCTGTGTGTGTGTGTGTTTTCCATCTTGGCTGTACAAATTTACATTCCCACCCGCAGGGCACAAGTGCTCTCTTTCCTCCACACCCTCTCAGCACTTGTTATCTCTTGTCTTTTTGCTGACAGCTATTCTAACAGGTGTGGTGTGCTTACTGTGGTTTTGATTTGCATCTTTCTTTTGATTAGTGATGTTGAGCACCTTTTCATGTACCTGTTGTCCATTTGTGCCTCCTTTTGGGGGAAATGTCTACTCACTTCCTTTGCCCATTTTTTAATTGGGTTGTTTGGTTTTTTTTTTTTTTTTTTTTGCTGTTGAGTTATATGAGTTCCTTATGTACTTTGGCTATTCACCTCTTATCAGATATATGGTTTACAAATAATTTTTCCCATTCCGTAGGTTGCCTTCTCATTTTGTTGATGGTTTATTTTGCTGTGCTGTGCAGAAACCTTTTAGTTTGATGTAGTCCCTCTTATCTTTGCTTTTGTTGTTTGTGCTTTTGGTGTCATAGCCAAAAAATTATTGTCAAGACCAGTGGTAAGGAGCTTTTCCCTGTGTTCTCTTCTAGGTTTCATGGTTTTAGGCCGAAATTTCTTTATCATGACTGTAATGGTGGTTTCATGACTATATATTTTTCAAGACTCATTGAATTACATACTTAAAATTAGTGAATTTTATTTTTTATATGTTACGCCTCAACAAAGAACCATAAACAAATTGAATGTCTACTGTCTGTCAGATGCTGTGTTCGGAATGTGATTCAGTTAATTTGATGTGGTTCCTCCCACCAGGGAGCTCACAGTCTGTAGATGTGGTGTAGAAAGATTTGCAGTTCAGAGAGATAAGAGCACTAAAGAGAAGTCCTGATGAGGCACAAAGGAAGGTGTTCTTGTTCCGGGAAAGCCCCACGAAGAAGCTGCTTGGCTTCTAGTTTGATGGGTGAGCAGGAGTCAGATGAATGTAGAGGGGAAGGGTATTCCAGGCGAAGGCATGTGAGTTTGAAACTGCAGGTTATGTTTTATAAACCACAAGGAGCCTGGTATTGCTGGAGCCCTGGAGCTGTGAGATTTATGTTGAAGTGGTAAGAGTTGAAGCTGGACAGGTTGGCAGAGAGAGAAAAAGTGGAGCATTTCTCATATTTGCCTGACAAACTCACATTGCAAGAGAAATTATGTACTTGAGAGACAAACCCTCCCTATTGGATGAGAAATGAGATGATCAATGCACCTGTCATTTCTATTCATTCCTTTGCTTTTGGCTTCAAAACAAACAGAACAACAGAAATCTTGCTTTTACAAAATCAACTGTTTTAAAATAGGAATTCTTCCTGGACAGACCTCAGCTGAATTTGTGTAACTAAGGCTGTACTTCAGCTTTCGCACGTTACAGGGAAGAAATACATTTTAGGGTTTGAGAAAGCCTTTATTTAATACCAGCCATCTGGGAAAACTGCTGAGATTAGTAGGACATGGCTTGTGCCTTCAAGCAGATATCAGTTTCCTTGTACCAACAGGGAGAAGTACAAAATCTCCCTCACCTTACATATTTTGGAAAGGAGAAAACCTTACGAAACTGCTTGTTGATTCAGCCTCATGTATATGACATTCTTGAACATCACTATGCTTGGAGCGATGCAGGGAAATGTATGTATGTGTCAGAGTGTGGCGGGAGCAAAAGTGCACAGGAGTTGGGTTAATGAGTGGAACGGCTGATGTTGAGAGCCTGCTCTAAAGTCCGGGGCTTTCTTGTGTATTACAGGCAATGGATTTTGAAGGCTGGGCCGACACCCTCTTTCTTCTGCAGTTCACCCTCTCTTGTGTGATGGGGTAAGCCTTTGCTGCCTTGTTAACAGATAGTTTTTCGAGGCAGATTTGTTCTAGTGTCTTTTTGCCTCATTCCTTAGTATCCTGTTCTGTCTCTTGAGTGTATCAGCTTAGGATAAACCTCCAGATTCAAGTGGTTTCACCACCCTTGGGAATGTGCCCTCAGGGCTACCAAACTGATCTCAAAGTCATGCTTAGAAGGATGAAGGAAAAAAACTAATATTTACCCAATAAGATAGTATGTGATAAGCACCATTATATTTCAACATGCATTATTTACTTTTATTTCTACATTGACCATTTGACAGATATTGTTGTCCCTTACCTATGAGAAAGCAGGCCCAGAATTCAAGTAAATTGTCTTAAGTTTGCAGAATTAGTAGGTAGCAGTGGCAGCCTTTGAATTTAGGGCTGACTTCTCCCTGCCAGGTTGTAGAAGGCAAGAGGATATCTGCAAATGTGCTGTTATCTGCCTCTTCTCTTCACCTCCAAATATCCCTAATGCTTTTTTCCCTCAACCAGTCATTTCACTCGATATTTGTGACCAGATCTGGCACAGGCTAGGTACATAGTGATTGGATGCTTCAAAATAAAGTTGACATGATACCTTGGTACTGAGTCAGGCTTCGAAGCCTCATTGTAAAATCTGGGGCTGCTGACTGCTGCCACTTGGTTGTTAAGTGAACTATATCCCCTCTTAAAGTAGTTCTCATTTGCTTTTCTTCCATCCTTAAGAATCTCTCTTGCCTTCACCCTGGTCTGGAATCATATTGGCCTCACAGTGACATGCACACCTGAGCCAGGGTCTGTGAGTCCTGAGCTTTCTGTCTGGGTTAGGTGAATTAAGACTGTGATTTAAAAAGAGTACTCATGATTGTGAATGGTGGTTTCAAGGTTTTGGTGCGGTAGCTGGGAAAAGCACCTGATCGTTAAATGTACGTGTGTTTCTCTTTAATGAAATTAAAAAAAATTCTGAAGCTGCAGTATAAGCAGCAGTGGAGTAGGGAAAGCTCACAGTCAGTGGGCGACTAGTAGAATGTACTGGCATGGCCAACACTGTTTCTCTTGGCTACAGGTTATTATAAAATCAGCAGTTGAATCTTACTTATAAGATACCTTTTCCTTCTTTTTTCCAGATTTATCTTGATGTATGCCACAGTACTCTGCACTCAGTATAATTCTGCTCTTACAACTACAATAGTTGGCTGTATTAAGGTGAGTGGAAAAAATACTGTTCTCTTTTGGGTGCCTTCTTTATTTGAAAAGTGTTCCTCTAAAATACATCTGGCTGTGGCCTTAAGCCCCATCATTCTTATTTCCTCATGTGTTGCCTTGGTAGTTTGACGACTTGTGGGGTGGTTGCTAGAACAATCCTTGAGAACTCAGGGAAAGCATCATCTCTACTTCCAGGCAACTTAGGTCTGAGGAGTATGGGAAAAGGAGAATGTGTCATCTCAGAGCAGAGGAAGGAGAGTCAGCCCTGTTTCTCACAGAGCAGATGACTAGCTTGGTTCTGATAGGTTTGTCCCTTTAACTCCCAATGAGAATTGTTCTCTGCCTCGCTGAGTTCTGGCTGTTCTGTAGGAAAAGGATGCCTGCCAAAAGCTAATCCAGCGAGTTTTCCTAAGCGTGAGCCAAACCTTAAATGGCCCACTTTTAAAAGCTGTATCTGACATTTCCAGTGATGTCATTTCCTCCTGATCCATTTTATTTGAGGGAGGCTCATTTGTCTTCAGCCAGGAGAGCCAAGCTGACTTGAATATTGAGCTGCAGTTAGTGACTTGAAGCCTGAGGCCTCTTTCATCTGACTTTGTGATTCTGGTGCTTTAAGATGGAAGAGGCCACAGCATCCCTGAATTCCAAAAGAATTAGTGAGGTAGGCTTGCTTTCTAAGAAAAGCAGGATAGAGGTAGGTCCTGGATCATTTGGAGGAAAGAGTGCAGTTGCCCTTGGAACTTACTTTCTGGTGCCCCATTTGTCAATAGCGAGGGAAGGGGTTACAGAGGCAAAGTTTGTACTGTTGTGCTATGTTTCCCTTTACACCCCCAGTGGAGTTGTGTCTGCCTGACCTCATTTTAGAAACTAGATTTGGGTTAAAACTTCAGAAGGTCTGTGTCTTCAAATCATGGATTTGGAGTGTTTGGTGTGAATAGAATTCTAAATTAAACTATAACAAGTAGTTGTGTGACTTCCCGTGAAAGCTAGAGATAGGTATTCAAAGGCCTGGCCTTAGCTCTCAGCCCTGTTTCGGTTTTTGTAAAGTGAGTGCTTCAAGAGCAAAGTAGATGACTTGCCTTTTCAGAATAAAAACAGTAAGAACATGAGAGACAGAACAGTTGGTGCCATGTTTTTAACCAAGAAGAAGGATGGTGAGGGAAAGTTATTTAGCAGATCACTAAACCTATTTGCTTAGAATCTCTTAGTGTACGTTCTTTATCTTTATTAGCATGGGGTACAAATACAGTCATGCTCTCATTACCATAAAGTCCAGTACTTTTCTTTTGATATTTCTTCCTTCCCACAGAACTGTATGAACTTAGTCCAAAGGGAGCAGTTTTACTTCCAAACTCTAGAGGGAGGGGAAAAAATGGATTATCTGATTATAGTTGACCCTTAAACAATGCAGGTTTAAACTGCTCTGGTCCACTTAATACTCGGATGTTTTTCAGTAGTGAATATCACAGTACTGCACCATCTGTGGTTGTTGAATCCACAGATGCTGAATCACAGGCAAGGAGGGCCATCCATAAGTTACAGTCGGATTTTCCACTGCACCCCTAACCCCTGCTTTGTTCAAGGGTCAGCTGTGGTTTATAATTGCTGTTGCTTCTCACGGCCATGTGGTTTTGCTATTAAAGGATGTCTTATACCTTCAGACAGATGGGAGTACCCTGATGTCCTTGCTGGTTTGGAGTGTTTCAGGACACAGTGGAGCTTCTTTCATTAGCCTCCCAGTTACAGCCCTTGTAGCTCAGTTACTGTTCCCCAGCAGGCTTCAGGCTTCCTTCTGTGCTTGAGGATCCTAACCCCATAAACCCTTGGGTCAGCATTCCTTGTTTCGCCTGAGTGTGGTGGGAAAATTACTTAGGAGAGCTAGTTAAACACGGAAATTCCTAGGCTCACCTCAGATGTATTGAATCAGAATCTCTAAAGCAGGACATGGAAATCATCAGGGTTTCCAGCTGAGTCTCAGGTGTGCTAAAGGCTGAGATTGCGGTCTTAGTTTTGAGCTACCAGCGCAGACTCTTCTGTGCTTCCTGGTAAGTTCTACTTTGGGAACATGAGTGTCTTTTCTGATAGAAAACCTTGGTTAGGATACCCTAATATATACTTGAAGTTTTTCTAACTTCTGGGGCTTCCCTGATGGTCCAGTGGCTAAGACTCCGCACTCAGGGGCCCCGGGTTCGATCCCTGGTCAGGGAACTAGATCCCATATGCCACAACTAAAGATACCGCATGCCAAAACTAAGACCTGGCGTAGCCAAATAAATAAATAAATATTTCAAAAAAAGTTTTTCTAACTTCTGACTGATTTTGAGCAACAAGGGTTGAGTTCTCTGTCCTTTCCCTTTCTGAAGTTCCTTGGGCAGCTTATGCAAATTAATCTCTCTTTTCCCTGGATCTCTGTATTCCAAGAGGTCCTGTTACACATTTTCCCAAGTTGTCTACCAACCTTGTTTACTGTTACATGGTATTTAATTTTATTTTTTTCCTCTCAAATAATAAGAAAATCTGCTCTAAAATAACTTTCTGTCTCCATCCTTAGACCTAGAAGAGGCTGACATAATTTTGAGTGCTCTCTCAAAGCATACTCCATTAAAAAAATAATTTTGAAGTTTGTTTTTGGCTTCTTAAAAACACTGTGGCACTATACTTTCTGCTTCATAGGTCTAATCGGAGAGAGCCCAGGTACTAAAAATATTTGTGACATTTACCGTTTCTGGCAGTTGTAATAGCACAGAGGGAGGCAGTGACTTAATGTGAAAGAAGAGAGGTTAGGGAAGAACTAAATAAGAGATGAAACTTTGGAAAACTTTTTTTTTTTTTTTTTTGCGGTACGCGGTCTCTTACTGTTGTGGCCTCTCCCGTTCGGAGCACAGGCTCCAGACGCGCAGGCTCAGCAGCCATGGCTCACGGGCCCAGCCGCTCCACGGTATGTGGGATCTTCCCGGACCAGGGCACGAACCCGTGTCCCCTGCATCAGCAGGCGGACTCTCAACCACTGCGCCACCAGGGAAGCCCTGGAAAACTTTATATCACCTTTACGGTCTGAGGATAATTAAAAGGGAGCCAGATGCTTTCACTGCCTGGGCCCAGTTCTATCCCTGGTCTAAGAAGTAAGATCTCACAAGCCAAAAAGGGAGTGAGATAAGCAGAAGATGTTTACACCTGGGAGTTTAAGGGAGTTGGGAGAGGTGATTTTAGGTATGCTACTTTGAGATGACTTCCCCTGTGGTTTTTTAAGGTGCCAAGGAAGATTGCTCTAGAAACAGTCTTTGAGTTGGTAAATTCCCCACCATCCCTTTTTTCCTTTTCAAGAAAGAGGGAAAGATGCTTGCATGTAAGCAGATTTTCCTTCTTCACTCTCCCCTGGCAAGTCAACTGCTACCTCTATGGGAGGAAAAAAGCACTCTTCTCTGAGATTGCTAAATGTGCCTTGGTGTTTTCTGCCCCTAGTAATAGCAGTGCTTTTCTTTCTAGATTGATAATGTCAGCGCGTGCCACAGGGCAGGGAAAGTTTGATAATCTTTTTAGTATTCTTCAGTATCAGTGAAAGCATTTAGCTTTCAGAGAGAGACTGGGAAGAGACTGATGTCATTGTTTTTTAATTAGTTAATGTTCATGCTCATACTACACTCATTTTAGGGTCGTTGGGTTTTTGTTATTTTCTGTTTATTTGTTTTTGTATTTTAAGGATATATGTTTGGGTCTTTGTATGGATGAGTTTATATGAATATTGAAAAAGTTCAGTTAAACCTATGAAACAGTATATTGCCATTTTTCTTTTTAGAATATATTAATAACTTATATCGGAATGGTCTTTGGTGGAGATTACATTTTCACATGGACAAACTTCATTGGCTTAAATATCAGGTAAGTAAAAATATTTAATTGTAACCACTTTGATGAGTGGATTTGGATTGTCAAATAGTTACGGTAAGCTTAGACTGTTTCACAGCAAATTTGTTCATTTATTATTAGACAAATATTTATGGAGTGCCTGCAATGTACTATATATATTTTTTTTTATTAAAAAATTTTTTATTGGAGTATAATTGCTTTACAATGTTGTGTTAATTTCTGCTGTACAGTGAAATGAATCAGCTATATGTATACGTATATCCCCTCCCTCCCACCCCACCCCATCTAGGTCGTCACAGAGCACCAAGCTGAACTTCCTGTGTTTTATAGCATGTTCCCACTAGCTATCTGTTTTACCCACAGTAGTGTTTATATGTCAATCCTAATCTCCCAGTTTGTCCCACCCTTCCTTTCCCCACCACCACCCCGTTGTGTCCACATGTCCCTTCTCTACGTCTTTATTCCTGCCCTGAAAGTAGGTTCATCTGTACCATTTTTCTAGATTCCGCATATATGCGTTAATATACGATATTTGTTTTTCTCTTTCTGACTTACTTCACTCTGTATGACAGACTCTAGGACCATCCACATCTCTACAAATGACCCAGTTTCGTTCCTTTTTATGGCTGAGTAATATTCCATTGTATATATGTACCACATCTTCTTTATGCATTCATCTGTCGTTGGACATTTAGGTTGTCTCCATGAACTGGCTATTGTAAATAGTGCTGCAGTGAACATTGGGGTACATGTGTCCTTTTGAATTATGGTTTTCTCAGGGTATATGCCTAGTAGTGGGATTGCTGGGTTACATAGCAGTTCTATTTTTCGTTTTTTAAGGAATCTCCATACTGGTCTCCATAGTGGCTATGTCAATTTACATTCCCACCAACAATGCAAGAGGGTTCCCTTTTCTCCACACCCTCTCCAGCATTTATTGTTTGTAGATTTTTTGATGATGGCCATTCTGACTGGTGTGAGGTGATACCTCATTGTAGTTTTGATTTGCATTTCTTTAATAATTAGTGATGTTGAACATCTTTTCATGTGCCTCTTGGCCATCTGTATGTCTTCTTCGGTGAAATGTCTATTAGGGCTTCCACCCATTTTTTTGATTGGGTTGTTTGTTTTCTTGATATTGAGCTGCATGAGCTGTTTGTATATTTTGGAGATTAATCCTTTGTCTGTTGTTTCATTTGCAAATATTTTCTCCCATTCTCAGGGTTGTCTTTTCCTCTTGTTTATGGTTTCCTTTGCTGTGCAAAAGCTTTTAAGTTTCATTAGGTTCCATTTGTTTATTTTTGTTTTTATTTTCATTACTCTAGGAGGTGGGTCAAAAAAGGTCTTGCTGTGATTTATGTCAAAGAGTGTTTTTCCTGTGTTTTCCTCTAAGAGTTTTATAGTGTCTAGTCTTACATTTAGGTCTTTAATCCATTTTGAGTTTATTTTTGTGTATGGTGTTAGGGAGTGTTCTAATTTCATTCTTTTACATGTAGCTGTCCAGTTTTCCCAGCACCACTTATTGAAGAGGCTGTCTTTAAACTATACATTTCACGTCTTTCAATAATGCTTTTTAAGAAAAGGGAGACAGTGGTTCCATATTTTATCCACAGTTTTTGGGGAGTCTTTTCTGGAAGTTGAACCCCTTTTATTTAGCCTTCAAAGAATAATCCTTTATTTATTGTGCTAGATGTCAATGCAGTGTTCTCAAGAAAATTCCAGGCTAAAGAATACCAGCTCTGTTAGAGTTGCTTTATATGTGTCTAACCTTGGACATATCACTGCATTTCTTTAGACTTTATCTTCAACAGTGATGAGGGTGACTTGCATGAAAGATCTTTTTCAGTTTGAGAATTTTGAATTTCATGCTTTTAAACACTATTTATATGCTTTAAAATTCTCAAATTTTAGAGACCTCTGTCCTGAGCTCAAGACTTTTATATGTAGTAGCCCACTTGACATCTCTGGCTGACATGTCAAAAACTGAACTCCTTCATTTTCTCCAAAGTCTCTTCCACCTCCACAGCCTCTGCATCTCAGCTGATGGAGCCTCCATCCTTCTAGCCTCTCAGTTCAAAAGCCTTGGAGTCATCCTTGGCTCTTCTGTCTTATACCCAGTATCCAGTTTGTTAGCAAATTCTGTTGGTTCTGCCTTCAGAATATCACTTTTCACCATGTGCATAACTTCCATCATCATCTAAGCTACCAACATCTTTTGCCTAGATTACTGCCTAGTCTTGTGTACTTGTATCCCTGGTTTAACTCATCCCCCCATCCCACCCCTAGTCAGTTCTCAAGAGTTGACAGTATATTCCTTGTAAAAGGTAAGTCAGAACATGTCACTCTTCTTTTTACTCCCCTTCCCCCATGTCTCTCCAGGTCCCAAAGTCCTGACAAGGCCCTACAAGATCTATCCCCCTCTTGTCCTCCAAGCTCAACTCTTGCTTCTCTTCTCCCTCACCTCACTTCATCTACACAGACCTCCTTGCTGTTTAGAATACAAGGCATGCTCTCTCTTTAGGTGCTTGGACAGGATATTTCCTCTACCTGGAACATTATACTGCCAGATACTTTGCGTGGCTAATTCCTTTATGCCTATAAATTTTTGCTCAAATGTTACCTATTCAAGGAGGTCTATCCCGACCACCTTATTTAAAATTGCAGCCTGCTCTTCCTCTTCTGATACTCCCAAACCCTCTTATTCTACTTTTCTATTTATATTTATATATATTACCTATTTTCTATCTCCCCTGCTATAATGTAAGTTCTGTGAGGGTATGGATCTCTGCCTGTATTCTTCACTCACGTTTCCCAAGCTCCTAGAATGAATCCTGGCCATTGCTTAATAAATATTTGCTTGATCGGATTGCTGTATATTGCTGTATGGATTGGTAAAAAAACACTTTGGAAACTGTAAAGCTCTTTTCTAGAATATGGTAGTATCTTTTTTTTTAATTTGCAAGAAAGTATATAACTTCTCTTGAGCTTTTATTTCTTCAAATGTAAACAAATGATAGTACCTATTTTACCTTTCTTATGAATCAATATGAGAATTTAATATTCAGTACTAATATTATTAATAGGTTAGTAATTGTAAACAAATGATACCTATTCTACCTTTCAAATGTAAACAAATGATAATACCTATTCTACCTTTCTTATGAATCAATATGAGAATTTAATATTCCATACTAATATTATTAATAGGTTAGTAATTCATTGTTTCCCCTTCCCTGACATTTATTTGCCACTATTGTTGTTCGCCTTTTAGAGGAAAAATCATTTTTTACTTGTGCGGTAGGAGTTGGTGAGAGGATGGGTATGTAAGTATACCTGAGGATTGCATATTATAGAAGGAAGATGAGTAGCTGAGTCTCAGATCTTGGTCAGAGTCACAATTCTGATGCTTGCTACCTGTGTGATTTTGAAAGAGTTGTTTATCTTTTCTGAGCTTCAGTTTTCTTATGTGTTTGGGATAGAAATACCTATCTCTTTAGAGTTGTTGGAATGAAATAATCCAGTGAATGTAAAGTACCTGATTCATCGCTTCACATCTATGCTTAGTAAATATCAGTCTCTTTCATTAATAGCTGTGAAGAAGGGCCAGGCTGTAAGGATCAACATGGTGAACCAGTTTTGACTTTGGATGTGGCCTAAGTTTCCTTCATTTCTAAAAATCTAGATTAAAGAATCATTATGACACGTTATAGACCCGATTCAGAGATGCCTTGATTTTCTTTTTGTCCCCTTCAAATGAGAACTCGATAGTCAAAATGAAATAAAAGCTGCTGTTTGCATTTTCAGATATCTGCAATTCAAATCTCTTATAGTATCTTATAAGAAATATTAGGTTTTTTTTTTTTTTTCACGTTTCAGGCTACTTAAAAAAAACTTTGAAGTGCCTGAGTATGCTGGAATGTTACAACGTATGTCAGCCTAACATACATAACATCTTGAAAATTCTTCCAGTGGAATTTCTTTTTGTGTTAAGTAGTGCATTATAGTTCTGGTTAAACAGTACTGTTTGCTAGCAAGGTTAGTTGATAATGATGTCATTGGTACTCTTCTCCTCTGTAGTATTTTTAATAATTCCTAATTGCTTTCACATTTTATTGTAATAAATTTTACATGCCGTATCTCTTCTTTTTTTTTTTTTTTTTTTTTTTTTTTTGCGGTACGCAGGCCTCTCACCGTTGTGGCCTCTCCCGTTGCGGAGCACAGGCTCCGGACATGCAGGCTCAGCGGCCATGGCTCACAGGCCCAGCCACTCTGTGGCATGTGGGATCTTCCCAGACTGGGGCACGAACTCGTGTCCCCTGCATCGGCAGGCGGACTCTCAACCGTTGCGCCACCAGGGAAGCCCTACATATGCCGTATCTCTTCAATCTCTGTTTCATTATAAGGTTAAGGACAATAAGTGGTATACTTAGTCACCAGTCAGCGTTCAAATTATTTGCAGAGTTGGGATTAAAATCCAGGTGACCTTCTGTTTCAAATACTCTTTCCATTACAACATGCTTTACAGCATTTGTAAAGGAAAGTATATGTTGCCTTTTTTTCTTTCACTTTTTCTCTTTAAAATGAAAATTATGGTTTTATTGGTTTTTTTGACTTATCTTCCACTAGTTAATAAGCAGACTCATAGGTTGTGAATATTACTTCTTTTTAAAATGTGAAAACCAAACTTAAATTGGCTACTTAATAGATTTCACTTTGATTGGACATGGTGTCAGTCCATCCTTGGCTGATTGCACTTTGAAGGAAATCACTAATTAAACTGTACTCTTAAAGGATTCTCTGATTAAACTCAGATGCATCTAGCTCCCCTTCACCCTGCCTGGTTTCTTTGCTGTTTTAAGGAAAGTTTAAATAGCCCCCTCTGATATGATTCAATTCCAGGAAGCAGGAGGTTTGCATTGCTGGCTTCTCAGGCTCCATTCAAATTTGATACTGTGATTTATGAAGGCTTTTTTTTTTTCTTTTTTCAGTAGGGCTCTGTGGGGAGCCTGGCTGTCTCTAACTCCCCTAAGTGCCTTTTTCCAGTGGCCAATTAGTGCATGTTCACCCAAGCCCAAAAAAGCAACAGAGCAAGTGGGGAATGAATAGTGAAGGGTGGTGACAGAACACGCTTCTGTACTTTCTTCAGAGGTTGGGCTCTGGCCCGTGGCTTTGGCCCGAGTAATGTATCCTCTCCAGATAATGATATCATCATCCCCATAACTGCCCGGCCTAGAATTTGTAGAATCTATGGAGCTTATCTTTATCTGTGATTCTTTTTTTTCCCTTCCATTAAAAAAAAAAAAAATTAACATATGATTTAAATACAGTAAAATGTCCCCCTTTTCCTGTGCAGTTCTGCACGTTTTGACAAATGCATACAGTTATGTAACCAACTATTACAGTTATGTAACCACCAACTCAAGGTATAAAATAATTGTATTACCCCCCAAAATCTCCCTATGTCCCTTTGCATTGACCCTCTCTCCCCGTACAAAGATCTGTTTTCTATCCATATGGTGTCCAGAATGTCATATAATGATACATAATGTTATGTAGCTCTTGGTCTGACTTCTTTTGCTTAACATACTGCATGTGAGATTCCATGTTGCATTTGAGATTCTGTGGTGTGCATGTATCAGTAGTTTGTACCATTTTACTGCTGAGTAGTATTCCATTATGGATACATCACAGTTTGTTTATGCATTCATCAGCTGAAAGTTATTTGCATAGTTATCAGTTTTTAGGTGTTTTGTGTTAGCTGCTAAAACATTTGTTTAAAAGTTGTGTATGAACATAAGTTTTCATTTCACTTGGGTAAATACTTAGGAGTGGAATTTCTGGGCCCTATGGTAAGTGTATATTTAACTTTGTTAGAAGTTGCCAAACTATTTTCGAAAGTGTCTGTACCATTTTGTGTAACCCCCAGCCGTGTATGAGAGTTCTAATTGTTCCGCATCCTGGCCCTTGGTATCGTCAGTTTGTCTTTGTTTTTCAAATTCTAGACATTCTAATAGATCTGTAGTGGTGTCTCATTGTGGTTTTAATTTCCCTAATGATTAATGATGTTGAGCATCTTTTCATGTGCTTATTTGCCATCTGTATGTATTCTTTGGTAAAATGGCTATTCAAATATTTTGCTCATTTCAAAAACTTGAGTTGTTTTCTTAATGAGTTTTGAGAGTTCCTTATATCGGTATATTGTGGATACATGTCCTTTATCAGATGTGTGACTTGCAAGTAGTTTTTCTCGGTCATGGCTTGCTTTTCATTTTCTTAATCTCTTTTGAAGAGCAAAATTTAAAATTTTTCATGAAGTTTAATTTACCAGTTCTTTTTTCTTTTATGGGTTGTGCTTTCAGTGCTGTGTCTAAGAAATCTCTGCCTAACCCAAGGTCACGAAGATTTTCTCTTATATTTTCTTCTAGAAGTTTTACAGTTTTAGGTTTTATAGTTAGGTATATAGCCTGTTTTGTAATAATTTTTATATGTGGTGTGAGGTCTGGATGAAGATTCTTTTTCCTGTGTATGTGTTTTTTTAATATAGATATCCAATTGTTCCAGTACCTTTTGTTGAAAATACTGTTCTTTGTTGAATTGCCTAATTCTTCATAACACTCTTTTGAAGTTCTTTTATTATCACTGTTTTATAAATGAGGAGGCTGAGGCTTAGAAAGTTTGAGTTGAATGGATTCTGAAGACATGCATTGAGCCTGTTTCTGTGTGCCAGGCATCGTGCTCCAGAGAGACATGGTGCATTCACTCATAGCTCTGCCAAGGTCACAGAGCTAGTAAGTCATTAAAGGATTTTAACCCAGATGCGTTGGACTCCAGAGTCCAAGTTCTCACCCCTTAATGAATTATCATTCAGTAAATGACTGATTAGTTGTAATGTAACCTAAGTAAACCATATGTAGCCATTGTTACCTTAGATTCTCAGCTATTTGAGGGTAGAAACCACTTGTCTTATTTATAGTTGTGTCAGTATTTATCAGTTCCTGGTCCATAATAGGCATCCAACCAGTAATAATAATAACAAAATACCAGACAATATTTTTTATGCTTAGGCATTGCCCTAAGTACTCCATACTTCATCTTTAAAACAGCCCTCTGAGACAGATGCTGTGTATATTCCATCTCATAGTGGGGCTGAGAAACTTGCCACATACTACCCAGCTGGTAAATATTCAATCCTTGATTGCCTTCCACATTTTCTTAACTGCAATCTAGTAAATGGTGAATAGGTGAATGCACTTATTTTCATATCCCTTCAGGATGTGTCATCATACTGGTTATATAACTCTTAAGTCGGCCTCCTTTTGTGTAACACAACCCATTTTACTGTAGCTTCTGACACCAAACTAGAGTCTCTGCAGTCTTCGGGGTGGGCCATGGCGCAGCTCAGAGTCTAGCTCCAGAGTTAGCTTCTGAGGACTTTGGTCTAGCGGTCTCTGCCCAGCGCCTGAATCTACAGTTCGTTCCTTGTGGACTCCTTTGCCTGTTTCCTTAGGAGCATGTGTTGCTTCCTAGTTCCAGACTTCTCCTCCTGAATAATTCCATCCTAGCAGACTCTCTTCTGGTTCTAGGCTTCTCCTGAAGTAAGGACTTACTTACTTACAAGTAAGGACATGTCCTTACTCCTGAAGTAAGGACATTTTACTTAGTAGTTCTCTCATTTGGAGAGAGA
Source organism: Phocoena phocoena (assembly GCF_963924675.1). Taxonomy (NCBI): domain Eukaryota; kingdom Metazoa; phylum Chordata; class Mammalia; order Artiodactyla; family Phocoenidae; genus Phocoena; species Phocoena phocoena. The sequence goes on along the minus strand of NC_089219.1, from coordinate 57,912,730 downwards.
GAGGACAACAGTTACCAGGCTTTTTAGAGTTAAATAACTGGCATCTCACTAGAATAACTTGGACTTTTAAATAGGATGCAGGGAGGTTAGCTAGCCCTTGGTTATAGTATAATTCCTTACAGAAGAGCACTGAAATAGAATATAGCCCAAAAATGTGTGTTTTGTTATGGGTACTGCTGCTAGCTATTTATATATAGTTCACTTTTCATGACCTCAGTTTTCATGTGCTCAGTTTTTAAGCTAGAGTTGTCTATCCTAGTTCTGCCACTAAACTTCTCTGATTCACCCTGAGGAAGTCCTGTGAAACTGTGTCATGTGGTCATTAGGTCTAAAGTTATTTTGCAGAAGACTAATGACATTTGAAGGAACTTCTTCCAGGTGTAGGAAACACATAAAATATATTATCTTTTTAAAAGTTCTGATGGGAGTTCTCTACCCTCATTTTAAGTTGTTTTAAGAGGCAGGAAAGAAAAAGGAACAGAAGTAGGGGAGAAAATGATGGAAATGCTTGAGTAGTTTGGACTCAGCTCCGAGTTGATTAGTATCAAAGATGCCATACTGATTTCTTGAGGGAAGAGCAAGTGGAAAGGTCCTGAAGTGGGAGTGTGCCTGGTGTGTTCAAGAACCAGCAAGGAGGCCAGTGTGGCAGGTGGGAGTGGAGTGCCTGAAATGAGATGGGACCGTAGAGGTAATGGGGTGGGGGCAGATTAGGGACAACTTTTTTTTTTTTTTTTTTTGCGGTACGCGGGCCTCTCACTGTTACAGTGGTGGCCTCTCCCGTTGCGGAGCACAGGCTCTGGACGCGCAGGCTCAGCGGCCATGGCTCATGGGTCCAGCTGCTCCGCGGCATGTGGGATCCTCCCAGACCGGGGCACGAACCCGTGTCCCCTGCATCGGCAGGCGGACTCTCAACCACTGCGCCACCAGGGAAGACCCCTAGGGACAACTTTTAAGAGATAGGAAGAGAGTTGGAGGATTTTGAATAGAGGAGTGACAAGATCTGATTTAATTTTAATAGGACCACCCTGGCTACTGTGATGAGACCAAAAGAGGGGAAGTGTGAAATGTTTATATTAATAGTAATGGCTTTCATTTATATAGGAATCACATAGCATTTATAATAACATTAGGCATTTATATGGCATTAATAATAGCAATGCCGAGGCCCTTTTAATACATTCCCTCAAAAGAGCTTTCAACAGCTGTCATCACTCAAAGGTCACAAAGTATCTATCCAGACTGGCACCAGTAATAAAGGTTGTGGTAGTCTCAGGAACTAAAATCACACAGAGTTGCTTGGGAGATTTCACAGTGGAAAGGATACTTAGGCCAGGACTTGACCAGTGGGTAGGATTTGGAGAGGTGAGAAAGAGAAGGGAGGGTATTCCAGCCACGCAGTACTGCGTGAGCAGAAGTGTGGGGCTGGAAAGGCAGATGTTGGGTGGAGGCTGGGGAGGTGCTGGTAGGGACTCCAGTACAGCTAGAGCAAGACGTATTTCACAAGGGTGAAACAGGCCTCCCTCAGTATTTCCTGGGGATTGGTTCCAGGACCTGCCGTGGATGCCGAAATCTGCAGATGCTCAAGTCCCGTGGTCAGCCCTCTGTATCTGTGGGTTCTACATCTGCAGGTACCGAGGGCTGACTGTGCTAGAGAAGTAGGTTGGTGCCCGAGTGCAGAGTGCCTTGAATGTCTCATAATGGGAAGGATGAATACCCAGCTAGGAAAATACTCTGAGAGTTACTAATACACTACAGATGGTAGAGGGTAGGTCAAGTCTTGCTTACTCATAATACAATTAAGGTCTAATTGGGATGACAAAACCAGGAAGGTTTTACTATACTTAGGACTCCTTGACTTTCTGGATGAATAAATTGGTGTGCAGCCACAGAGATGGGGGAGAAGTGACAACTGCCAAAACCCCTTTCTTCTTTCTGCGTTTGGCAGTATTCGTCCCTGGTATGCCGTAGCATTTTGACTCTTACCCCTATTGGATGTCTGCTGTATGCTGATTAACCTTTTGAAAATGATCTGTTGTCCTATTAAGTCTGTAGTTTAGTTATATGGTTTAACATATAATTATATATAACATTGTTATATAAATAAATTATATAATTTAATTCTCACATCAGTCCTGTAAGGGTGGTAGTCTAATTACCATTTCACAAATGAGGAAACTAAGGTTCTGAGAGGTTCTGAGAGTAACTTGCCCCACATTATAGAATTTTGCAAATGTCACAGAGCCCACAGTTAAATGCTTTCTAGTCAACCCTGTGTCACCTCTCTGTTTCCCTTTGTTCAGATAGGAGCTCTGGAAGATAGATGAAGAGGCAGCATAGCTCTGCTTTATGTGCCTGGTGAGAAAGATGAGAAAAGGGTCCCCAGCAGCTGCTGCGTGTGGAGTGAAGATGGGGTGTCCCTGGTCACTGTAGGAGGAATGTACTCAGAGGCCCTGCCTCAATTATTTGGCAGAAATTGCGTGTATTAGGAAATCGCAGTAAAAGTCAAACTGTCTTAGTTCATAGGTCTTGATACTGGTTGACATATTTTACACATGGAATATGGAAGGCAGGGTCTAATCTAAGAGGCAGAGCTACCTGGCTACACCGGTGAACAGACAAGTCAGCTGCAGGGGGAGATGGAGACAGCCTGTTCCTTCAGACTCTTGTCCGCGGCCATGGAGCTGCTACATGGAGGGGCGTTTTTAGTATATGTTTGTAGGATGGATTTCTAATCGTATGAGGCTGGTAAACATGTCCATGGCTGCGTAGGTCTCGGAGAGGTAGGTTGTACTTGCCTGATCTCTGGAAGATCAGAAGCGGATCAGAGCAGGTGAAGTGGCACTTGCCAGCCAGGCTTGTGGCATTCTAGCTAGACTCCTGTCTGCAGGACACTCTTGCTTTGTCTCTTTCTTCTGTTTCTTTCCTGGCTGTGTCTGCCACAGCAGGTCTCAGTGAATTAACAATATTCACTGAATATTAGGCAGATGGAGAATTGCTTAAGATTTTTAACAATCAGTGTTTAGGATTGTCGAATATATAAATATATAAATACCAATTCCAAAGTATCAGAGGTCAACTTTAATGTGAATATTTGTAGAGCCAGTAGATTAATGAGAAGTTTTTTGAAGTAGCAGATTTTGATTCAAAATCACTTGATAGTGATGTATAAAAATTTAGATGTAGGCCTTTCCCCCCCAAATTGGGTTTTTTCCCTTTCTTTTCTTAGTCCTCCTCATCTCCTCCTTCCAGCTTCCCCACATTCCCAAAGCTTCTAGGAAGCAATTTATATTCTTCCACAGCATTAACTCATCCTTGCTTTTTGGCACATGGTGTCTTTGTCGATGAATATTTACTTCTTTTCAGGTGATTCAGGAAAGGCCATTTCTGAAGATGTAAACGTTTGATAATGATCAGGTCAGGAATAAAGATGAGATGAAAGCCTTTTATTATTGCCTCATGTTGGAACTTGTGATAACCCGAACAGTCTGTACTCTTTAATCTCCAGAGTTAAGAATAATGGTTTCTGTGTTTTGGTTTTGCTCTGGTTATTTAAACAACTCTGTGGTAACAAGATGCCCTTTTCTTGCATCAGGAATCTTCTTATTATACCTTATCATACCACTGTACCTTTTGTTAACAATGCATCTCGCCTCTAGCCTGTGAGTATTGGAGCTTACATGGAAGTGGGGAGAAGGGAATAAATATTTCCTGATTGCTTACTCTGTGTGCCAGGATTAGGGCCTGGTTCTTTATACGTGTTATCTCATTTATTCTTCAAACAAGTCTAGGTAGATAGTATTATTCTTATCTTTTTAGTACAGAACTAGAATCTCAAGAGAGATTAACAGATTTGCCCAGGGGCACAGAGCTAGCGGTTACATTCAAGATTTGAACCAACACCTAACTCCAGAGTCCATGTTTTTTGTCACACTAACTACACTAGGGATATAGGGTCCCAAGATCGCCATAAGGAGGAAGTCCAGAGTGAATTCCAGGGCGTTCTTTGTCTTCTTCTATCCTACATTGCTCCATTATTTCTATTTAGGTGAAATCGGCTTAACATGAACATAATAGATTGTCTTGACAGGAGAAATAAAAGAGAGCATTGTTATGTTTTAGGTTGTCATAAGAGAGGGGATCTAGAGGAGGATAGGATGAAAGTAAGAAAGAGCATTCCTTCTACTTTTTTGCGGGGTTGGAAGCAAAGGGAAATTGACTATCATGTAGATGTGCATGTGAACCTCAAAGAAGTTTAGCTTTGATCAGGAAGCCTATGGTAGGCTGTCTGTCTCCTTGGGTCCTAGCCCAGCTACCAAGGAAATCATCTACTTGATGCATTAGATAAATAAGAAAAGTTTCCAGAAGAGTCGGATCAAATTCTGAAAGGAAAAAAGAAGAAGAAAAAAAAAGAAATGGAAGAAAGCAACCAGATGAAGGAAAAGATGAAGCTCCGTGAACTCTGGCCCAGGGCTGGGTTCATGAGGCTCCTTTCTTTGAATGGGGCCATAGCAGATATTCAATTCAGCAGTTATTTAATTGTGCTGCTACAAAGTGCCAGGCCTGTGTAAGGCACTCTGTAGAGCTAAGAGTAAAGCCTTGGGAAATTCATAGGCTGATGGGAACAGTATAAAGCCAGGTACCTGCACTATCAAGTGGAGCAGGGGCTATAGGGAGGAAGCCGATTCAGTGGAGAAAATCAGACAGACTTGGGTTTTATTCTGGTCCATGATTAAGATGCTTTGTGACCCTGAGCAAGGTAACTTATGACTTCTGGGACTCAGTTTCTTCATCCCTAAAATGAGCACCTTGAAGGGATATTATAGTGGCAGGAGATGTATGTAAAATGCCTGGCATGTAGTAGACTTTAATAAATGGTCACAATTTGATTATTTAGTACCCTAAATACCTGATCTTGCTTCCTTATTTGCAGGAGCTATGCAGCTTTTACCCTCCTGGGACCGGGATGCCAAAGTCCAGAGGAGAATAGAACTAATTTCAGATAAGCAGCAAATTTATGAATCAGGTGGTCAGGTAGGAGGTGGGGGCCAAATCCAGGATGGAGACATCTGAAAGAGTGTAGGCTAGGCTGCCAGCTGGAGACCCTAGGGAGTCACAGGTGGCAGGCTTGGTGGCAGAGCTGGTCAGGGCAGTTTAGCATGTCGGCTCTTGGAGCTTCTCCAGCTTGCTTTCAGTTTAGTGATTGGGGCAGGAGGCTATGTAGTCCAGGTGAGAGTAGACAAGAATAATCACTGTCGCAAAAGAATGAACCCTCCTGCCGTTAGGTGTGGTAGACAAGTGTGAGGGCTAGCAGCAACCAGCTCAGAGTCTGAGGGCTCAGATGACAGGTTCTCTCCACTGTGACCTTGATTCTAGTGGGAGAGAAACCAACTCTGTGAAATCTCCCCAGGGTCTGCATGTTTACTTACTTATTGGGATGCTTTTTACTCTTATTAAAAATAATATTTCTTTTGTCTTGAATGATTACTTTTGAAAATGCAGAAAATACATATAGAAATCACCTATAACCTTACCGTCCAGATGTAACCATTTTTTTAAAATAAATTTATTTATTTTTTTTGTTTATTTTGGGGTGCTTTGGGTCTTTGTTGCTGTGCGCGGGCTTTCTCTAGTTGCGGAGAGCATGGGCTACTCCTCGTTGCAGTGCGCGGGCTTCTCATTGCGGTGGCTTCTCATTGCGGAGCGCAGGCTCTAGGCACACGGGCTGCAGTAGTTCTGGCACTTGGGCTCAGTATTTGTGGCTTGCGGGCTCTAGAGCACAGGCTTAGTTGCTCCGCCGTGTGTGGGATCTTCCTGGACCAGGGCTAAAACCCGTGTCCCCTGCATGGGCAGGCGGATTCTTAACCACTGCACCACCAGGGAAGCCCCCAGATGTAACCATTGTTAATACTCTTGTTGTGTTCCTTTCAGACATTTTCCTATTATGATGCATATTAATATACATATTCATGTTCATTTAAATAAAATGGGGTTGGACAATACTTAATATTTTGTAAGATTACAAAATACTGTCATTGCCAGTTTTTATTTTATATCATTTAAATGGATGCATAGTATTCTATTGTATGAATTTATATAATTCCCTGTTGTGGGACATTTATCCTTTAGCTAATTTTCTGCAATTATAGATTTTGTGGTAAATACTTTGTCAATAACTCTGTGAAGATGTATACAATTCATCCATGAAATGGATTGCTAGGTCAAAGGATAAGCCGAATTCTAAGGGTTTTTATTTCAACAAATTGTCGTGCAGAAAGGCTATATAAAATTGGCAGTCCTGCTGGCAAGTATGTGCAAACATTCATTTTCCCAGAGCATCAACAGCAGTGGATAATAATATCATGATGAGGGAAATGTCTCTAGTTTGGTAGATGAAAATGCTATATGTTTTAGTTTTTTGTGCTGTTGATTTGTAAAGGTAGCTGCAGTGCTCACACCACTTACATTTGCCATTCCTTCCTTCTTCTCTGATGGTGGTTTTCTATTTTGCAGCATTGCTGGGAGCCTGGTGTATTCCTACATCACCTTCTCTGAAGAGCAGCTGAGCAAACAGTCAGAGGCCAGTAACAAGCTGGACATTAAGGGGAAAGGAGCAGTATGACCGGAGGATTGCATCAGCTACATAGGCCCAAGTTTTTGATCAGCTCGGAACACTGGCAGTTCTTATACAGATTCTGAGGTGTCTTGATCATGGAGAAAAATACCATTCCTTTGCACTTGTACAATCTGAGGATTGATTGCTGCCTTTTAAAATTTTATGAAAGAGACTTATAATTGACTCTTTTAAATATGCCATTTGCATTAATTTATATCAGACTGGAAAATGTACTGGGCTTTTTAATTTATTTTTCTTCTATGCCAACAGTGAAACGTCAATGTTTTGAAAATATTTTATTCCATAGTTTGATATCCAGGTGTCCCTGAGAGCTGCGTATATGAAGTGCTTCACCTGGAGCCTCATCATTCACGTCGTTGCCGCGTCTGGAGGCACTTGAGCCTTCCTTCTGCTGGAAATGCAGCCAAGGATCTTAAATTTCTCTTCTTTGAATTTTCTTTCTTAACAATTGCATTTTCTTCATAAGGATGTCATCACTCCTTTTGCCAAAGATGACATCTTTGGCGCTAAAGAAATGTGTGCGGCTTTGAAGTGTACTGGTTTCCACGCTGGCTTCCCTAAGAACTCATGGGATGAACAGAGTGCTTTCCTTGAAAATATCCTATTCCCTCTTTGTTGTGTAGGATGAGGATAATGAAGGGGCGGAGGAAGTAGGCCTTTTATTCATTTATTCGTCTGTCTCTGATTCATTCATTCAACTAAAATGTACTGAGTATGTAGTTATGTGCCAGGCATTGTGCTAAGTGCTGGGGGTAAAGGGATGTTTTGGAGGTAGTTGCCTTGATCTCACTCCTGCTACAGTGACCAAGGGTTAGACAGAGGACTTAGCTCTGTTGATTTATTTAGAAGACGTTGTGACTATGAACAAGTCATGGGAATTTTTTCAGCTCTCAGAAACTGCAGATCTGTAAGCAGGGTTGGAAGCACCTGTCTACCAGCCCCAGGGCGATGCAAAACCACATGCTACAGTGTATGTCAGTCACATGTATGTGAAAAGCTGCAATTGTAAACCATGCAACTCAGCCTTTCTTCTCTGAGTGAGAGTGGCGTGCAGGGAAGGGGGCCGTCACGTTTCCCCATGCTTCCCACCTCTGGGTTTGGTTGCTACCCTTTTTACTCATCCTTGAATCAATATGTCTGCATCTTATATTTTTGAGTGTATGGTTTGAGGAGAAAGGCTGGTTAGATGTTTCTCCATTGTCGATGCTTGGACTGTCTCTGGCAGTGTCAGTGTTGGAGCCATCACCTTCCTTTCCACTTGCGTGGCACGAGCATACCTATTTCCTTTGGACGCTCCCACCTACATCCCACCTCCCTTGGTCACTTGATGGGCATGCCCGCTTCTCTCAAGACCGGCGCTGCATCCTGGAGAGCAGCTGTGGATGGGCATACGCCTAAATTGCCTCTTTGGGTGGGTCAGGTGTTAACTCGAACACAGTAGTGTGACTTGGCTTAGAGACATCCATTGACTTTGGAGATGAGTGTTTGCTCAGGCCAGCTGTGCAATCATTGTGTAAGAGGCTGGGTACCTTTGTGTTGGTGTACACTCTGGCTTCCATTTCATTAGGTTTGCAATCTACTGGCCTTTGTTGACCTAAACAGTTAGTATTTTGGGGCCTCAACAGGGGACCTGGAAGGTTTTGATTTCTTTTTATTTTTGAAAAAGTATTATATTGAGGTCATTTCACGTTCATATCTTTCCCTTATTTTGTCTTTATCGAAGCCTGGCCGGTGGTGCTGGGTCCCTAGAATTAGCCTCATGGCCAACTCCTAAGTTACAAGCTCCAGGTAAGGGGTCCTAAGCCTCACTTTTTTCCAGTATTATGTGAGCTGAGAAAATTCAAGTGCGAGAATAGGATATTATCTTGTACAAGATATCTTGTTGTCCCTGTTTTATTGATAAGAAAACAAGACTCAGAGAAAGTTAGGTGACTTGCTAGTAAGTCACAATTCCTGTTTTTTCTACTGAACCATGCTGCCAATGATAACCTCCCTTCTCCTCCGAGGGAGTGAGGAAATGAGGCTGCCAGCTAAGCTAGCTTGAGCTCTTTCAGGGAGGCAATCTGTTGATTGAATTTGGAGTCAGAGAGGAATAGGCTTTGTGAATCAGGGAGAATGATGGGTCAGTCTACATGCCTGAGCTTCTGTCTCACTTCCAGGCTGGCCTCGGTTGACATGCACTTCTGGCTGTGAATGTTGCTGCCACTGCCTGGTTTTGCCACTGGGGACAGTGGGAAGTCGTAGGAGCTAATTTTAGCAGTTCTGTTCCTTCTTCTGCCAGCCACATGGAGGAGGGAACTTTGATGTTAGAAATACTTTGTGTGCATTTAGAGGTGTTGGACTAAAACCCCACCAGGGGTTGAACTGCTTCTTGGAGATCAGGTTCCCTTGAAGATATGTCATCTCTCCAGGTTTATTTGAGGAAATCATGAATAGTTATAACTTCACTAGATGCACATGACCTCAGGGCTCCTGGCCTGTGCTGAACTTTCTGGATGCTTAGAAGCAGTAGAGTAGTTTACAGCTTCTGCTCTGTCCATGTTGATTGCTGGATGCCCCCTTCAACTGCCACCAACATTTCAAGATAAGAGAAAGAAGCCTGGAGAAGTTGGAGATTGAATAGACTGGCTAACCAGTTTTGAAGTTTGTTTTCAATTACGTGCAGGCTTGGTTATGGCACACACAAAGAGATATACCTGGTATTCCAGCATCTTATAAGGCAAAAGTTCTTTGACCTGTTAACTACCTCTTGGAAGAAAGAGACAGTATAGAGTTAAATGCTTAAATTTGCCCTTTGAGACAGATGAGCTGTGGTGAGAATTTTGAAAACACATTAGTGACTAGTGGCTCCTCTTCTTGAGTCAGTGACAGTGATGTTGTCTTTGGCCAGTCTGTTTTTAAGGCAGTGCCAGATTGATTTGAATAACCCTGGTTGGCCAGGGTACACATTGCTAACATGTCAGGTGATTTTTAATACCCTTATATGGCAGTTGGCTGTATGAGTCGGTCATTTGTAGGATCCAACTTGCACGTAGGTTAAGAAAGAAAAGTATGTTTGCAAGTTTGTTGTTTGTAGTCCTAGTGTATCAGGAATGCATGGTAAGTTCACATCAGTAACGCTGATGTAGGATCTTCGTGGAAAGAATAGTAGAATTTCACTTTTGACTGGTTTGGGAAGGAACCCAGGATTTGGGGAGGGCCTGCCTTTGCTTTCATTATTATGGCGTCATTCAGTGAGCAAAGATTGACTGTTTAATTCCAGGCATTATTCTAAGCTCTGGGGCATCTGAGGTGAAGAGGGCAGGGTTCTTGTTCTCAAGGAATGTATAATTCTTTAGCCAGACCCCGATTGAGACCCCGATTGAGATGAAAGGAGTCCATGATTTATGAGTAAAAGCTGCCTGCACAGTTGTCAGCACCGCTGATCAGGGGTGTCCCACCCACTGCGCTGAATGAAGCACTTTTTTAATCTAAGAGGAGTTATAACTCCTACTAGTCCCCCAGCTCTGAGATGCGTGCCAGGCCATTAGACTTCTGTGACTAGCCTGGGTCCCTCCTCCCTCTCGTGCGTGCATTCTTGCTTCCTCAGAGCTACAGCTGTGTACTTCTGGTCCTCCTTGTGAATGAGGCTGTAATTGATTTTTCCCTCCCTGAGGGGAAAAAAAGATACTCAGAATAAATGAGATAACAGATGCAAACTACTCAGCACAACGCCTCCTACATATTAGGCACTCAGCACATGTTGTTATTGTCATTATTTCATGGTAAGACTATAGGCAAAGGTTAAGATTCTTAATTTGTGCTCCTTAAAATGCTAGAGGCTGGGCAGTGTATTTCTTTTAAAATGTGACCCTATACTTTGTTGCCTCTAGAATGCTTAGTTTCAAAGAACAGTTTCTGCTCACGGTTAAAGAATGGTTTCTGCTCACGGCCGTCTTTTATTAAATACCTACTGGATATAATTGTGGATATTGTGTGATGCAGGTGAATCCATCTGTTTAAAAATAAAATAAAATTACTTTCGTATTTTGGTAAATTAAAAAAAAAAAAAAGAAAAATTATTTTCTACCTGAGAGGAAGATAATTAGACTTCAGAATGGTGATTCCGTTAAAACTTCCCCGGTTTGTCACCTTAAGGTAGCTCCTGTATAGGTCAGACATTCCTTCTTCCCTTCTCCGAATTAAATGCATCAACTTCATGCTGCCTCTGTGTCCAGGCTTTTGTCAGTTGGTGTTTGTGAACCTCTGGCACCATTGCTGTTTTCTAAACCTACCTTCTAGTTCTTACTGTTAGGGTGCCACTTCATCATGGTATGAGGAGGTATTCTATGGTGGTTTTTTTTTTAAGCTTGCTTTTTTGAAAATACTTTTTAAAAAGAAATCTACTGGTTAGATTTTTTTGTCTCACAAAAATGTTTTTAGAGATTATTTTGTTCATAAATGTTTCTTTCTCATGCTGATGATCAACTGAGTTTGTCTACAAATGTTGGCCTATCACAGTATTTTTTCAATACAGATTCTATTTACCAAATGACCATTTTAGTGTTTTTAAAAGGTACCAAGGATTGAGATATGTAAATCAGGTGACATAATATGAAAATTATGTGCCTAAATATTTTTGTAAAGGTGTCAAATAAATACTTTTTCTTCAACACATGTATTAAAATTTCTTTCTAAGTGCCTACAAAGACAGTCAAGAGCCATAAGCATGCCTGAATTTAAGAGGATGGCATCCAAGTTAGTTAACTGAGACCCAGTAATAGAGAAAATACTGTTTGCCATTGTGATATTATGATTTATAATAAGAAATATACATTTGGTCTTTGTCCCTGTTCCTGGCACACAGCTCCTAAAACCCTTGTAATTTTCTTTTTTTTTTTTTTTTTGTGATAAACGGGCCTCTCACTGTTATGGCCTCTCCTGTTGCGGAGCACAGGCTCCAGACGCGCAGGCTCAGCGGCCATGGCTCATGGGCCCAGCCGCTCTGCGGCATGTGGGATCCTCCCAGACCGGGGCAGGAACCCGTGTCCCCTGCATCGGCAGGCAGACTCTCAACCACTGCGCCACCAGGGAAGCCCCCTTGTAGTTTTCTATAAGAGCTATAGGAACATGTTTTGTTACAGTATTTAGTATCGTTTCCAGTTCCTGAAATAGCTCCAGAGCCGTAACAGTGAAATGGGTGTCTTTCCTTAGCATCTTTCAACCATACCTGAGTTTATGTTAATGAGGTGACTTTTGGAAACTCCCTAAGGCTGGGAGCTGGTTGCCCAGGGAACCAACTGAATGATTTATATTGGAACTTTCAACCTCCACACACCCGCCCCCTCCAAGTGGAGGGGAGAGGGGCAGGAGGTTAAATCAATCACTAATGGCCAATGATTTAGTCAACCATGTCAACATAATGAAGCCTACATAAAAATCCATGAACTTTGAGATCTGGACAGCTTCCAGATTATCGAACATGCATAAGTGCTGGGATGATGATGCTTCTGGAGAGGGCATGGAATCTCGGCACCCTTCTCCATGTACTTGCCCTCTGCATCTCTTCCATCTGCTGTTCCTGATTTGTATCCTTTTGTAATAAACTGGTAGTTTAGTAAGTAAACTGTTTTCCTGAGTTCTGTGAGCCACTCTTAACAAATTAATCCAATGTGAGGAGAGGGTGTGATATATAGCTGTTTGTTCAGAAGCACAGGTAACAATCTGGATTTGTGATTTGTGTCGGAAATGGGTTGGGGAACAGTCTTGTGAGACTGAGCCCTTAGCCTGCAGGATCTGATGCTAACTCCGGGTACATAGTGTCGGAACTGAATTACAGTTCCTGTTACAACCTGTGTAGCAGACTGGCTTGGTAGGGAGAAAAACACACATTTGGTGACCAGAAATATTGTGAGTAGAGCATTGAGAGGAAGACCCAGGGGCAGTTTTTCTTTTATAACCATTCAATGCTTTGCATGAATAGCACATATGACTAAATATCCAGTGTCTTTGGTGTACTTGTGGTAAGCTGAAAGGAAAAAAAGTGCTGATAACCTCTCTGCTTTTAAAATATTTCATCTGCTTCATCGTGTTTAAGACTCTGAGTAGCTTTATTAGGAAATAACCCCCCAATAAAACATGCTCATCAGGAAGCATTTTTTGTTACTGGCACACTCAACAGAGGTAGAAGTATATTAAGGCATTAAAAAAAATAGTAGTAAAACATAACATAAAATTTACTATCCTAATACTTTTGAAGTGTACAATTCAGTCGTATAATGTATATTCACATTGTTGTGCAATCAGTCTCCAGAACTTTTTCATCTTGTAAAACTGAAATCCATAACCATTAAAGAGCTCCCCATTTCCCCCTTCCCCCTAGTCCCTGGCAGCTACCATTCTACTTTCTGTCTCTCTGAATTTGACTACTCTAGATAACTCGTATGAGTGAAATCATACAGTATTTGTCATTTTGTGATTGTCTTATTTCACTTAATGTCCTTGAGGTTCATCCGTGTTGTAGCACGTGTCAGAATTTCTTTCTTTTTTGAGGCTGAATAATTTTCCATTGTATGTATATACCAGCTTTTGTTTATCCGTTCACCCACTGACGGACACTTTGGTTTCTTCCACCTTGTGGCTATTCTGAATAATACTGCCAAACAAGCCAAGCTGTCACTTTGGGTTGCTCTAACAAGTTGCCACAGACTGGGTAAACAACATTTTTTTTCTCACAGTTCCGAGGCTGGGATGTCCAAGGTCAAAATGCCAGCAGATCTGGCATCTGGTAAGAGCCCACCTCCTGGTTTGCAGATGTCCATCTTCTCATATCCTCACGTGGTGGAGAGCAGAGAGGAAGCAAGCCGTCTTGATTTTTCTTACAAGGGCTCTAATCCTGAGTGTCTCCACCTTCATGACCTAATTACCTCCCAAAGGCCCCATCTCCAAATACCATCTTATTGGGGATTGGGGTTTCAACATAAATTGGGGGAGGGGGATGGGACACAAAATCTATAGGAGTGGGTGTGCGAATATGCTTTCGATTCTTTTTGGAGTTGCTAGGTCATATAATAATTCTATTTTTAATTTTTTGGGGAGTTGCCATACTGTTTTCCATTGTGGCTGTGCTATTTTACATTCCCACCAGTAGTGCACAAGGGTTCCAGTTTCAACACTTGTTATTTTCTGTTTTATTGATGGTAGCCATCCTACTGGGTGTGAGGTGATAGGTTACTGTGACTTGTATTTTCCTAATGATTAACGAGCATTTTTTCATATATTCGTTGGCCACTTAATATACTTTCTTTGGAGAAATGTCTATTCAAGTCCATTTTTTTCAATTGGATTTTTTTGTTCTTGAATTTTAGGCATTTCTTCATAAATATCCGGAATTTTAACCCCTTATCAAATATATTATCTACAAATATTTTCTCCCATTCTGAAGGTTGCCTTTTGATTCTTGTTGACTGGTGTCCTTGATGTAGTTTTAAATTTTGACGTAATGCAATCTATTTTTACTTTTGTTGACTATGCTTTTGGTATCATATCCAAGAGATAATTGCCAAATCCATTGTCATGAAGCCTTTCGTCTACGTTTTCTTCTAAGAGTTTTATAATTTTAAGTCTTGGATCTGTTTTTAGTTAGTTTTTGTGTATGGTTCAAGGTAAGGATCCAGCTATTTGTTTTTTTTTCCATGTGAATATCCAGCTTTTCTGGCACCAGTTGTTGGAGAGACTGTCCTTTAAGGCATGTGTTTTAATCAATTTTTAAATATCATCTTAGAGTTTTTTTCTTTCTAATCTGTGAGATATATGCTCTTTCACGCAGCCCCTTGCTGGTTTATCGTCTCGCATGGCTTCCGCACACAGGGCCCTCGGTTATTGGGGAGCAGCACGGAAGAGGCACTGTCGAGAGGGGCAGAGCGCAGAGCTGGGGACTTTGTGTATCCACAGCAGGTGAGCAGTGACCACGTGCCCCCAGGACTTCTTCCCTGCAGCTCTCATCACATGTTTGTTCATCCATCGAGCAAGACTGAGCTCACTGAGGCCAGCGCACAGCCTGTAGCAGAGGCCTGGCACGACCTTGTTTTACAGGTGAAGCTGAGGGAGGTACAGCTGTGCACTGTGGTTGTGGAACCCACATTCCAATCCTGATCAGCCTTTGCTCTTCCCCACGGCACTGGATACTTGTTTCTCCTCGTCTGCTTGTAATATACTTGGTGGTACCAAGCTCATCACCACCATACGCCTGTCAGTTGGCATTCTTCATTCAGAGTTCACACACAGTGGACTTAAAGCTGGCAGGAGCTGGTGGCTGGTGGAGCCTGAGTAGGCAAAGCAGCCATGCTTTTCAGTTACGCTGATGGTGCCCTCTTGTGGCCACAGCTACCACTGGGGGAATCTATGATGGAAAGCAATTTGCTTTCCAGGAAGGAGAAAAGCACTATGATTTACTTATTTATGCCCACTATATGCTGTTACAGAGTTAGGCCTCTATCATGCGTTTTCATGGGACAACGTACAAATGGTGGCTTAAACAAGGCTGAGGGATTTGTCCCTCAGCTGATAAACTGAAATCTGGACTTTGATTCCAAAACCTTTTTTCCAAAGAATTCCAGGTAACATCCCTGCGTTAGGAGAATGCAGTAGGAGAGTTTCACCAGAGCGCCTCATCATGTCTGCTTATCCTTCAGGTAACTTATTTTTTTCAGTGGATATTTTTGAGGCCAATATCTACACATGATGACAGAATCATGAAATTATCTGAGCTATATGTAAGAATCTATGGGAGGAAGAATGCCACTCTACCTGGGAATGGTAGGAAAAATTTCTTGGGAGAAACTGCCTTTGAGCTGATTCTTGAGGGACAACTAGGATTCAACTGAGAAGCTATTGGAGGGACAGGCCTCCAGCATTCCAGGGCCACTGTATCTGTCTGGAATGCTTTCCACCCATCCCCCCATGTCTTTAGAGCACATGCCCCCATATCTGTGGTCCTTCCTTGGCCAGTGGGTCTGAAATGGTACCCCACCATACTCCCTTCCCCTTCCATGCTTTATCTCCACAGCACTTGTCTCCTCCTCTCATCAAATTTAAGCCTAATGAAGGCAGAGATGTTGGTCTGTTTTGTTTGCTCTTGTGTCCCTGGCACAGCACATAGAAGAGTGCTGGGTAACGTTGTAGGGACACAGTATTTTCTGAATTGAATACATCTAGACAAAGAGTAGCCAATTAATAGCTACATTTTTTGAGCACAGCAAGGCAGAAACATAGCCTCTTCTTCATTTCAGAAAGATTATGCCAGCTGCAGTATTTGGATTGTATACTGTAGACTGACAAATTCAAATCTTACAGGGCCCAGGCAGGAAAGAAGTGTGAATCTGAAAGAATGCGATCAGTACATACAACAGCGAGTGGTAGGGCTTGTGGTACCTACCTGCTTAAAGGCATTCGAATTAAAACAGATCTGCCAGCCAGGTTTGGCCCACTGGCTACCAGTGTGCCTCAATCAAGGAACTGCTGTAGATCCGATTTGCACAATAACGAGATCGCTGAGGTTGCTGTGCCGCTTACTGTCGGGTGGTGGTCAAAGAAGGGTGTGACTGTACAGGTAAGTACATCGGCTAGAGAAGGATGCACAGTCCTGCTGAGAAATGATGGGGTCCTAACGCGGTTGTGAAAGCACGGCAGAGAAACAGGATTTGGGTTATTTTAGGAGGTAGAATTAACAGGTGATGATGAGATCTGTTTCTACTTTTTGTTTATAAGTAAAACTGTGGTGAATTTTTTTTTTTTTTGGCTGAAATCTAATGTCTTCAGGAGACCAAACATGAACATTGTTAAGTATTTTATCTTAGGTTTCCAAGTGTTTTCCAAAAAGGTAAATTTGAACTGTAGCCATGGAACAGAGTACATCCACTACCCACAGTAAAAATAAGTTTACTGAGCATTTGCTACATGCTAGGGAGGCATTTCTTCTTGGCACCTTACATATAAGTACATTCGAATCCTCTAAACTGTCCTTTAATATAAGTCCCATTATTAACTTTATTTTAGAGGTGAGGAAACAGGCACAGGAAGGTCCCATTGTTGGACAGTGGTAATTGTGAGAAATTCTTTGCTGTACAGAATATAAATTTGCCTTCCTGTAAGGCCTACCTTTTGCTCTGAGTTCTTGGAGCTGCAGTACAGTGTAATGTCTGCATGTGGAGGAAATGTCAAATTATTCTTTTAAATCAAATTACATGAGTCCCCATCTTGCCACTTGGCAGGATATTCAATCTCAGTCCTTCTCTAAGGTTAGACAAGATTGAAGGGAGAGTCACCTGGTGCCTAGAATATAGAAGGGGGACATTCTTGTCTTCAGTCCCTCATGGTCACTGCTGAACTCATCTTAATGACTAACTCTAAGGTGTCCTTTGAAGGCAGGTGGCACCACAGATTCCAGACTTCGGCACAGTGATATTTTTTACTCCTGGAAGTTCCAGTGCCTTGAGTGCAGCCTGTCCTACACCCCATGCAGCCATTCCTTTGATGTCTCACTCCACGAGATTTGCATTCCAGCTTTTCCCAGAGCCTACTGACCATCTTTTCAATTTGCGGACTTTCTCCTTTCCAAAACTGACTTGTGGGAAACAGGCTAGGAGAAAATGTCGTTTGCAAGCAACATCTGCTTTTTACCCCAGAACACACATCTTCCCAGAACGCAAAGATCCAACCTGGAAAAATACAAAGTGAACAAAATCCAAATGATTGGAAAGGTTAAGTCTTTCAACTTCTCAAGGTGGCTTAGTTTCCCCATTTGTAAGTTGGGGGAAATATCGTTTTGAGATTGGTTTGAGTGTTTAGCCCAGTGCATGCAATGGCAATCACTCAGTAATGGTACATGTATTATTTGCCACAGGCTTGTTTTAGCTGCCTGATGACCCTTTGTCTGTGATCGGCACACGCTCCTCTTGAGGGAATGGCTCTTCCCCAACTGTCCTAGCCAAATGAATCCAAAAGGAGCGCCCACCTTATGAGTTGGCTAAAGGATGGCTAATAGGATTCACTTCCCTGGCCATAGGGACTGATTGGCCAAGGGTTGAGCCCATGGCCCTAGCCACGCATACCTACTTACATAACTATTAAGTGTCGTGAAAGAAAGAGACAGAGGGATCTGATCTTGTCTAAGAAGCTCAGTCTAAGGCTGTTGAACTTTGGACAAGTGATTTCTCCATTTTGGGCCTTAGGTTTTCCCTTCTATAAAATCAGAGGACTGAGTGGGAGGTTCCAGAAGGGCTACATCTGGGCTCTGGCAGGTTCCTCTCACCCACTTGCTGCTTCACGTACAGGCTGCTTCTTGGCTCTGCGGAAGGACCAGTGTACAGGGTTCTGTTGTGGCTGCCGTACCTAGCAAAGCACACCCTGCTATTTTACTTTCGGCTTCCTGTTTACCTTCCTCTTTGCCAGTTACATAACAAAGTAAAGGAAATTGGAATCAACTGCCAAGTGACGGCTACCAAATTTGAAGGCTACTACAAGCTTGTAGTTCTGAAATTCACATCGCTCTGAAAACCAAGTTTTTTCTTGAGTTTGTTGGCAAACTCATCTGGCAGCAGTATTTGACCTGAAATTTGTATGAATACGAATACATTTTATTGTGGACATAAGTGTTTTTACCATAGGTTCTATACCCTGCCATGGATCTTTTATAGAACAGATGTATTACCTCCCTAAAATCTGAAAAATTCTGGCTATGGGGATTTTGGGTAGGGGATTATAGACCTGTACTACTACTAGGTCTACTACTATCTAGTACTTCCTGGGGATAAAAAAATTGCCCATGTGTGATTTTATAATCCCTGTTATACTGGCACTGTGGGTATCATGCTTATTTTACAGATGGGCAGTTCAGCTGTTTATTTAGCACAATATGTATGACACAAGTAGTGGCCAAATCAAGAGGGGAAATCTTGAAACATGGCTGAATTTGGATAAGTGGGATGGAAAGAGGTGGCATGGTGTAGAAAAGGCTGTTTGAATAGGAGGATTCTGAATAAAGTACAGCTGACCCTTGAATAGTGGGAGTGTTAGGGGTGCCTACCCCAATCCTGTGCAGGCGAAAATCCAAGTACTGCTATTTCTGCCTCCAAAACAAAGGGACTAGTAAATGACTCACCCAAGGACAGGAAGCTGAGTTTGGATAGAATCAGGACTCAAACCCTAAATTCTTTTGATTCCCTATATTGTGATCTCCAATCAAACACTAACCTTCCCCCACACTTCAAGATATGTAAAATGGAAATACAGGTACTATATTTATTGGAAAAAGATACCCATGTATAAGAGGACCCAACACAGTTCAAATCTGTGTTTAAGGGTCAACTGTGCATATTTTAGACTATCCCTTGGTTGAAATGGAGGTATAATCAGAGATAAGGAAATCGAGTGGGTCAATCTTCTGAGTATAGTCAGAAAACAAACATGACCCTTCCTCTCATGAGGCTTACGATCACAAGGGGGTGATAATCCTACAAAACCAAAATGGCCCCTGTGACTAGTGCTACATAGAAGACTTAAGTCTTTAGTAAGAGCCAGTGTAAATCCACCTAGAAACATTTTTGGCATATGGCCTTCGTTTTTCCTAACCATACATATGCATGAAATGTATCCCTTTAACAAAACTGGGGTCATCCTGCTCTTTTCACTTAAAAGTATGACACAGATTGTGGCAGAGGAGAGAGCTAAATGAGCTGTTTCATCCTTTTTGGCCGAATATTAGGAGATTTGTAGACACAGCCCAATTGTGTTTATAGTATGTTTCTGAAATGCAACCGCTTGTCTGCTGAACACTGGAGGCAGATGCAGACAGCAATGCAGTAAGAAGGCCACATGGCAAGGCAGTTCATGGAGCCGGGAATTCAGGCTGTTTGAAAGCTGAGAACCACTAGCCATCCAAACAAATTTCCACCCTCTACAAATACGTGTTCAGAGGGGATTAATGGAGTATTCAGACTCAATGACTGGCACCACAGTAGCTCCTAGCCAGAGCTGGTTTCTCTTGTTCACTCAGCTAAAGTACAACTGGTGACAAGGGTAGACTGAGGGCGAGTTCTTTCCCTCAACCCAGATTTTCTGGTCGGGAGTTTAAAGTGGCTCAGGAATTTAAAATGACTCTGATGCCATTCTCTGCTTCATTTCGTTCAGTTCTGAAAGAAACCACGCTAACTCAGGGTCCAGATCTTTTTCTGCTTAAAAAGCTTAAGTGGGGGGCTTCCCTGGTGGCGCAGTGGTTGAGAGTCCGCCTGCCGATGCAGGGGACACGGGTTCCTGCCCCGGTCCAGGAGGATCCCACATGCCGCGGAGCGGCTGGGCCCGTGAGCCATGGCCGCTGAGCCTGCGCGTCTGGAGCCTGTGCTCCGCAACGGGAGAAGCCACAACAGTGAGAGGCCTGCATACCGCAAAAAAAAAAAAAAAAAGCTTAAGTGTATATTCCTCACATTAATTCAAGCTTAAGTGTATATTCCTCACATTAATTCAAAGTCCATTGTCTTTTGGAGAGAAAGCAAAACCATTTATTTTAGAACCTACCTGAACTCACTTGGCAAACATGTTCTAGGTGGTGTGCAGAAAGACACATTTAACCAGCTCTACATTCACTCAACCATTCATGTTAATGATGATAATAGCAAAAAGTGAAATTGTATAATCAGGCCAAATTTAGATTAGGCCTCACCTCTCCTCTTTCTTTAGGAAATCAGGAGCCTCCTCACCTTACAGTAGTGCTCCCTGGACAGTGAATGACAAAAGGGGCGAGTCCTGCATAATCCACAGCTGTTGTAATCCGCCTGCAGGAAATGGTAAAAATAAATGCTTTCTTAGGGAATCGTACATTTATTTTATGTCGATTAATTTCTAACAAATATACTAAGTTAGAGGAAAATCTTATTTAGCTAGAATTATAGGGCATGGAGTCATTAATTCTTCATTTCCCTGAGGTGGTGCCTACCTCTTCCTCTCCTTGTGCCCTCCTTGTACTCAGCATGCAGTTCTACTGTTGCACTTACCTAATGCCTTCTTGAAGAGGACATGCCACACCTCTGAAGCCATAAGCCAAGCATAGTAGCTTGCATAAGTACAGGCCCAAATATCTGTTGAATACTGTATATGGAAACATGATGAAAACTTGCCACCACTGACTTTAAATGTAAAGAAAACTTTATCATCAATTTGGACAAAGGAGAATTAGAATTCACGTCCAGTTTATATGGCAGTTCCTCAGTGTTCTTCACAGAATAAGTAGACTTTAGAAGTATATTCGAGTTTACTTCTTAGAACAAGCAAAATGACATTTTAAGTACAGTTGACCTGTGGACAACGCAGGGGCTGGGGCGCTGACCCTCTATGCAGTTGAAAATCAGCATATAATTTACAGTCTGCCCTCTGTATACAATTCCTCTCTCATCCAGTGTCCCACGTCCACGGATTCAACCAACCATGGATCATGTAGTGCTGTAGTATTTACTACTGAAAGAAATCTGCATATAAATGGACCCATTAAGTTCAAACCTGTTTAGTTCAAGGGTCAACTGTGTATTATGTATCCTAAATAAGTCACAGAAGCTAGTATAAAAACAAATTAAGATAAAAAACAATCATGTTCGGAAAAGGAAAAACACACACATACAGATGTCAAAGATACCAGCGCAATACTAAGGGTAAATGAGAAATAAGGTTATAGAAAATTGGTATTAGAAGACAGAGACTAATGCAGATATTTAAATACATAAAATCAGTCCATAACTGGGGGGGGGGTATGACCCTTAAGATTCTGCAAAGGATAAACTTGATTATTAAAGAGCAGAGTCGATTTTACGATAAAAAGTTTATAATCAGTAGACTTATGTGATACAGGAAGGTCATTTTTAGGGAGAGAGATTTATGTGGTTTTCCACATTAGCACTTTTCATGAATATGGATTATAGTTAGGAAAACCTGTATTTCTGATTTGGTATTTAGTAGTGATATAGAGCTGGTTACACACCCCCTAGCGTCATCAGCACACATCTTGCCTATGAAAATTCATCAGCCCCAATTTTCAAAGTGCCCACTCTTAATTTTCCATTGAGAGTAAATCAAATACTGTGACAAAAGTTTTTTTGCAAATTCACATGTGCCATATACACTGCACTGCAAAAGAAGGAAACAAAATGTTTTTAATTAAATAGTTCAGAGGAAGAGACACAGGTGAATAGAGGTCCACAGACCAAAGGATCTCTCTGGAGGAAAAAAAAAAAAAGACAAAAATACATCATTCACCCATTTACCCATGAGGTCAAAGGGATCAGGAGCCACCGAAACACTAGTTCACACACTTCGTCTAGGAGCAGAAGGAACAGAAGTTGTATATATTTGCATTGTAAACAGTGTGCATTATACAAACTTAAAATCTATCATTAAAACCTACTCAATCTAATAAAAATCATTCACAAAGCATTATATAGGCAAATATGTTTAAAAAAATATTTTAATAAGCATATTCAGAATGGCAGACAGGGAATAGGGGAAGGGAATTTCCTAATAGTGCAAAATTACTATGCATAAATTTTAAAACATCTAATTCATAATTTTAAATGCCTATTTGAATATTACTTCAAATACATTTGAAAGCTCAACAGACTTGTGTTGAACTGAGTTACAAATTTTGAACTCTTTTGAAAGCACATCATAAAACAGAAAACCATTCCAAATGAAGACAGATAGTGCTTTGCTGGGGGTAGGTATGGGGTGAGGGAGACTAAGTAACTATTAACGAAGCCTTCTTTTCCCAATGCAATTTGTCAAGAGTTCAAGAGTTATGAAATGTACTAAATCTTAAGCAAATTAAATTCATGGTATTACTAAAAATATTTAAAGTAGTGCAATGACATCAAGTTATAGTGGCTGCGTTATGAAGAACAAAGTACTGTGTGAAATACCTGTATAAACATAAAATACAATTAAATATTTCTCTATGAAAAGCTGAGCATTATGTATTATAATAGTGGAATGTCTTTCATTAGGCATACTTTAAAAAGATCAAGAAAAGTAAAATTTCCTAACATGTATACAACATGTGCCGTATTTGCAAACATGCCTGAGAATTTATTTAAAATGTTCCTGTAATGTTAGTCTGCAAGAACTTCACAAACCTGCAAACAAAATGCATCTTTCAAAAAAAAAGGTGAAAATGGCAACTCTAATATTGCAGCAACTTAAAGTTCATCATCACTATTTCTATAGACCACCTTTGACAAAGAGCTAGGACACTTTGGATTCGTATAATAAAATCTGATTTAGAAAATGGATAGTGACCATCTGCAAAAGCTGCCATTCTGGATAAATTAATGTTCTAGGTAAAACAAAAACAAGAAGTTGTTCACGCTTCTCAACACTTCCACCCAAAACTTTGATTTACTTGGATGTGTATGTAACAACAATGAATCTACATCATATGAAGTCAAGTGTTGTAAAGTGGCTTTTAACACTGTTTGGGGAGAAAAAGTTGTTCACATTGGTGGAGGGAAGCAGTCTGAACATAGGTTAATAGTAATACTTCATGGGGGATAAGGCCTAAACCATAATTTCTCACTGCAAACCTCTACTCAATTGCATTAGACAGTTGAGCCATTAAAAACAAGACCACAGAAGATTTATTTTAAAAAGGCATTGGCTCTTTGATGGCTGAAAATGAATCAGTAGAAGCATTTGGGGTATGCCCGTGTGATAAAACAAGAATAGTTAATAATCTTTTATAAAAGTTTGGATATAGGTTGGTCTATCAGCTGTATAAAACTACATTTTTTAAACAAGAATTTTGCACTAAAAATAAAATGGCACTATTGTAAGGCTATGCAAATGGATGATCCTATTTGTAATCACACAGAGCAGTGGTTACTGAATATCTTATTTTCATTTTGGAAATACACTATCAAATCTGAAAAGCTGGACTGTTAACTGGAAGTTTCTAAAAACTTCTGACTTTATCACTTTTTCCTCATAAAATCAATACTGTTGCCTGCCAACTCCTTGTGTGTGCCAACATCTAAGTATCACTTGACCTTTTCCCCTGTTTATTTAATGCAAAAATGGGAAATTTTGTAATGCATATAAAAATAACTGAACAGGATTCTGGTCAGCATGATACATTTAAGCACTTAAGCCAACATTAAACTTTTGTCGATTCAAAAATAATTTTGAAAATTATAGCAAATGCAAAACAAACTATGTGATCTAAGTATCATGCTTAATTTCAGAGTTCTCAAACTATTTGTCCTTAAGTAGAAACTTGAAAAAAACAAATGTTCACAATCCTTTATGAATGCTTTTACCACCTGGATATAAGAAACATGACTTAGTTACTACACAAACACTTAAAAATTCATTAGAAAAACCTTAGCAAAATAAAATGAAAGCTGACAGACTCAGAATATCAATTCCTCTCATAAAAGTTTACCAACTGTACAAGTTAAGAAAATTATACAAGCTTTTGTATTAAGAAAGGACAGCTCAGTCAAGACATATGTACTGTAAAAATCTTCCAAAGGCTACAAAGAATCTGGAAAAATACAGAATGTATTTCTTAAGCCCAGATAAGAATATGGAAAGACATCATTGATGTCAACAATTTTACATATACAAACCTGACTTGGTTTATTTTTAAACTTCTATATATAAAAAAATCATGCTAGCATAACTTTCAGGATTCATAAGGGTTTCCTTAATAATGATAACTCAATTTGTATGGAGAAGAAAAATGTCATAAAAGACATTTCAAGAAACTCAGAAAAATTGGTGTTAATCAGAAATTTGAACTTGTTTTTTCCTTCTCTGCCATCAAACTAAGCAAAAAGTACCTTGTAGTGAAATTTTAGGATTAATACATCAAATGAGAAGGTACAGATATATCTTTCAAATTTACTAAACTATTTGTTATATATCCTTAAAAGGGCCTTCACAATTTTAAAGTAAAAAGTCTGCAAAAGGCAGAATTATGAAATCTTATTTACTAAAGTTAGGACAATTCAAAATTTTAACCAACTGCTTCAAGGAAGTCAACTTTTTAAGGTCACCCATCAACCCTGAAAACTTTAGTCACACCAGAATTTACTCCAAAGAAAGTAAAATAAGTCTAAAATTTAGTCATCTGTGTTTTCAAGTTCTTCAAATTTTCCATGTGAGACTGCATCTTGGAAAAATTCAGAAGAACCCGGACTTTCTTTTCCATTGCTGTTCACCCTTCGCCTTTTGGCAGGTCTCTCACTTTTTTCATCAAAATCACTTTCATTTCTTGCAGCCGTATGGGCAATTTTTGGGTCAGTGGTAAGGTTATCTGTTTCATAACCATTAGTATCCATATCTGTGTGAAGTGGTTTCTTACTTCCACCTGTTGGTCCATTAACATGTAACCCTTCAACTTTCACTTCTTCTTTGTTTAATGTTTCACCTGGTCCGTTAGATGACACCCCTAAGTTGAAAGAAACATGAATGAAACTGCTAATATTAAAAAGCTAAATTTGTAAACTATTATAACACAGCTATAAACAGCTGTAAAATAACTTTTTATCGAGCAAGTGAGGTATCAAATCTGTGTATACATAATGGTTTGAATTCTGGCTTTATTTACTTTAGTAGCTGTGTGACCTTAGGCATGTTATTTACACTCTCTTGTACCTCAGTTTCATCACATATACAATGAAGATAATAACAAATTTATAGGATTGCTGTGAAGATTAAATAAGTTAATAAATGTAAAGAATTAAGAACAGAATTTGGCATATATTAATAGCATGCTGGTATTATACGTGGCAAGAAATAAGCAATGGATCCAGCAGTCTAAATAAGGTGAGTTAAAGCAAAGATATGCATAAATTATTCAGATTTAGCAAAAAGGCCAAAACTTTCTAAAACCATGAAAAAATTATATTTTTTCTTTAGAAGTTTGAGTTTTCTAGTGCCGTATATAAAAAGCAGGATGACATGACGTTTTCATTCTTAATGTAAATCTACAGGTATTATGCTTTAAGGGTAAAGATCATATGCTATATTTATCTAAACGGATTTAAATAATCTGTCGTAATGTTAAATTAATTCTTGCACTGTCCAACGTACACTTGAAAATGCTAAAAGTAAACACAAATTCCTTCATAACAGATTGAGAAAAGAAAGTATAATTACTCTAATGAAGTGACAAAAGGTTAGAGTTGACTGCAAAATGGAGAAATTTTGCAAATACTTAATGTAAAATATAGAATGTGCCACTGGAGATAATTTAAATTTAATTTTCTGAAAAATATTCACTATAAAGAACGAGAGCCTCAAATACACATTTTGGTCAAATAAAATATACTATTTCCCCAGCTCAAAGGTGCACTCAAGTCATGTACGCTTATGGGATTATGCGCCATATGACAGTGAAGGAGTGATTTTGTCATAGTAAGCACAAGAAGCTTGGTGACACTCTCATTAGGTCAAAAAGCACTAGTAGATTTCAAGACATGAATTAAAGCCCCTTACAAAAAAAGACAGTTGGGTTGCAAAGTTCCTTCCTTTCCTTGAAAAACCTGGAAATCTTAATTGTACCTGATGTGAATGGCTTCTGGGCTGAGTAATTTGTAAGTAACTTATGAACACTCTTCCTTGGCTAACTGCATGTTATCATCAAATGGTTAAAAAACAAAGAAGGAAAAGAAAGGGAAACAATTTATTTGGTGTTATCAGCAAATAAGAAAAGACAGAAATACAGTAGTCCCTGGCATCTGTAGGGGATTGGTTCCAGGACCCCCTCGGATACCAAAACCCATAGATGCTCGTCCCTTATATAAATAAAACAGCATGAAAAATTCATATTACCCATGCACTTTCAATCATCTCTAGATTTCTTATAATACCTAATAAAGTGTAAATAGCTGTCAGCACAGAGCAAATTCAAGTTTCGCTTTGTGGAATTTTCTGGAATTTTTTCTTTCTTCAAATATTTTTGCTATGCAGTTGGTTGAATCTGCAGATGCGGAGCCCATCGATACAGAGGGCTGACTGTACTACCAATCGTCTGCCTCCCCGAGTTTCCACCCCTAGTCCCAAAGTCAGTCTCAGCTTCTTATTCAACTTCAGGATGGATGTGACTGGCATTAGAAATCATGTCAATGAACCTTCTTGAATCAGGAAACGGCTGGGCCCTAATATTTGTTTGGCTTGTTCTTAGAGGGGAAGTAGTGAGGGAATAGAGAGGGGTCATTAAATGAAGAAAGTATATTCACCACAGTAATATTAAATGCCAGTGTGAGAGCAAAGATCAGAACAAAGTTCAAATTCTTCACAGTATTCCTCTTCTAGTTTCTGTCAGGGGGAGGTTAGCTCTCCACTGGCCCTCCCCTAAAGCTGTTACATCAGAATGCAGGTGGGCAGAGCTTGTCTCTAATTCACCAGTTTCCTCCTAAAAAGGACTGGAGGATTTATTACTTTCTGCTTAGCAATGGTCTTACTTAAGACTATTTTAATTAAAGTAGAAATCAAGATAATT
The DNA here is from genome assembly GCF_963924675.1 of Phocoena phocoena. Classification (NCBI taxonomy): domain Eukaryota; kingdom Metazoa; phylum Chordata; class Mammalia; order Artiodactyla; family Phocoenidae; genus Phocoena; species Phocoena phocoena. Next base: position 57,885,575 of record NC_089219.1, on the reverse strand, counting down.
CTCTGACTAGGTCTTACTGATCAGCTCAGTGATCCTTGGTCCACTGTATATTTTAAACAAGAACACTATCTGAATCTCAAACATATTAGTATGCTTTTTGCTTCTCTTTTTCATGGACATAAAAATGAATGTTTCTGTACAATATTAATGCACAGGCTGACACCCGCTTTATCTTTACTCGTCCTTCAAGGTTATTATGTTATCAAGGAGGAAAATATTTTAAAAAGTGCCCTTGTTATCTGCTTCTTTTCATTTATATGCTTAAATCAGTTCCCTAATAAAGTGTTATAAGCTCTGAAAGTATTTCATAAATATCTGTGTATTTCTGATGTGAAATGGCTGGAGTTTCGGTCTAAGACTTAACAAGAATACTTATAGCTAGACATTCCAACCTGATAAGAAAACAGATGCTATTTTCTTAATTTCTTAAAAGAAATGGTCACTGTTGATAGTATACTTTATTATATGTGCTTTTTAGTGATATCCAATGGGAATTCTTTCCAACTGACTTGTACATATTCTGCGTGCTAGTATATATGTATGCTGATACTATGTTTCATCTGGTATTTACAATTATGACTTCAGTTCTGCTTTGGAAGTTTAAGAGACACCAAAACTGAATTTTCCAAGCTACTGAAAGAAAAGTGCCCGTCACTATGAAGAAATCTAAGTGTTCTTTGGTTGCTTACCATTTTGATTACTATTGCTTATAGTGCCATCTTCTTTCTCAGACTGGCTGTTACTACTGTTTGAGGCAGTTGGGGGAGGGGATGGTGCTCGACTAGAAGCAGCACTTTCACTTTCATCTAGAAGACGATCCATGTAATCCCTTAAAATTGAGTAAAATAATAAGACAATTATTTTCTTATATTAAAAACAGCTGAAAATTAAAGTTGACTGAAGTTAAATTTAGAAGGCTTTATTAGCAAATATATCCTAATTTTCACTTACATTTATTCCAGTGCCTCATCTATGACACCAATATCTGAACATTTAAATGGAAACGCTCCTTTTGGTTACATGTTTGTAGGAAAAATATGTAAGTCCTCTACACTAGCAAATTTTAGAGACCTATAGGAAGTTTTAAAACTTTAAAAACTGTAGGCAAGTGATCAGAGGGGCCCAACTAAAATCAGAAAATCTGTAAATGAAGAGACTGGGATGATGTCAATCAGGAGGAGTACAGAAGAATTTCTGAACAGACACAGGTTGGAACTGTAAAGCTCATAAAGACTATTGGATGGCTACGGCAATACCTGAAAGACAAATTAGGACCTAATAGTGAATTACCTTCCTGTTACCTTCTATATTACCTTTCTGCTAGAGCTAAGCTATAATAAGCTCACTAAGTTCCTGGGCTTATCTGCTAGCTGTATCTGCCCATATATTATTAGAGGTGAACTTACTTCCTTCCCTAAGTCATTCCTAACTGTATGGCATGGGAAGACATTTGTGGTAAGTGACATTGGGTTGAGGTTAGACGATCTGAACAAAATACTTTTCTCTCTCAGGTCTAGTGTCTTTACCTATAAAATGCATGTAACCATACATGACCTATCTACCACACAGGGCTGTTGTATAAGATATGTGTAGCGAAGTGTTTTATGAACTATGAAGTGCTATTAAGTCACTAGGATAAAGGTCAGCAAACTATGGCCTGTGGGCTGGCCACCTATTTTTGTGGACAGTATTTTACTGGAACACAGCCACATCCATTCACTTACACAGTGTCTATGGCTGCTTTTCACAACAATAGCAGAGCTAAGTAGTTGCAAGAGAACTTAACGCCTGCAAAAGCCTAAAACATTTACTCTCTAGCTCTTTACAGAAAAAGTCTGCCATCACCTGTGCTGGAATAGTTCCCTGAAAGCAGGGAGTTTAGTCTGCTTTATCACTGCACCACCAGTGCCTAAGTTGTGCACGGTGCAGAGAAGTGCAATAAAAACCAAAATACCTTATTTATTTTTAAATTCCCTCAATATGTATAACAAATAGAAAGGCAAATCTTATCTTTTAGAATTTTGTGAGCGGCTTAAGTAAGAATGTGGACAAGAAGGAAACCATGGAAGGGCTTTTGGGACTTTACTGAAAGTCTGTGGTAACAGTCTAGAACAGATTAGTAACTATAGTTTTAATCTCAAACTACGTGATCACGTTGTCATTTATATACAGGGACATACATTATAAATGTGTAGTTTATAATATAGGGATGTAGAATCTGACCTCAAGAAGCTTCCAACAGGTTAAGAGTACAAACTAACACATATCAAAGAAACATATATGACCACGAACTAATCAATTTAACATTCTAGGCCTTATTTTCCTCATCTATAAATGGAGAGAATGGTCTTTTAAGATCTCTTTGGCTTTATGTCATTCACCATTACAGAACAATCACACAGAAACAGAATGAGCATGATGAATGCAATGCCAAAGGGACTTCAGAAGCTAAAGCTAACAGAAACAGATGATGCATGAGGAATTGTTGGAAATAAATTTGGCATAGTGGGAATGGGTAATGGAGGATGTTAAAAGCCACGCAAAGGAAGCTAGAACTGACTAGATATCAAAATTATTTTAAATTTCTGAATATAACAATGATATTGTGAAAGACTTATTACTATTATTTCTTAAAGGTTAATGGCATCCAGAATGCTTAAGAAAGGAAGAGTCAGGTAGACCGTACAGAAGGCTGGAGTAGCATTCAAATAGTTCGAGTTATGCTGAGTTAATTTTTACTTTGAAAAAAATTATTTGCAAGGCTGTTACAGCAAAATCTTCAATTTGTATATGGCTACCAATTCTTCCAGGTAGGTAGTGAACAGACAGAACCCACAGTAGGATCTTTCAAAGGCCATTTATAGGCAGAAAAGTGGCAATGTGCTTCATTCTGGTGAACAAATGGAAGGTAACAATGTAACAGAAAAATGAGCAAATAACTTTCAGGATAATCTGCTCTTAACTATTGATTCTGACTAAGGAGGAAAATTTTAAAATTCAGTCCAATTTTTGTCTAAAGGCATTAACTTAATGTTTTGTGCGGTCACTTAAAGTGCAACTATTAATAGAGAAGGTCCTGGAAGCAAACTAGAAAAATATCTTCATGCCTACAGAAAACCACAATTTCTCCCCATCTGGAATATACAGTCTGGTCATGGCTTCTTACAGGAGATTTAACACAGTTAAAAGGGAGAAGCAGGAGTAAAAGAATTATAGTTTTCAGTTAAAAAAACAAAAAACTTTATAAAAGACCCCGGAGGGGATATAACTGAAGCCTACAAAAACACAGTATTCTTGTCTAGGGGGAAAAGCACTTCTTCACTTCCTACCATAACACCAGGGAACATGCTTGTTAACTCTTAAAGCCTGAGAAAAGAGAAGATACGGGATTACTTTTAACTGAGACTACTCCACCTACAGAATACTTAAACCTTAAGGAGAATCAAGGTTACAAATATAAATATCTTCAGAAAGTTTTCAGAAGCTACGGAGAGATTATCAGAAAAACTAAAATGTTTGGCAGCACATCCCTACCTAACCTGTTGAGCTTGACATCACAGAGGACCAACTAAGCCAGCCCACAACACTTCCCTTGGTGATGCTTTCTGAAAGAGAAAACTGGATGAACCATGGGTCTGACCCAGCATGGCAATTCTTATGTTCTTACTGCTGATGACGACAGATTGCCTGTAGTTCATGTGTGAACATTATTTCTGAAATGGGTGAAAAAAATGAAAGATGTTACTATTGCTTTTCCCTATAGAATAGCTTGAAAACTGACTATTTTAAGATATACTCTGAAGACTAGATAGCTGTATCTAGTTCTACATCACTGTGCCTCAACACTACCAATAAATACAAATTTAACTCTAAATTGATAACAGTAAGCAATTATATAAAATTTGGAATACTGTTATATATAAAATTCTACTCATTATGAGATTTGAACAAGGGAGAATGAGGCACAGAGTCCAATGTCTCATGACTTCCAGGAGCAATCATACCCATTTATTCCCTTTTAGGTAATTCTGCTTTGGATTTTAGAGTGTTTGATCCTCCAAGGAAGTGACCAGCAGAGACACCTGTAAATGAACATGACCAAGAAATAGTGCAGCCTAGGAGTTTGAAAAGCACAAGCAAATATGCATATAAGCACATCTTCCAAAGGCAGTTATTTGGCCAGGCTTAAGAACTTCAGTGGTGCATGGTGACCAAATGAAGTCACAACTTTGCATTATTTTTATTCCATAAACATTAGGGAATACTCAAGGTATTGGCAAAGTTAATTTGTATATGGTAAAGTCAATTCCACCACAACAAATTCATCAGCATTTTAGAGCAACTCACGTGAAATGAAGGGTTCAATACTCTATGTACTATATACTTAAGTAACAAATTGCTAGTGGGAGTGGGAACAGTGTTTCATTCCACAGCTAGACTGAATGAAGCTAAGAGAATTTGGTGCATGGGGAATGGATTAGACATATAGGCATTTTGCTTAAAAAGAGGATATAATAAACTATACTCCCTCTATCACTGGGAGTTAGCTAAAGGTACATTACTTATTAAATATTACTTGTTAAAGGAAAAGGTTTCAGAATATTTAGGGAAAGGGAAGTCATCATGCACATGTGCACCTCTATAAAAAAATTTGTAATAAAAGAAAATGCAATTTTACCTGACTTATTATATCCCTACGTCTTTTCCCTTTGATATCATCTATATCCAAATCTGATTTTGGTTCCCAGAATCAAAAATAGATTGGGAAAGGAAAAATATTAATTTCCCTTCCTCTTTAAAGGGCCTCTATTAGGCATATGGCCCTATAAGTTTTAGAAAAGATAGTCTCTCCTATTCTTACTGCTCTCTCTCAGTGTTATTAGATCAAAACTGTATGCGCTTATACTGAATGGAATAAAATTTAACAAAAACATGCCTCCACAGCTGTTCTGATCCATTTCCTCTCAGGAATACTACTGAAAACATACACTCTTAACATTCGCTTTGATAAATCTGCTGTCTCAAATAAGATGAACTGTAGTTTACAATGTATTTATAATACACTGAAAAGTCTAAATGCCCTATGAAGATGTCAATAAATGGATAAATTGAAACTAGTGTAAACTTTTATCCTATCAAGAGAAAGAGGATTCTAAAAATTACAATTTTCTCAAGAAAAATTTAGAAAAGCTTAGCAAAAATATGACTCAAAAGAAAAAATACTCACGTGACACCAGGATGAAGATTATATTTCTTTTTTCCAAATCGCGTTTGCTGAGCAAAGAAATCGTAACGTTCAGATTTTTTCCACATATAATAGAATGCTACACATTCACCAACTGACCTTGTTCGAACCTATAAGAAACAAATACTTGTTTTTAACAAGTATCTCCTCCTTAAAGGAGTTATCTCATGAAAAATACCTGAAGTTTGAAAACAAATTTAGCTGGTCTTTAAGTAATACATAATACCACTTATAAAATACAACACTGTAGCAGCCGTGTTAAAAATTACTCTTTCTGAACTCCCATTACGAAAAATAATACATTGGCAACAGGTCTTCAGATATTTAGCATTATGCTTTTAACCTTTTAATTTTTTTTAACATCTTTATTGGAATAATAGTTGCTTTACAATGCTGTGTTTCTCCTGTATAACAAAGTGAATCAGCTGTATGTATACATATATCCCCGTATCCCCTCCCTCTTGTGTCTCCCTCCCACCCTCCCTATCCCACCCCTCTAGGCGGTCACAAAGCACCAAGCTGATCTCCCAGTGCTATGCAGCTGCTTCCCACGAGCTATGTATTTTACATTTGGTAGTGTATATATGTCAATAGCATTATGCTTTTAAAGAGACTATCATATGTTCATTTACTATAAAATAAATACCCCTTTATTGAAAATGTCTGGAAGTGGCATTTGAATTAAAATAATGTTATAAACAATTTGCAAATACTTTTACTCACAGAACGCCTAGGGAGACTGTCTTTAAATTCCCATTTAAAGGATTCTCTTACTAATCCCAACACTGATCCAGTCTCAGTTACTTACTTTCTAGAAAGGCTGAAAGTATTCCCCAGTGAGTTAAAAGCTATTATAGTAATGCTAATACTTTGTTTACTAAATTACTCCAGTGGCTTACTGTGCTATACCTATTTGGGCAACTGAATGGCTCCCTTTACTAATGTTAAACATATGAGATTGGCAACTGATGTTGACAAAATTCCCTGTTCTGCTACTTTGCTTAGAGAGCTGGTAGGGTTGATGCATATAAAATACGAGTTAAAAAGGTATCTGAATGAGTGCTTGGGATGCAAGACAATATGCTTTAACTCATAAATTTCTGATTCTGAAGAAGGTATCCGGTGGGACTGACTGCACCTAAGGTCAATTTTATGACATCCTTATTTTGTTATGCGACGTATATTTTTCTTTTTGCCCCGTGTTGCTTTAAGACAAAGCTATCAGGGCTTTAAAAACAAAAACTAAAAACCCAGTCATCTTCTCAAGCTGTTTTTTGCCTCCTTTTTAGAATCTTATTTCTAGTAGACAATTGTCAAGTCAACTGTACGTTACTGAAAGCAAAAATTACAAACACATTTTGTAGCATGCAAAGTTAACATTATTATGAAAAATCCTCAATTAAGTAAGTGTGCATAATACAACCTACGATTAAGATCCAAACTTCAATTTCAGGTGTAAAAACAAAGCCTTAATGTTTTCACTGGACTTCAGTGTCTTCTTCTTAAGAATTATTGTCCTCCCTTTGTTCACTGGAACAACTAGTGTACTAGGTACATATAGGTCGGATGACTTCTGTAACACTGAAATATTACCATCCCAAATATTTATGAAGAAATCAAGGTCTTATTTTCAATATTATGTTAAGACTTTTTTTGGCTAATAGTTTTAAGTCATCTAATAAGTTCTTATTCCTTAAAAAAGGACTGCTCCTGCCAGTTACATCAGCTTATCATCCCAAGGGTCCCTCCACAGATAATCCAGCATGGTTTGGTCAATAGTGTTTGAATTCAAGCAGGAATGCTAGAAAACTCTTTCCCACAACGCTGTCCCTTTCAACCATGAGACAATTTGTTTTTTTAAAATCAGAAACATGCATGGCCATTACATGAAACAGACATTAGAATAATGCGCTCCTTTCATAGAGTATTCACTATATTGGAAATTATCAGATGATTTGGATACAACACCTTAATGTTAGATACAACATTAAGATGATTTGGATACACCTTTCACATCAATGCTAAGACTCAAAATTTCTCTTATTAATTATGCCTGATGTCAAATACCAAAATTCAACAAAATAATCAAGAATAAACTAAAGAACAACAAAATTGAGAAGAATGAACTCACAGGATTTGTAAGCAACTCTTTTATTTTGGAACATAAAATAGATACTGTTAAATATGTGTTGAAACAAATCAAGTGAATACCATCGGATCACATCCAGAGGTATGAAATAGGAGAATGTGATGACAGACTATTTAGAGCCTCAGAAGCAAGCCCACATAAGCCCAGATACTTTCAGCATCATCCTAGATAAGCCATCACATATCTTACACACCATCCTTAAGGAAACATGTAAAGCCAAGCTCCTTGTCATTTATATTTGCTAAAAATGTGATATTTATAAACCTAGAAATTACTTAATTTCCTATATTTACATTCTTTTTTTTTTTTTTTTTTTTTTTGCGGTACGCGGGCCTCTCATTGTTGTGGCCTCTCCTGTTGCGGAGCACAGGCTCCGGACGCGCAGGCTCAGCGGCCATGGCTCACAGGCCCAGCCGCTCCGCGGCTTGTGGGATCTTCCCGGACTGGGGCACGAACCCGTGTCCCCTGCATCGGCAGGGGGACTCTCAACCACTGCACCACCAGGGAAGCCCTATATTTACATTCTGAGATTTTAATTTTGCCTGTCCTAATATCCCCTAGGAACATATTTTTCTATTCTATGTAATTGTGTAGTTAGTAGTAAAAATCCTACCTGATTTCAGTTTAAGAGAATTAAACCTAAAAATAAATTTGCAAGTACTTATGAAGGTTTTTTGGGTATACATTGACACTGTATGATTGATATTATCCATATGGCATGATAAATTATGCTAAATTGTCAAATTATAAAATTATGTAATGTATAATAAAGCTGACTTATTGAGATATTCTTCTGGAAAATTAAATCTTAATTAAAACCAAATTAAATATTAAGTATCTGATTTTGGACCACTTAGGACTTAAGCAAATGTAAAAAACATTTTAATTATAAATAATGTCATGGTAAAAATGCTTTAAAGTTTCCAAGTAAGACCCTCCTAAAAAAAATCTGTTAACAAGTTTGTGGAAAATAGCTTTAAGTAATTACAGTGTATACACAAATCCCATCCAGAAGCTGATGAACATATTTATAAACGTCTAATTCTTAAAGGCTTCCAATATCATACACTGAGAACAGTCACTTGGCAAATACATGCCAGGAAGTCTAGGCATGCTTATTATAATTTTCTAAATACCAGTGTATTAAAATATTCATTATTGAACCTTTAACTAATGAGAAAACATAATAGAAGATTTAATATAATCTAGGTTAACTAAATTTCTTTTAATAAAAGAGACAACATATATCATCACTTACTTTATTAGCCTGAATCAAATGAAAGTCCTTTCCATAGGCCTTCAACCCTTGTTCAAAATTTCTACACTCTTCCTCTGTCCAAACAGATAATTCCTCTGACAAAATCGGGGGGCGGGGGAAGGAGGGGAAACTGTTAAGCAATATTCTCCCAAATGCTGCATACAACAAACAAAGTTGTAAATAAAAATGTAACTTTCTGGTAACAATGAGGGAAGTATTTTACTCCTGAATTCTATTACTGATGGCTGAAAAAGATAGTGACAAAAACTCCTTATTTAATAATGGATGATTTAGTCCCTGACTCTCCAACCTCAACTTATGCCTTTCCCCTTTCCCCTTTATTCTTTTTTTTTTTTTTTTTTTTGCGGTACACGGGCCTCTCACTGTTGTGGTCTCTCCCATTGCGGAGCACAGGCTCCGGACGCACAGGCTCAGCGGCCATGGCTCACGGGCCCAGCCGCTCCGCGGCATGTGGGATCTTCCCGGATCAGGGCACGAACCCGTGTCCCCTGCATCGGCAGGGGGACTCTCAACCACTGCACCACCAGGGAAGCCCTCCCTTTTATTCTTTATGATCCAACTAAACAAGCTACCTTTCAATTCCTTTAATTCGTTATGTCCTTTCTTACTTTAGAGACTTTGTGCATGCTCTTCCCTTTGTCTAGAGTTATTTCCTGCCTCTTACCTCAAACTCCTTTCACCTAGCCAGTAAAAATATCCCTTTGTTCGAGAAGCTTTAACAGCCTCACTCTTTCCCCAACTAGGTTAAGTCCCACTGCAATAAGTTTGGATTGCACCCTCTAATTCTCCTTGGAAGAACTCGTAACTATTTTTCAGCTTCCCTACCTAGGCTCTAAGCACCGTGATGTCAGGGACCTTGTTTATAGTTATGTCCCCACAATTTAGTAGGCCCTCCAATTCTGTTGAATGAATAATCTTTCATTTGTTACATAATGATATATAAACAGTACTCTTAGTGAAGTGGGGTGAGAGCCAGTTTGGAGTAAAAAAGTGAAAAACCTGGATTTTAGTTTTGGCTTCATTATTTATGAATTATGCTTGCCTCAACTAAGAGACCTCAGTTCTCATCAGTTTTAAAGTGAAGCTAACATCTTTCACCTTACTTAGCTCACAGGATCATTACCAAGATCAAATAGGAAAATGTTTATAAAAATGCCTTAAAATTGAAAGGCATTATATATTTTTATTTAAATGGCCTTATTTTCCCATAAAGGAAGGGACAATATTAACCCCATTCCCCATAATGCCTTGTGTAACACTTGTGTTATATACAAGTTATTTAACAAGTTATAACAAGTTGTTTTCCAGCAAATATTTACTGAATTCAGAGATTAGTATTATTAAATTTAGGATATACCTAGGTAAATTGAAAAGCTTAAATTTTAAATTTCTGCTATATCATGAAAACAAATAAAAAAATTAATATTTATGCTTACCTCTAGCTGCTTTTACATTAAATCTTAATCTTCTTAATGCTTCTTCTGTATCAAAATTGCATTTAACTAATTCATACAATGCCTAGAAAAATAAAAGGCTTCAGTATGTAACCTGGACTATGAACAATTCAAGGCTACAGTTTCTTAACAGAGTAAAGGCTTTTCCAGAATCCAGTGTTTTCATACTTTCCAGAGGACAAGTAATTCTAGTAAATGCAACATAAAGAACACTAAAGAAAAACAAACATAATTCATTCCTGATAATTAACTGCCTCTGAATATGTAGAAAATAATGGATAAGCAAATACTCTACTGGTGGCCATGGTACTCTAGGAATTTATAAATAAAAAGAAATTTTATAATAATCACAAGTCCCTTCTTTTTGGTTTTCTGGGGTTCCTATTCAAAGACAATTTAAAACAAATCAGAAAATAAAAACACTGGTGAAAAAGGCAAGAAAGTATATAATGCTGCTATTAGGTTCATGGTAGGCACTGTTCTATTATATACAGAATAACATTATCCCAGACAGGTATTCCCAACTTGATGATATCCACAGATTCTATGGGATATGCAAAGGAAGTTCAAAAAGCTTAATAAAAAATATATACAGGCAAAATAAAATATCAAAATTTTTATTTGAGCTGAAGTCATACCAACGAGTGTGTCAATACTACATATCTTATGCTGATTATAAACATCAGACTCCCTGTTGATGACATTACAGATCTTCCTCTACGTAAAATGGATCCCCAAAAACACATCCTAAGTTGAAAATACTGTAAGCTGAAAATGCATTTAATACACCTAACCTACTGAACACCATCACTTAGCCTAGCCTACCTTAAATGTGCTCAGAACACTTACGTTAGCTTACAGCTGGGCAAAATCACCTAACACAAAGCCTATTTTATAACAAAGTGTTGAATATCTCATGTAATTTACTGAATACTGTACTGAAAAAGAGAATGGTTGTCTGGGTACAGAATGGTTGTATCAGTTGTTTACCCTCATGGTCATGTGGCTGACCGGGAGGTATGGCTCTCTTACACTGCCCAGCATCACAAGAGATATTCAACACTAGCCTGGGCAAAGATCAGAATTCGAAGTATGCTTTCCATTGAACGCATACTGCTTTCATACAATCATAGAGTCAAAAAATTTTAAGCTGAACCTTCGTTAAGTCAGGGACCATCTGTAAAGGAATTTTGGTGGATAGAATAGCACTAAATGTGACAGCACTTAAACTTATAAACGTATGTGGTTAATATATTTTGGGAATATTGTAAGTTATTTCTTATTCATGTACCTGTTCATTGTCTTTTATGTGAGATCCTTCAGGAATTGCTTCTACACCTTTCTCATCACCTGTTCTTCTAGATGCATCCTTAAGAAATACAATCACTTTGTCTTCCGGTAAGTACTCAGGGTCCCACAGGAGCTGATCATCATTTTCATATACTAAATTAGTAAAATATAATGTTAAAAATAATGCCAAAAATGGATAGAGTTTGTGTTAAAACATATCACTGAACAAATAACCCATACTTAGAGCCAAAATGTTGAGAACTGAGACGTAAAGTGTGGTCCCACTACTTGCGTGACTTCATTCTGGGGCAATATTTATAGCTTAAGTGATTTAAACAATCTAAACAGAAGGTACCACTTGATGCCCCTTTCAGATCTAGTCTGACTTGGCTTGACTTAACCAAATTCCAAGCTCTCTTGGTTTGAATAGCAGTACCAACACTTCCTACCTGTATGACCCCAGCAAGTTACTTCCCTTCTTTCTGCCTCATCTGTGAAATGGGGAAAACAATCCTATTATACATGGCTGTAAGGATTTCAAGCAATTTAAAACAATTCTGACACATATTAAATAAGTTTCAATGAATGTTAGCTATAATTATGATTTTTGAATAGGGATGTCTAAAAGAATGCTCACCAAATGTTAACACTGCTTATTTCTTAGTGGTAGGATTTGGGACAATTTTTTCTTACATCTTTGTACTTTTCCATGATGCTTGAAAATATATTGTGATAACCATAAATCATTTTCATAAAACAAGTCATTACTTTTTTAAAAAAAGCATTTAGGTTTCATCAGAATTTCCATTATAAGACTGAGGCCCCAATTTCATCAAAATTTTATAAGTGAAAGAATGGAGGAGAAACTAAGATGAGAGCCTTGTGGAATCCTAAATGACAGGAAGATGAAAACACAAAATTAAGAAGGAACAGTCACAAGACCGAAGAAATATCAAAAGTGTGGCATCATAGCAGCAAGGGGAAGAAAATGTTTCAGAGAGTAATAGATTGGTTAAATGCTGTTAAACAAGCAGGATGAAAATTGAAGAGGTGCACTGGATTTACTAACTAGGAGGGGAATGTTTCAAGAACTGTTTCTGTGCAGAGATGGAAGCCAAAGCCATACTAGAGAGGAATAAAGAGGAAATGGAAGGTAAAGAAATAAAGTAGAAAACTCTTCTGAAAAGTTCCATGGTGAGGGAGGAGATAGAGCAGTACAGTAGCTAGAGCGGAAGCATAGCTGAAGAAAGTTTTTGGTTTTGCTTGTTTGTTGGTTTTTAAAGGCATGAGACATAATCACTTAAATGCCAATAGAAAGGAGCCAGCTGGACAAAGACTCTGAATTTAACAGACAAAGTATAGCTGACAGTGTCAAACTTCCTTGTGTTATGAAAAGGAATTAACAGCTAACAAAGGTACATCTCCTACATACCAGGTACTATGTTAAGTGTTTTCATATAAATTACCTTGTCCCCACCCACTCCCCTGCCACTACACACATACACTTTACATTTTTCCTTAGTAATAAACCTTATTCCTTTTCTAACCTGTTGGTACAATCGTAGAAAAACTCCAAACTGTAAATACAATAAAACTCCCATGATAAAGTGAATTTGGATATACTGCTATTGATTTCTGGTGTGCACTCAGCCTTTCTTTGCCAAAGGGAACACACTAGAGTTCTTATATTCTTGGAGTGGGAGTGGGAGATGGACAATGCCTTACAAGGAAACCCTGATTCAGGAAGAAGACAATGGAGGGTGGGTCCCTGAGTCCCCAGTGTTCTCCCAGTTAGATACCCCATGTTGAGCCTATGAAACAAGCACAAACTACCTGAGAGATACTTCTGGAATCAATCTGGAAGTCCCAAGTCACAGGATACAGAGATATGCTTATTTAAACTGAGTACACAAACATCACCAGATGGCGCCAAATGACAAGCCAGGTCCCTAGAATTGTGACTAGCAGCCAGATAGGCTAACCCTGAGAATATGATACTTCATTTAATGCATATACTAAAAATGACAATGAGGTGAGAACCACTAGCATTCTCAGAGAATAAACCACACTGCCTTAACTGGTTCCAGAAACAGACCAAATCACTTTCCAGTTAAGTTTATACTCTAAATATGACTTCTGACTATGATCTAAATAAAAAAGGCAACACAGTTGATATTTATTAAATATCTATAGAATGACTAAACGCCAAGAGATCATAAATTCAGGAAGAACTCCACCATTATGATAAAACACACGAAAATAAGGAGGAAAAATAATCTCGATTTTTTAATTTATTTATCTCTATTTTTTAAATTTATAATCTCTATAAATATGACATGAACCTCTATAAATATGACAGCAACAGAAGGAAAAAACAGTCTTTATTATAATTGTATAGTTTCATGAACATGCTGGATTTTGAAAGATCACAATCACTGAACTGTAACAGCATCTTTTGAAACTATTTCATTCGAATGAATTACCAAGCCTAAATATTAGAACTTTTAAAAAGCAACCATAAATATATCCACCTCATACTACTGAAAGATATAATTTACAAATGATTATAAATAAGTGAAAGAGTCTCAGAAGGCAAGAGCTCACCTAGTCTATCAACACAGGTTGTTAACTGGGGAAGTGCTTTTTATGGTATTTTAAGTAATCAAAGTAAGTGTGTCAGATAAGCAAAAATGAGTTCAAAATAATTTAACAAAGTTCATTATATGTGTGTTGGGGGTGGGAATGGAGATGACAAATGTAGAAAGCTGAGAAACTACATCACAAAATTAAAAACTTCTGCAATCTGGGAAATTCCTAGTGAGTAAGAATAAACGTGAATAAATAAATGAAATTTATAAACCTCCAGTTTCTGTTAAAAAAAAAAGGTGTCATTCCATTTTTAATGCTCAAGTAAAAATTCTACCTAATCAATGTATTATGAGAATGAAAATGCTGAAACATAATCAGCAAGGTGTAGTAATGCGGTTTATAATAGAGATTTCCACATTCTTAAAAGGTCACACTGTGATTAATGACATGAATTTTAAGTTGTCTAGCTGAGCTTTTCCTATGTGTAGATTAATTGAACTGCCTGTTTCAACATTACTATTATCAACTAAGGGTAATGCATGTGTTCATTTTTCAGTAAGCAACTTAAGAATCAATAATTCGTCTAATATTCATTAGAAACAACAATTCACCTGGTCCTTTGCTATTCACTGCTTTGTAATTCCTAGCCAACATTTACTTACTCTAAAATTTACGTCATGCAAGCATGAAAATTTGAGAATACCTTGTTCCTTTCTCTTAACTTTTTTTCCTAAGTAGCCCATCTAATTCTCAGCTAATCTAGTAAAGGGTTCTCAACCTCAGCACTACTGACACCTTTGGCCAGATACTTCTTAGTTTGAGGAAAGGGGTCCCATGCATTGTAAGATGTTTACCAAGTATTCGAATTATTTAGTATTATCACAAAGCTGCGGCATTTACTCAGTTTTTAGTACATGGGAGAAACAAAACACCCACGTAACTTTAAAAATCATGTTTTTCATATGCCCAGCACTTTTTTGGGAATTAAACCCTTTTCATACAGTCTGAGCAGGGCTGACACTGCTCCTTGGAGCCCCAAGAGATAAACGAGCCAGGGCAAGCCTGAGTACTCACTCTTCTCTTGGCTCACAGTAATTCTGGTTGGGTAAGACTCAAGCTGAGTCAATAGAGGCTCTCTCTAGGACTTTTGCTGGAGCAAAGGGGGATGAGGAAGTTCTCATTTTTCCTGGTTCCTGGCTAGAATAGTGAAAAGTATAAGTCATGAGCTCCCAGTAGCCATCCTAGCTTGTCTGACAATAAAGGAAAAGGGGAGGAGAGACACCTGATGTCATAAAAATCCCGAATCCAGTTTTATTTGAAGCCAGACTAGCCAGAACTTCCCAGTAAAGCAATAAGGTAAATTCTTTTTTGCTAAAGCTAAACTGAACTCAGTTTTTGTCACCTGCAAGCAAAAGAGCATAAATTGATACTTTCTGAAAATCTGAATAATAAAACCTAAACATAAGGGTAAGATTAATCATCTTTTGGATATTAATGCCACTTACTGACCATTTTCTATGTGCCAAACACTATGCCGCTAAGCACTACACGTAAAAACATCACATGTGAATCCTCGCACGAGCTTTATAAATAAATAGGTGACTGCTATTTTATAGACGAGAAGAAAAAAGTAGTTAAGTAACACGTCCATGGCTAAATGCCTAGATACTGATTCAAGTTTACTGACTCCACATACGTTCTGTTTACACTACCTGCACCCACCTAATAACTCAGCTACCAAATGTTTACAAAGTGTCTTATGTGAAAAAGATCTCCCAAGGTATTAAGGATACAAAGATGAATAAACAAATGATTATAATATACTCATTGAGTAAAAATGATCATTTATATACATTTAAGAGAAAAAGTTAATGTCTCTTTAGGATACTCAGTAATAGGGTTTCCTTATAGCAATGAAAAATTCTAATCCAACTGCCGAATAATTCCTTACAGTTCAGATATCAAGGTATCTTAAGTTTTGTGGCACTGTTATCAAAATCACTCAAACCAAATGCTCTCCTTTTTGAATGTGATCACCAAACTGATGAAAAATACCCTGCGAAACTTTCGCTGTAAGGAAAAAAGGCACTATCCCTTTGACAGTTTTATTTCTAACAGGGTGGTTTACCTAATAGTTTTACAACAATTTGGTTTGTGTGCACAGGTTAACCTAAGTGGAGACGAATTCGTGGTATCATGACCAAAGTTTGAATTCCTAGAACTACAAAGATGAGGAAAGGGCCTGAACCATAGTGACTCCTCTAAGGCAGTAACCCTGGTAAATGCATCTGATCCTCATACAATATAACACGCTTAAATTTCTCAAAGTGAGAAAGCTTCATAAACCACAGCTTTTCTGGAAAAAGAAAGAAAGAAAGAAAAATATATATATATACACACACACATAAAATTGCTTTCTAAAATGTTAAAATGGAAAACAGTAAATCAAAATTGGAGATTGTGATCACTCATTCACTGTGATATCTGACAATGCAAACATGTTAAAATAAAAGATAAACATATTAAGACATAATTAAAACCATCTTTAGCCATAATATTAACTTGCCACATATAAAAAAATACAAAAGCCAATGGATCATTCATTTTTGCACACAATTATAATGTATTCACAAACACTGTGCACAGAATTTCAATATACAACAAGGTCACTCCATATTGATACCTTTAACATTCCTGTATGTTGCAGAAATTAACTTGAAAGCTATTACTGTTGTGTTAAAACATTTCTACTGTCACTAGAATTTACTAGCCTGTGGTGCTCCCTTAACTGCTTCTGATCTGCTGCTCTGCCCTGAAAGCAGGTGCATACTTAGAATATAAATTTTCTAGAGGGAATGCTAAAAAAGAAAACAAACAAGACGACAACTCCCAAAGGCTCTGTATATGTAAGGTGAAGTGCGGAAAAGAAAACTGAAATAAGGAAATGATGAAAGAGTTCTAGCATTGAGTGATGTCACACCGCACATGAAAACTCATTAAACGTGCGTGCGCACACACACACATTCTCTCTCTCTTTCTGGAACTCTCTTAAAGTATTCTGTTTTTGTTAAGTATTTATTATTTGTGACTTACCTTAGCACTTTTAGACAAAATAATGAAAAAAAAACATGTAAAATTTAAGTATACAAATTGTTTTTCCAAAGTAAAACAATTTTTCCAAATTGTTTTTAAATACACAAACATCAAAATACTCAATTTTAGTAATATTAGAAGTTTCAGAAGCAAATAAACGTTTTATATTAGTTGTTTACTTGTTTTTTAAAACCTGTCCAACAGCTTCCACTGAAACAAAATGACCTTTTAAAACATAAATCATAAAGGTTATAAAAGGGCATATATTTTAGAGTACTTAAAATATGAAAAAAATTAAAAGTTGGAATGTTTTAAGTCATCTAATAATCCAATACCAAAGAAGCATTCACTTTTCTTTCTTTCTTTTTTGGCTAGACTTCTATGGACAGAAGTGGAGAAACAGAAAACGTATTTCTTACAGATACTGGTGCAGAGGTCTTCTTTCATAAATCAGTGGGGTAACAAACTGTCATGCTCTTATCCCATTATAAAAACAGTTCATCAATTCAAAAGCATGAATTCAGCTATAAATTAGTAAATTTACTAATAACTCACCTTTTTCATTTTCTTTGTATCTACAGATGCCAACTGGAATCTCTGCTTGAAACATGGAGCCCACCATAATCTCCTATTTTAAAAATAACATAAAACATTAATAAGATCTAGTAACACAGATTCTGTATCCATTTTCTAGATTTACCGTCTTGGGTTAACTGTTCCTGGTTTGTCATAAAACACAGTTACAACCAATTAACTACCTCAGGGGAGTATTGTGAGGATGCATGAATTAATAATAGATAAGACCTTGGATATGACTGGATGAAAACATTAGTAATAATAATGGGGTGAAATGGATACAAACTACTTCAAAATATGGAGGAAAAGAAATAAAAATGAATTCTTATAATTCAATTATAAGATAACTCTGAAAAGCAGAAAGTCAAGTTAAAGTATTTTCAGAGCATCCCACTCTAAGCTATGGTCTCTGGATCAGCAGCATCACCAAATGCAAATACTCAGGTCTTACACCAGACCTACTGAACCAGAAACTACGAGCATGGGATTCGGCAATTATAAGTGTTTTAACAAGCTGTCCAGGTGATTCTGACACACACTGAAGTCTGAGAACCAGAGCTTTAAGGTAAGGGAAATAACGAAAGCATTTGTATAAAGCTCAGTAGAGGCCAAACGAATGAAACTCCAAACCAACTGGACAGGTAATTAGTGCCTAACTTTCATTAAAACAATACAAGATGAAATCGTACCTTCTCCCAAATGTAATTATATCTTATTTTAGGAAATCTGGTAAACTATATAGTCAAAACACAGATTAGGGGAAACTGGCTGTTCAGAAAGACAATGAGAAATCACCACTGATGAGATTTTACAAGACATAGGGACCAAGATTAATTACATGGGCCCTCTTTTGTCTGTGGCTAAATGTTAATAATACAGTTACTACATTTTCAGAATGAAGACTTATGCAGGAAAGGTACAAAATCATGGTCTAGTAAGTTTAAATAACTCTTGGGATTTGAAAAGTTTCTCTCTCCTGTTATTGTTTCCCACTTTTGTTAGAATTTCATTTTATCTAGTGTAACTTCAAAGACATGTTCTATGTAATAAATTTATTGCTGCACCTGTACAGGAAAACCAGTTAGTTTTCTAAAAATACCACATTCACATTTTCTCTACTCATATATAGGAATTTTCTTTATGTCTTTCACCATAAAAAAGATTACTCTATTGTCACTTCTTGTGGCTCTTTTAACTTTACTCACCTATGCCTATCAGAGAATAACTAGTCAAGTTATCAATCCTGGCTAGGGCGCTTCTAAAATATAGATGTCTGGATCCATTCCAGACCAATTAAACTAGAATCTCTGGATGAAAGCCATGGTAATCAGTATTTAAAAGTTCTTTAAGTGATTCTAACATGAAGCCAGGGTTGATAACTTCTCGACTGGTATAAAGATAAGACACTTCCTTTTTCCTATCGAGTTCAGATAACTTCTTTTCACCTAATTTGTTCTGCAGGGAAGGGAAGGAAAACAGCGTTTAGGTGCATTATGTACCAGGTATCTTATGCAAAGTTTTCATTAAATCCTCACCAACTTCGACAAGGCTGAATTTGTCATTCCCATATTGTATTTGAGGAGATGAAACTCAACAAAATTAATTTCCTCGGAAACACACTACTAGTAAATTCTGAGCTATAATTTGAACTCAGGTTTGATTTCAAAGCTGTTTCCTCTACCCTAGTTTCTATAAAAATTCAATTTCATCTTACAAGCCTTAGAAGATGAATCTCTGAATCCTGACACTTTTTTACAAATCTCACTAAAATAAGACAATCTGGATTTACTGTGGTCTACGTTATTACATGTTTTTCCTGAGGAAGGGACTAATACTCCCTAGCAGTAAAGGCTTCATCTCCCCCATGTTCTCCCTCCTGAGTTTTTATTGCTTCATTAAAAAAAAAAAAAAAATTCAAGGCTTAATCAAATACTCTCTTGGGAAACTCCAGATACAAAATCAATTTATACTGGAGAAAAGATAAACTTGAACGTGTGGTAGAAAATAACAGTTTAAGATGACTCCCAAGGTTTCTAGCTTTTTTTCACCTTAATTTCTACATGATGTAGGAATCAGAAAAAAATGGATTGAAGAACACTTGCTCAAATAGGTCACACAAATAGTAACTTCTGTGATCCTTTTTTCTGTCTTCAGTCCCATCATTCATTCATTACTCACTCAAGTTAATTAACACATCCGGCACTGGGATAATCTTTCCTTACCACTCCAACCCACACTAATGTCTCTCTCTTCTAAACGTCTCTTTGGAAACCCATAAATAGATCAATTCTGGCTGAAGCCCAGAATCCTTGGGTAGCACAGTCCAAGTTCATTTGAATACTTCATTCTTCCCAACTGAAACTCTAAATATAGAGATTTTCCCTTATTTTAATCCACAAGGAGGTTAGCTCTTTTTAAGTTTGCCCCAGGCATCCCAAACTAGACAACTTTAAACAAACTAAACAAACAAAACACCGGGAAGCCTCAAAAGTATTAACTAATTAAGTAAACAATCATGACTCAAAAAGTGCAGAAAGGCCACTCAATTTGATATTTTGGGCTATTCTGCTTCCAAATAAATGACGGCTTATGCCCTAAATTAAAAATCAGACCTATGAAAAAGAACACTAAAAAACCTCAATGGAGATTTTAAGAGAAATATCAGGTCACCTATCTCAACAAGAATGACATCATCTCTTCTATAGAAATGATTTGCCCTGATCAATTCTATACAACATTTTGATAAATCTTCCTGATAAGTCAACTGCTTTGCAACAGCTTAAAATTCTTCAATTTAACCATGTGATTAACTACACAATGTTATACAATTTTATATTTAAAGACTACGTCAATATATTATCTTTAGACTCATTTTAGAAATTAATTATGGATAGTTATACCGAAGCCCAAATCTGTCTCTTCACACAATATACTCGAGTTGTAAATATCGACATTAATATGGGATGGAAAAACTTGTAATCTAACTTATTAAACAAAATTTACTTAACAAATACCAAAGCCTCCACAACTGCTTTCTCAAGTATATTAAAAAAAAAAAAAAAAAAATCACATGTGATACTTTTTATAGTGTAGCTAACAAAAGTGTAATTTGTAGTGGTTCAGAAATTTGGAATTCTAATCTTGCTCTGAGTACTGGCTTGCTCAACAAAGTCCAATTTTTTCTATACCATTATTTTATTTATAAAAAGGTAAATTATTTTTCTTACCTGGATGTATTAAGGGAAAGTCTAAACATTCATATGTCACAAAAAGACTTACTTCAATTTTATCAATATTTATACTTAGTAAAAGAATAATTACACTTGGCTTTTTAAGTAGTTATTTATCTAAGTTTTGGGAAAATATGGCTCTAACTACCTTTTTCCAGTCTTCTGATGGTATATAATCTTCATCTTCTTCAGATTCTTCTTCTATTTCACTATCTAGAATAAGTAAGACAATAGTACTATAAAATGATTGCTTATCCTATCCATTCTTATATCTACCATCAAATATTTAAATATGCCAAAAGGTATTTGCAGAGGTAGGTCAAGATATTTTTAATCAAATAATACCCTGTCAGTTAAAACAAAAAAAACAAAACTCATAAACCTTCTAGGACAATCTTCTTAGACAACTGTATTTTCATAAAATGATTTCCTACAAAAAATTTTAAGAAAAAATCTGATTCAGAGTCAAGATAATCTGTTTCTAAGCCTAATTCTCCTTCCAACAGCTTGGTGACAGAATAAATTATATGATCTCAGTTTCTTCCCTTATAAAATAAGAATTGGGGCAAAACAGTGGTTTCTGAACAGTGCTCCTTAAAGCACTGACAACTCTGTAGCACCACTTTGGGGGGAGCGCATGAAGAGAGGGTATGTATGTCTTCCCAACTCCTGTTTTATTCAGAGCAGGCAAGCTGCTATTTGTTTACATTTTGGACTAAGAATGTATTTACATAAAGGGGTGGGAAATCTGAAAACCATGAGACTGTCAGCATCTTCTCAACTCTAAAATGGCACACAAAATTCAAAAGGGTAACACTGCATACAGAAATTAATTCTTCCTATGGAAAAGCTAAGATAGGCAGTATATTTGTAGCTTCAATGCATACACCATAACTAAAATTCCAGATGTGAATTATTAAATATTATTTCAAGAGGCAGTCACTTAGTATCCCACTTTTGAGCAAACTTTGGCAATGGATCTGCTCCTGGTTTAACTAAGGGAAAAATACCACATTTCCCCCAAACAACTATCTCAGTAACTAATCTCTCTGTGCATTGATATACTTTTCAGTTGGACCATATCTGTGATCAAAGTTCACAATAAAATTATTATTAGCAGCCCTACATTCACTTCTAAACAAACTGTGTAACAGAAGTCACTCATACAAAGAAGTAGCCATGTTTAATCAGTTATTACTTTACCACATTTCATGAGAGGTTATTGTTCTTCAACTATTTTCCTTTTTCAAGTATAGAAATTTAGACCACATATTTAAACTAATAACACTAATGTTTAACTTTTTCTTATCTTACTTCCAGAGTAAGGATTCCTGCTTAGAATGAATATTATGGAGCAGATGAAACATGCAATTATTCAAGATACATATATTAAATGTTGTCTTGACTACTGGTCATCTCTGACTAGATCATAACTGTAGAAAAATTAGGAGAGTTCTTTGTATAACATATTCCTACCTCAAGAGTCAATCACTTTTTGGACTTGGGAGCCATTGATTAGAGAAAGCAATGCTTATGAATATATCAAGGCTGAGGAGGCAAAGAAAGCAGAAAATGGAAAACTGAGGAAAAGACTAGGTGAAATCAAAAAGATGACCATGAAACAAACTAAAGAACAGTCAAGAGGGAAAAAAAGGAACACACTCAGAATCGGGCATCATAGTGACACAGTAATTACTGTAGTATATTCATGGACAAGAGGGCCCCAGTACTGCTAAACTAATAATCTAGAACAAAATCCCATTACTGATGAGCAAGATTTCAAAATCAATGAATTCAAACAGAGTAGTGAAAAAAAACACTAAAATTTTAGGCATACATTAAGCAGTAAAAATCATATCCAAAAAATAGTAACTAATAACACTTACTTGTATCAAAATATTTACATCGACGTGGACGGATTATTTCCTGGGCATCTTGAGAAGCAACAGATTGTGATGGATCATCATTGGAAGACTGAGTTTCATCCTCTTGACCTGAGGAATCTTTTATATTCTCTTCCTGTGGAATAATAAATTAAATCTCTAAGATAAAAAGAAGATTGTTGCAGATGAAAGGTCATAGTACTCCATATACAACTGGAAGGCTAAAATAAATATACTAAATGGTGTCTTGGGTTGGATCCTGGAACAGGAAGAAGAACATCAGTGGAAAATCTCGTGAAATCTGAATTGTCTGTAGTTTAATTAATAGTATGGTACCACTGTTGATTTCTTAGTTTTAATAAATAGACCATGGTTACACAGATGCTAACATTAGGGGTAGTTGAGTGAAGAATATGCAGAAAGTCTGTACTATCTTTGAGCCTCTTCTGTAAATCTAAAATTATTTCAAAACAAAATAAAAGTGAATACAGAACTACCAATTAGCCTTTATTACTTAAAAAAAATAGCATTTTTTAAAAAGTTCATACAAATTTATTTAGACTAGGCATTGATAAGAAATCTGGAATGACACAGAGAAAACTATTACTTCTCTGTATTAGATTATAGGGGACTTCCAATTTGTATTACGTATATCTATATATTAACTTTTTAACATTTAAATGTATTACTTCTAAAGTCAGTAAAAACAGATGACAAAAATAAGCAGTCAAAATGAATGTATTAATAAACTTTAACTTCAAGAGGAATAAAAATATATGTGTATAACCTTACTTTATTTTCCCCACTACAGCCACTGTTATCATCATTATCAGCATCTTCATCATCTTCACCTTCTTCCTCCTCCTCCTCCTCCTCATCTTCCTCAGGTAGTCGAATAGTACTATCATAACCATAAAGGCTGAGAAGTTCATGAATTGGCATGTCGCCTTCCTAAATAGAACAAAATAAAAAGTTAATTTCTGAATAGGTGATATTTCATATTCCTATAATTCACGAATCTGTTGAGTATACTCTTAGAACTGTTATGAATTCTCAAATCATATAAGGTAAAACTGAATATAATTCTGAAACCTAAGAAAATCCTAGGCTTTTACTATTCTTTTCTGCATCAATTCAGTGAATGTACACCAATGTTCAGTTAACACTACGTATGGATGCTCACACTTAGTAAGCGTACCATACATAATTTGGGAGTGGGGAAATAGAATAATCAGAAAACAGACTGTAAACTAAGTTAACAAACCCAGAAAGGGGGATGAAATTCATAGCCCAGCCCAAATAAATTAAAACAGCAATGACATACATGAATGATACTGGATTACATTAGCTATATATTCTTTTCTAGCTTTATGTATAATTGCATATAAAATCCTTTCATGGAATCCTTACTATCCATCTTACAAAACTGTTGTATTATCTCCATTTCATAGATGAGGAAATTGAGGCTGGCAGATTAAGCAATTTCTCCAAAAACCACACAAGTTACAAGTAGTGAAGCCAGATTTCAAGTCTAATTACAAAAGCCCATACTCTTATCATATATATACCAGGCTGCCTCAGCCAGGGCCCTGGACCTTCCCCAATCATCACAAAAAACATACCCTCCTCAAGGTGAAATGAAGAAATATCCATATGTAATGAAATGAAATCAGCTTTCTGCAGAAGGTACTCACTCTAATCAATAATCAAGCATTATAAAGTATCAGGGAAACATGACAGAATTGATTATAAAAAGGAAATTTTACACAGACGCACACATACACACTCTGAAGAAAAATTTAACTGAGTCAGTCAGTTTAGAACCTAGAACAAGGATAATCATGAAACAAGACTTTTGTATTTCTCCAGCAGTCTTGCAGCCTCATTCATGGATAGAAATAAGTCTAGCCCGTGTGTTAAATACACTGTTATAGTGGGCATGAATACATGAGACTGGACGATATAACCTGGTGACACTAAATACTTAGATCATACAGTTAACCCCCATCACTCAGAATTCGTGTGTAAAAAGCAACTAATGATTATAATTTGAAAAAATTTTCTTATAGAAAGAAATAGGAAGAAAATACTGTTTAACACTTCTATTTCATACTGTAAATGGATATTCTAGTTATAAATCAGCCTGTGAATCAGTTTCTGAAACAGAAATCAATGACAAGCTGTCATACTTAATTGACATCTCATATTGTGATTCTCAAGGTGCAATAACACAGACAGTGCTTGAAGTGTTCAAGGATCTAGTCCCTGCAGATATCTGGTCCAGTACCAAGCATCTGGTACAGGAGACAGAAATTAGGGAATTAGGAGTCAGGATTTAAGAAAACAGAACTTCAGAATCAAGAAAGAAGTAAAATGAGAAAAAGATATAGAAAAGGTGGGTTATATAAACAATCATAACATATAGCTTCCATAAAGTGTCTTCTATATGCCAGGCATTTGTGATAAGTGCTCTAATTCCACTATCTTATTCTCTTTTCTTAACAAAAGCAGAGTGAGAATATTATACTATCTTATTTGATCTTTAAAAGTACCAGATGACAGTGCTACCTTTATATATGTAAATAAGAAAACCAAGCAGAGAGAAACATCATGCACTGACAGAGACTTTACTATAATACCTAGACCTCCTAAGCCCAGCTCATACTTTCCATAAACTTTTGCACAACGAATGAGAAGCAGGTTTAACAATGAAGTCACTTCTATGACCAAGCCACTGAAGTCACTATTATGAATAAGGGCCAAACCAGGAAAAACACTTTAGTGTAGGTTTGCAACTAACATTTACATGGACCTTGAGAATTCATAAACAGCCTGTTTCATAATATTTATTTCATCTTTAAGACTACCTTAATATGCTACTACTACCTCTAATTTTTACAACTGAGTTAACTGATACTTTGAGAGATCACAAAAAAGAGGTATGATTACCAATCAAATAAATGTCTTCAAGTTCTCTACCTTTGGTCTGTCTTATTCAAGGGCAAGAGAATCACCTTGAGACCTTATTTAAACAGACTGCTGAACCCCACCCCAAAGTTTCTGATCTAGTAAGGCTGAAGTGGGGCCTGAGTATCTGCATTTTTTAAAGTACCAGGTGATATTGATGCTGCTGGTATGAGACCACCTGGAGAACCACTTAGCTCACAGTTCTAGGATAAGATAACTGCAAATCAGCCTCTCCAGTGGGAGGTAATAAAGTACGATCATTATCTTTAATAAAGCTTATCATTAACAGCTGATAGCTAAGTTACATGTCAAAAGGGTAAGTGATACACCAACTGCATGAAAAGATTTTTTTTTTTTTTAACCATTTTCAGGTAAGTGGAATATCTGACTTCCATGGTGAGGTCAAGATTTTTCCCTCTTGGATACACATCTGAGAAGTGTGACTTGCTTTATAAAAATTCATTTCTCAAAGAAAAATTTAGCAACACCTCCAATATTGACTAAGCAGAGAACAGAGTAGAGTCAGAAGTGGCTGATCATAGTGCATTTGGAAGAGAAGTGCTTGAATCTGAAAAACAGTAACAGAACTGGAAGAGAGAAAAGTCAGAGGAAATGACAACTGTGCAAGCGTAGAAACAAACAATGAATAAGCAGGTTATCCTGATTAGAATAGAGGGTATCTGTTGTAACCAAAAAAAGTTAGGGCTGGTATTTTTACCTACTTTCTCTAGTTGTACTTAGTTTCTAAAGGGATCTGTTATACTCTACTTTTGATTCATTTGAGAGTAGCTGTTGAACAGTGACTGACCCTATGGAACATCTTAGGGAAAATTATGCACACAACAAAATATTCAAGATGGACTTAGGCAGGGAGAAATTTAGTTTGCTAAGTTGGAATCCACTGTTATTCATATGAGTAATCAGAGCCTAAACCAAATTAGTGGTTGTGGTACAGAAAAAACTCAAAGAGACCCTGCAGAAGGAATCAACAGATTTAACCATGGGTTAAGAGTGATCAAGAGGTCCTTGTGACACTGAATCTCTGGCTCCAGACATTCCTTGGACCCAGATACATATTCGTATGATACCAAAAAAAAAAATAAAAACAATAAAGTTCTAAAGAAGTTCTAACAAACGTCTAAAAAGTTTATTTTCAGTCAAAGTTGGTTTTAGGTGGGTTGTATCATGTGTAAACAAAATATCCTTGCCTATTCCATCTAGAAAATTCTTAATATTGAAAACAAAGACTATATAGTGGTATTATGCTTTTCTTTGGAATTGACTTTTAATTTCTGTTACCCAATATCAAGTTAGTAAGCAACAATCATGACCCACATAGTATGAAAAATATCTTACTTGATCTAAGGTATGAAGTGATGCCCTTACAGAAAACACTGGGCTACAACTACAATAAAACCTCAAATTAACTTTGCTGAGGAATCCCCAGTTTTAAATTCAAGTATCGTATCTTGTCTGCTACCCAATCCTTTCTTTCTACTTCTACACGCATCTTTTTCCAGAAGTGTTCTTTCCTCCATTCCAAGCATGTATTTTGATTGAAAGCTTACCTCATGGACCTCATAGTATCTAACCCAATTAGAATCACTGTACTCCCTGGCCATGCATTTGGAATGGGCACATGACCCAAGGTGGACCATAATTTGTTTCCAGAATTTTACCAATAGCAGCTAAAGAATATAGGCTATATCTCAAGCAATAAATCTAGGAGCCTGAAAACTGACAAGATGTGAAGAAAATTAGTCTGAAAAAGGACACCACCATGTAAAAAAGCAGAAACAGAAAAATATGTTCTGGTGGCACTTGAGTCCATGAGGTCTAGATATCCCTCTGCCCTTAATGAAATTAACACGAGCCTTACAACTAAATCTTCATTTTGCCTAAGCTAGTTCAAGATGGATTCCTGTTATTTGTCCCCAAATATTTGATATAAAAAGTAATGCTGGGCTTCCCTGGCAGCGCAGTGGTTAAGAATCCGCCTGCCAATGCAGGCAACATGGGTTCGAGCCCTGGTCCGGGAAGACCCCACATGCCGCAGAGCAACTAAGCCCGTGCGCCACAACTACTGAGCCTGCGCTCTAGAGCCCGCGCTGAGCCCGTGTGCTACAACTACTGAAGTCCGTGCGCCTAGAGCCCGTGCTCTACAAGAAGAGAAGCCACCGTGATGAGAGGTCCGCACACCACACGAAGAGTAGCCCCCACTCGCCACAACTAGAGAAAGCCTGTGCATAGCAGTGAAGACCCAATGCAGCCAAAAAAAAAAAGAGAGAAAAACCTCAAAAAAAAAAGTAATGCTATCCCGTAAAGCAAATGTTCTTTGCTATTTCCTTCTGAAAAAAGACTAAAAGATGAATAAAATGTGGCTGACAGTACATTATACTAGGGCCCATCAGTCACCTGTTCCAGAGACTTTCTCATTAGCTTATATTGTCGAAGTCTATGTTCTACCAGGTACTAAGGGGCTTTCCCCAAATTGAAACATCATAATAAAGTGTCAAGAGTGTTTTGTTCCCATTCATACAAGAGTTGAGAAATGGAAGGAGCAGATGAAAGAAAATTATGAGTCAATTACAGTGGTTCTCCACTGTTCGGGTGTTACAGATTTCTTTGAGAATTTTATGAGTAACTATTAAGACTTATTGAGTGATTATCATGTACCAGACACTGTGTTCAATGTTTTACATATATCATCCTTGTAATAACACTGAAGCTTAATAATGTTAAGCAACTAGCCCAAAGTTACACACTGAATAAGTAGTACAGTCTGACTCACTGCTTTACAGTGCCCTTACATACATATGCATATACACTCCCTTCCTCAAAACCTGATCCTAGGTTAAGTGTGCATCATCCTGATGGAGAGTGAAATACGATGTGCTGGGTTGATAGACTATAAGAAGTAAGAAAAAGTAAGGAAAGAAGTTGATAGACTATAAAAAGGAAAATGGACATAGTACAAGATGAATAAAAATCAGCCATGTGGACTATACCTACATATTGTGCTTTAAAATATAAGTTGTCTAAGCACTGTAACAAGAAGAGGGAAAATCATGCCTATATAAGCTCACCGGAGACCAGGTGGAGGTGGAAAGAATATAGACTTTTTCAAAGACAAACATCATAGCTGAAATTAAATCTGTCCTTAAACTTCACAACAATAGGGTAACATTACCAATCACCACCAGCAGCATTATAAGGCTGGAGTGGTATCCATCTCCTAGCTGCACAGGAGGTGGCTCCCTCTCCCTCACACCAGGGGATTAGTCATTTAGCAATGACTGCACGTGGTACCAGGTGTTGGCCAATGAAGGGCCATTTGGTGGATGGACATAGTACTCTCTGTATACCTGTTGTGACTTACCAGTAAATACTTACTAAGTTGGGGGAAAGAAGGAAAGAGACTGATTTTCAGCCAGGAAGGCTTAAGACACCACATCCAGATTGGACAAGAGTGCTGGTTCCTAAGGTAACCAACCTCTTGGGGCTGGGGCTTCACTACAGAATAAACTATGAAGAGATGAAGGCAGTGAACTCTTCTTTATAATCTCCATGCTGGAGTTTCTTTTTTTTATCTGTATAATTCATGTGGTGTGTACACTTAAAAAAAACCTCAATCTCTCACATTTTAATCTTTATTCTCTAGCTCTGGAGATCCACTGGGTGAAACGTGTCTAGCACTTTAAAGTGTCAATTATTAACACTGCTATAATGTGATTTTCAAAACTATAAATACATAAAGATATAGCTGATCCTGATCCCTCTTCTCCCAAACAGACTGCTACTGTTAAGTGAGACCATGGGTTTTAAGAGTGCATTTGAAAAACAGAGTTAAACCTGCATATTGCCATTCCCAGCAAACCAAAGTTTACTATGGGAATGATTCTGACACTTCTAAGATCACTAATAAATTCTAACCTGTACATCTAATTCTCTTAAAACATTTAAATGCTGAACTTACCTAAAATACTTTATATTAATAAGATTCATGCATACAAACATAACAATACACATAAAAGCTAGTTTACACTGAAATTTTAGAATTCATATTGAATGAACTTAAAACTACAGGTTATTGCAGTTACTGATAACTCCTGAATGAATCAACTGTCAAAATTTTGCCCCAATTACATCAAAGGTCCATTTCATGCAACCAAAATGCCAGGCATAAACTACCTTATCAATTCCTGACACAACTATGATGTTTCACTTCTATAGAAGCAAATTAGTAACCAATGACAAAATCATGCTCACCTTTTTAATAAAAACTAAAACCAGTTTGGTTTGGACCTAAAGAGTTTACAACTATAGGAAATCCAATACATTGGCCGTGTAGCTTAGCTCTAGGCTACAGATAAAAGCACTGGTGATTATGTGCTACTTACACCTAAGCCTTAATTACTTTGGGAAAAGTTATAAGTACTCTCTGAGAAGGTTTAAGACTGTCTGGTTGAAAGGAATGATAAAAGATTGGTTCCCTTGTCTTTCTCTCCCTTTGTATATTTTAATTACTTTTTCCTAAAAAAGGGTCATTTGAAAGCAAATTTTGGGGGGTTGTAAGGGACTCGGGAAGGAGGTAGAATAAAGGAGAAAATAGGAAAAGACCATAACACAACCAAAATTTTAGTGAAGCCCATTAGTAATTTTGTACTAATTAAATATAGTAGCCCATTTTCTGAAATAAAATAATCATTCCACTTCATAACCTATTTTCACCTGTACTTGATTATCTCTTCTTGAGTAATTACTTACTCAATTACTTGACTAACACAGAATGTGAAAAAATGGAAAATATAAGATTTTCTTCCTTTACCCTTTATCCCATGGATGGGTTATTCAGAAAAAAGAAAATATATCTAAAGTGGTAAGTTTCTGTGAAATACAGGCAAATAACTAAAAATAACTGCATTTCCACTTCATGAATATATGAAGCCACTGTGACTGATTGTTAAATCAATCATTTCCTCTGATGTTCACCTAGGTTCTGAATCATCCAAGCAAATTATCCCAGTTTTTGAATGGCTTTCCAGCCTCTTATAAAGAATAGTTCTGACTCCAGATTCCTCGTGTTCTTTTTAACTCATCCTTGAAAAGCTTTTATAACAGCTCTACACCATTACCACTAAGATCAGTTCTGTTGTCTGGCTTAATAAAATATTGAATTGCTTAGGTATTATGGATTAAGCCAGTTTTAATCACTAAATGATTCAAAATGGGATCACCTGACAAGATTTGACTTAATAATACTACTTTTCCAGCTCTTTAACTGTACACTTTAAAAAGTTCTAGGGCTTCCCTGGTGGCGCAGTGGTTGGGAGTCCGCCTGCCGATGCAGGGGACACGGGTTCGTGCCCCGGTCCGGGAAGATTCCACATGCCACAGAGCGGCTGGGCCCGTGAGCCATGGCCGCTGAGCCTGCGCGTCCGGAGCCTGTGCTCCGCAACGGGAGAGGCCACAACAGTGAGAGGCCCACGTACCGCAAAAAAAAAAAAAAAGTTCTAAACTAAAATTCTGAAACATAATCTTTACTACTGTAAAAGTGGAAGAATTCATTTTTCGATGACATTATATACTCCAAATGCTTAAAGGCTGGCATGTCTTTTTTCTTACGTTCTTGTCATGGAGTTCAGCAGATTGTATACATAATACCTTTCAATGATAGCATACCAAACTGATTTATTCATTCATTCAAAAACTCTGGGTGACCACTCTTGCTAGGTGTCATGAAATACATTGGTAAATAAAACAGACTATCCCTCCTCTCATGGAACTAAAGGATACAGACAAAAAAGTTAAACAAACATATAATTACAAATTGTGTTAGGTATAAAGAAAGCATTGAATGGGGTACAGTGGTTTATAAAAGCTGATTAGGGGCCAGGAAAGGCCATTCTGAGGAGGGAATATTAAGCCCAGACTTGAGAGGATAAGGAGCCAGATGCAGAAAGCACATACAAGAGAGTGGGAATGAGCTGAAAAGCCTTCAAGTGTGAAAACAAACAGCACACCTAAGAACAAAAGCAACTAGTGTAGCTATACAACTAGTGTAATAAAGGGATAAAGGACCATATCATGTAGGTGGCCTTGCTGGCCAGGGAAAGGAGTCTGGATTTTCTTCTGGTGTAACAGGAAGCCACTGAAGAGTTTTTTAAATAGAAGGCTGATATAAATTGATTTATATTTTGAAAAGATCATCATAGTTGCTGTGGTAATATATTGGAGAGAAGAGTGGTAAAAGAGGACATGAAAAACCAGTTAGGAAGCTACTGTAATAGTCTAAGCTAAAAATGATGGTGACCTGGGCTTGAGGGTAGCAGCAGAGATGGAACAAGAGCCAGATAAGAGATATTTCTGGATAGAAATTATAGGTTTATTTAAGAATGGATATTGAGAATGAAGAAAGATGACTCCCTGGTTTCTGACTCAGCCAACAAGGTAAACAGTAGTACCATTTTCTACTGAGATGGAGAATACAGGGAAGAAACAGGCAGAGGAAGGAGAACATCAATCAATAATTCTGTTTAGACATTTAAAATATAAAGATGTCTACTGAGATACCCAAACAGAAATGTCAAGCAGGTGGTTAGATAAACAAAACTGGAGACAGGGAATAGGTTAATGCTAGAAAAATAACTAAGAAATACTGAGCATACACAGACACCATGGGATTAAATGAGATCAACCACCTAGCTTAGCAGTGTCTAAACCTGGTGTGCACACTTGGTGAAGATGTAGATTTGAGCCCCCCCCCCGCCCCACATTCTGATTCAGTGTGCCTGGGAGAGAGGCATACAAATGCACATTTCTTAGTGAGTCCATGAGTGATTCTGATGCAGCTGACCCTCATACTGTATTCTGAGGAGCACTGATTTACAGACAGAAGAAAACACAACCCAGAACTGAGAACTGGGAAATTCCAAATCTAATCCTTGAGGAAAGCAAGACGAGTCTACGAAAGACACTGAAGAGGAACAAGGAGATCGGGAAAACGACAGTGGGTGCTCTAAAATTCAAAAAAAAGAAGGGAATAATAAATTGTGTTAATACCTCTGAGAGTTAAGTAGAGAAAAAAGCGACCAAAGGATATAACAATAAAATCACTGGTTATCTTGATAGGAAAGGGGCAGAGACAATCTAGAGCACTTTATGGAGTAAGCAGGAAATGAGGAAGACGATGACAACTCATAAGAAGTTTTGCTTCTGAAGGGGAGTAAATAAAAGGTGCAGTAATTGTGGGAAGGCAAAAGGTATGTAAGAGGAAATTTAGTACCCTTTTTTATATATTTTTTGACCCAATATCTGTGATGTTTTACCAAAGTAACTACTGAATTCTAATTCACATAATAAAGTTCTTTTTAAAAAATTTCCAACTTTAAATTATCCCACCTATGACCACATAAAAATTTTCAGTATTGATTATATATAATACCACTTTCCCCAAAATAAAGTAGAGAAATAAAATTTAGTGTTTCCTCTCTCCACAAAAAAGTTATAACCACTTCATTCTCTAGCTCTTATTGTTATTTACCCTTGCAAGATCCTCTATTTCAGAACTGAAGTTTGTTTCTCCTTCCATCATTTCTTCCTCTTCTAATGTGCGTTCATCATCAAAATCATGAACCAGCATGTCAGCTGATGGATCAAATTCATGGTCATCTGATGTTGCTGAACCTCCTGGTAAAGAATATTTTAAACAGTTTGGTAAACCAAATTATGTGTACCTTATTAATATTAATTTAATGTATATGTTATCTGAAGCTGGATATGTCAAGTAAAAGTACGAGGGAAAAGCTATGCACAAAAGGCTATGCACGGGAAGTATTATTTGTTGTTTTCTAAAATTCTTGCCCTTACTTATCACCCCCCACAAAATATCTTCTTTAAGGATTATTTTTTACCCTGTTTCACTTCTATATATTTACAGTGACAACCGCAAAACGGGGAGGAGGTGGGGGGAATGTTTGAAGAGTACTGTAATCTTCCAACAAAACGTGAGTTGTAAATAATAAATGGTCATATCAAATAAGAATGATCTTTTGTGTGAGAAAAGTCAATTCGTAATCAATTGATTGATATTTAATAGAACCAATGAATATGAATATACAGTCATGTGAAATACACAACCATCTGAATACACAGTCTAATGAAAATACAGCTGAACTCAAATATTATTTTATCACATATCCAGGAAAATATATTCTAATAACTCAAAGATAGAGTATAAAAAGCAAAGTTTATTAAAATTACATATAAAACTCTTATGAAAGGCATTAAAAATAATCCAGTAGGTAACTTGTATAAGCTAATCTATTTTTAGCCTCGTGGCTGGAGAATACTGTACTCAATAGGGTCAAAACTTGTAATAGGAGATAGCAAATGCTGGGCATATATAGTCTATAAACTATCCCCACATTTGGCTATTGCCAAACCTGGACTTAAGTTTACAAAAGCATTGTTAACTAATAAACAAATGAGTTACTTAACACTAAAAAAACCAAAAACAATTAGCAATTTATTTTTATCAATTTAAAGTGTTAAAGGTTATATTACCTTTATATATACCTACCCTTCTATTTCACTCCATTAAGAAAACCAATAAGTAAAAGAAAGAGATATAGAGGCTGATTTCTTGAAAAATCAGGCAATTAGGAATAAGGGGCACCAAGACTCCAGGGTTCTTGTTACCTCACAATATTTTCTTATGTGCCAAATACTATGCTTAAGCACTTCACATACATTATCTCATTTAATCTTCAAACAATCCTATGAACAAAAAACAAAAACTTGAGGCTCAGAGAGTTTAAATAGCATGTTTAAACTCACAGAGCCAGTAGGTGCCAAGAACGGAATTTTAATCCTGGTTCTGCCAATTCCAATGCCTTTGCTTTCACTGTGCTTCAAGGCTCCTGTAAGCCCGAGTTTCAGAAGCAGTAGATATTCTGCCTCAAAGAATACCTGAAAAGAGCCTATGTTCACAAAGATGAGTAAACTGCAAGCTAGGTCAGATGGCAAAGCACTGAGAAGTCAGTATGCTCTCTGAGGAACGTAACAAAATATTGATATTAAATATAAAATAACTAAATATATAATTGCTAAATCAAGTATTATCTTGTTATAATACAAATGAGTTATCAGAGTTTTAGAATGATTTATAAAATAAAAACACTTAAGAAATTATATTACTTTAATTTCTTCTGGAAATTAAGAAGAATGTGGCATAATTTTAGTAGGGGATCTTAGTACTAGGTGAGGGACTAGACACAAGGGTTCTGTAAGAGCAGTTTGAGAATCACTAATTTAGTTGTTGCTTCTTTGTCCCAATCATTCTTCCTTCTTTCTGAGTTTTCAATGGAAATGTCCCAAAACTTTTCGGTTCACACAGCAATCTTTTAGGACACTTAGTCGATAATGATGTATTCCTACAGATGTTGCTATATTTTTCTTCACCCTTGTTTTAGTTGACTTCTTTTTACCTTGTTCTTTGAGACCAACTAACCACCCTATTCCTTTCTGTTAATTACTAAGGCCCAAGATTAGGCTATCTCCTAGGGAAAAGAATCCCAAAAGTAAATTATTAGGGTTAGGGAGTCTGGTGCTTTGTGTAAGTATTTTGCTTCAGAGTTAAGGCTAATATCACTGTTTCGTCATAGAATTCCATCCTACTGCAAAATCACTAAAAAGTACCTTACATCTTTGCAAAGACTCAAAAGATAAATTCAGTTTATAATACATCACACGTGCACTCATTTAATCATTTTATTACCTTCCCTCCCCTAAATCCTCACCTCTAATGGCTACTAGATGTAACTGGTTTACATTGGTGGAGTCTATAGACAAACCATTTAGCCTGGGTCACATGACTACTATTATTAGCATCAATTCCAAAGTACAGATGTTACAAAGCACACAGCCTTTCACCAGTGGACCAAAAATGTTTTTACATTAAGTTTTTATTCCTAATTTTTTCTTAATTGCCTACAATTATTATTACTTAAAACAATAAACATTTCCTTGGACAGAAGCCTGATACTACAAATAATAAAATCTAAAAATAACTTTCTTAATTTACAACAACACTCATTTGTTGAATCTTTTATTTTACCTTTCCCTCTCTCATTATATGCGCTAACAGTATTTTTCTCAAATACTCTGAGTTTCCTACACAATCAAATATCTCTAAGCAGTTAATGTTTCCTTTTTAAAAATACACTTCAAATATACTTCAAATCAAACAGCAAATAAAAACTACGCAAAATACATGTGGCAATTCATTTAAAAAAAAGAGAGAGAAAGAGAGAGAAGAAACCCACAAATAGTCACGAGGTTGAACTCACAGCAGCCTCACCTGTACCTTCATGGGCAGTCAAATATTTCATCCATTTCTTTTTCCCCAGAGAAAAGAAGCATTCAGAAGAAAAGCAAGTCAGATGATAGTCTAACTCCTCTAACCTTTATGTAACTAATAGGCCAAATGTTAGTCGAACAGAGATTATGAAAAATATAGAAAATACTTACCTGGACTTGAAGACTCAACAGATGGCTGAGTGGGGGAGAAAAGAACAAAAATTAGCATCTTTGTGTAGTAAATCTTTATAAACATTACAAGAATTATTCAATGACTGATATAAACACCAAAAACTATAGTTACGTTTTAATGTCTGAATTGTCTAAGACAAACTAAAACTTCCCATATAATCCCTTCTCTGACATGTTAACTTAAACATAGAGAAAAATCTAAAACGTTCCTAAATCTAGAAACAAAGACAATAACGTGGAATTAGATTCAGATTTTAAAGGCAAACATGTATCTCATAATATATGTGGTTCAAGAGATATGATTCTAGATCCTGGAATTCTCTAAAATATTATTTCCTTATCAATACAGGGAAAACCCAAGGTTTGTTATCAAGCTGGTCTCTGGCTTAAAATGAGTGTGAGAAGGGAGGCAGAAACAATTTACAACATTGTTTAAAATAAAAATTTCGTTGTAAGAAAGCAGAAGGAAAAATTTAAGTGTTACTTCAGCACCAGACAGTACATTAGGTTAACTTTACTAACACAAAACATACTTTTAAATTACCACAGAATTAACAACCTTTCAAGCTCAAATCTGGGAAGGTTATCTAACGGAAGATCACAAAGATTCCCAATTATAATGTTCCTTCTACTGTACCATTCTACCTCTTATAAATTTAACCACAAGCATCTGGAAAATTTAAAGATAAAATTGTTAGCAACTTATTTTAGTGTTATCACCACTTGACAGTCTGTGGCTGTGTTTTATCTTAATTCAGTTAATTCACAATTATAAACAAGTCATCTGCAAACATCAACTCCTATAAATTCAATAATAGAAATTCAAAAAATGCCTCAAATGACATAAACTTTATAACTGAAACCTTGCCTATTCATTTCAAGCTATCTATTTCATGCTCATTAGAAGTCAGAGATGCTGGAAGTCCAAAAGCACTAGGAAAAAGATAGAGATATTCTAGTGTTTTCCTTCTTTCTACTAAGAAATGGGGCAGAGAGGCAAGAACAAAATTGAAATGAGCAAAGTGCCCGATTTTTCAAAAGCTAGACATCTAAGACAAGTTCTTACAAGGTGTTAAAAGTCCATTTTGAAAACTGTCCACATTATGCTATTGCAGTAAGTATGCCATTCTAGAGTCCACGTGGTGACTTAGATTATTTTGAGGCATACTTTTTCAAGGGTCTTATTTTTTCCTTTTAATTCTTACAAAAGAATGGTTCTTGCCTACAGCATTGTCTCATTCTAACAAAAGACCAACAGTATTCAGTATTATATATTTTCAAGTGTCACACCACCATCTTTACTTAAAAGTTACTCTGCCACAACAGAGTGAAAACAGTGCTACTGTTAAATTTGGTTCCTCCAATGGGAAGCTGTAGAGCAGGGTAACAAAGAATGTAACCATAAAAAGGGTTTTTAGCTTGCTTAACATCTTTTGAACAGTTATATACTTCTAGCTCAAAATAGATTTAACACCACACAAATTATTACACAGCAAATCAGTATTTTAAAATATTAATCCACTTCTACTTCATACTTTATTTCCTAAGTTTAAGCACAACCTCTGTTCAAGGCTACAGCAAAGTTCTATCTTCATCTGGTCCCAGGTTCACTATCCACAGAGTAGCCTTACAATGCTGTTTTTCCTTTTTAGTAAACTTCTGAAATTGGTTTGCATGGCATAAACAAAAAGAACCCAGGACTTCTTTCAAATTAGCTAAAAAGAAATAGCTCTTTGAGCATTTGGTTCTTTTTGAACACTTCAATAATTATTCCGCTTAACAATCTTCTGATTAAAAAGGCTGATTAAAAATAAGTTATTCCACTGAAGAATAAAAGGTACATTTTCACTGATGTTATTAGATATTGGCAATAACAGAGATACTGAATTGCGACTGGCGTCTGCATTTGTATTTGTAAGACGCCTCAGACTGTGCTAAATGCCAATAGACACCACACTGATTGTTGTTTTACTGGTAAATAGTTACCACTTTAATGTTCTGAAAAAGGCCTGAAATATCTTCCATTTATTAAGATACCAAATGTTTAGAGGACTGATAGCATTTGTAAGTATAGCTGGCATAAGGTAGAACACTCAGTGCTCAAAGATAGCACTAATCATATTATGTAAGACATACTAGAATGTTTTAAAACCGTGATTTGATGGATGGTATATCTAGATTAGAACTGGGGGAGGGGAAGTAGGAATGGTTTGCCTATAGATACATATTTTAGTATTCCATGTTCAAAATAAAATTCTACTGTATCAGTTTGATGAAGATGGGAGACCGGTTTCCTGAAAGTTAATTATATCCAAATAAATCAAAGATGAGCTTCTTGAAAACAGGCATTTGAAAATAGTGTATACTGTAAACATTACTTTTGTCCAACTAACAAACTAAATGATTATCTTTCAAATGAAATATGAGTTTAGTATCATAATACAGAAAACTTTAGTATGAAATGAGGGCATTTTTTATTTAGGTATTTAAAAGAACAACAGAACCAGCTTATGTTCATAGAGCACTACATATTTTCAAATGCATAAGGTTACCTGATCATAAACCTGACAATAAAACCTGACCCACCTACCTCATTTTATAGATTAGCAAACCCAGGGAGATAAACTGACTTGATCAAGGTTCCACGGTGGGTGGTGAAGGTAAAGCCTAGGATCTGATTCTTTCTATACTTCCCATGGAAACAACTATGTTAAAAAAAAAAAATTATCTTTACCTCTCTCCTCCTTACTTTCTCTTTCTTTTTAAAATGGTTTTCATCTATCCAAAGCATGTTTAAAAATGTGACTGCAAGTTGTCATCTGTCATGTCAGACTCTTATTTATGTCACATTAGGAACTGGTATCTCTAACAACACCCTCCAGAAAAACCTGCAACATCTACTGTTAGTGACTACAGTAAATTAGAAAGGAAGACGGAGGGGAAAAATAAAACTAAAGCTAAACAGGTAATCATTTGTAGCAATACCTATTTTTAGCAAAAGCTCAAATTATAAAATGTAAGCAGTAAAGAAAATTTTTACATTGGGGATTAAAATGCACTGAAAATGCACTCATACATTACTGGCAGAAGTATGAGTTAGTTTAAGCATTCTGGAGATCATCTTGCCAACATGAACTTACCCTACTGATATGCCTAAAACAGCACACCAAGATACATGTATATCATGTATCACCACAAAGTTGTCTATAGCAAAGAGTTGGGAAAAAATTTAAGTCCATCCTTTAACTAGTTAGAAATGAAATATAGTTTTTCCAAGCAATGGAACATTATTAATCCACTAAAAAGAATGAGACAGTTCTGTTTCTGTTGATTGAGAAAAGAATGCTAAAAAGAAATATATATGTATATATAAGTACATGTATCTGGATAAATAGACAGCTATGTTAGGAGTAAAAAGCAAAGTATAGAGGAGAGAGTAAATTGGGCTGGGATATACATAAAAAGTTTTCCCCCAAAAGGATACACAAGAATCTGTTAACAACAGTTACCTCTAGAGTATGGGTTGCAGAAAGAAGGCTTTTTTCATTTTATACCTTTCTGTACTGTTGGAATTTTTTAACCACTTGCAAGCATTACTCTTTGTTTTTTAAAAAGGAAGTCAGTAAAGACTATCTCGTGGAATTATGAGCTATTTTCACTTTCTTCCTTTACTTTTAGATTTTCAAGAAAACCTAGTATTTGCCTTTTTTTTCTTTTTTAACAAGTTTGTATAATTTTGAAAAATAACCTAGTTTTCTTTTAGGTACATACGTAATTGTTTTATCTGAGATGGAAAACACTAGAAAGACAGAATATGAATAGGCTAAATCAAATTAAAGAATGAACTCTGTTAACTTTTATAGCAACTTTTATACTGTCACCCATATATATGATTCAGTTGATCAAGCTGCTAATAATTGTAAAACATTCAATGCCTCAGATTTGTTCAAATGTTTTTCTTCTGTATTTTTCTAGACCATGGTAAGAAATATCCCATATACCAGAAAACTGCCAACTGAGAGATAAAAGATCAACTAACTAGAATATCACCATTACTAAAACATAAATAAATAAGGTAGTAAAAACATCAAGTAGTCATTAGACTCTTTTATCCCAGGCAATCAAGAGCGTATTTTTCAGTAAGTATAACTGTCCTAATTGTTCCCCTCAAACCAATTCCACCACCATTTAAGTATTATTACCACCTACTTAGTAATGCAGACACTGAATCACAGATTCTCACCGGGATGAAGACAGAAAGGAGTTTAGGGCCTACTCCAGGGTGGAGAAGGCAGGGACACTGTGCCAGGGCCCACCATCTCTCTTCCTCCATACACAATTAAATCACTTAACTTTGCTGTTGGTTAACAAAGCCTTGGAGTTAAAACTAGCAAGTTTACCACAGTAGTAGTAATTCAGAGGATGAACTGCTATTACTAAGCACTAGGAATTCAGAGGCCTACTAGGTTCCAGTCTTAATTGTGCCACAAATGGCACCATCTAGGACAAATTGCGTAAGCTCTCTGCTCAGTTTCATCTGCCCTTAGATGAAAAGATTTAGATTTCTTCAAGTTTAGTTCAATTTCCTTTGAGATCTAAGTTCTTTACTTTTATTATGAATTGCTCAAAAGACATAAACACTACTGAGGAGTACTTAGCTCCATGGATGGGATATGTTTAAGATTCTTCTAAATTTTTTTTTTAAATCTAGGGCTACTGGGAAAAAAAGATCTCAATTTGCAAAAAGCTTTTGGGGGTGGCTACTTTATGAATTTCATATCTACATAAACCTAATTATACAAGTCATTCTAAGCCACGGCATAAGTCGAACAGAATGGGTCCCAGCAACAACTGGTATGTGAACTTAATCACTGCAATGAATTTGCAAATCTTTTGAAATATACAGGGACTCCATCTGAACTTTATGCAATAAATTTCTATATAGCTGATTATCTTTTATGAAGAAACACTGAAGTTTCACTGGCAGTGTTGTATTTCTGAATAATTTGGGAAAATGATTAGTCTCAAGAATTCTCTAAAAGAAATTCACTTCTATATTTCCCAACTAATCTTTCCTACCTTAACAAGCACTTTGACTATTACTCCTTCTGAATTAAGCTTTTTAAGACTTTCATGCATTGGTGTTAAGCACTTTGGATAATTCCTTAATAGCTCTGTAAGTATAAACACCAAAAAAAGGTTTTTTTTCATTAGCAGTTTTAAGGCCTAAATTCATTGCAGTAAAACAAGTTTTGTTTAAAGTAGAAATTAACACTATCAAGAACAGCAGTCAAGATGATCCCATTTTCTTAAGAAACAAAATTCAAATACCCTTGAAAAATGCTAAACAGGGAGTCTGTTTTTAAGAGAAATGGATAGATTGGATAGTGAATAAATAAGATTATGTATTATTTTTGGAAATACTAAAATACTTTAAACTAATACAGAATAGCAAATCCATTAAATTTTCTTCTCTTTATGAGACAACAATATGGCCTAGGTGAAAAGACAGGTCTTGCACTATGCTGTAGCTTTTTTTCCTTGAAAAGGAAGTCCCTTATGTGTTTACAAACTCTGAAATAAAAAACAAATTGTTCATTCCCAAAGGTCTGTACACCACATTCCTTATAAAACCCAAAGGATCGCCTATTTCTTCCTCTTATTCTCTCTCTCATTGCCTTTGTAAAACTGCCACTGCCCTGTAATTTCCTTCCTTTAAGTGTGACTAGGAGAGCCTCCTTTTGGAAGGTTGATTAATAATTTTAAGAGATAATAAACAATGAGAAATGTTACCAAAAAGTATTAAGAAAGGGAGCATATGCTATTACTTCTGTATACATTAAGTATGTTTTTAACGTTACTACAATTTTAATAAGCATTAAACACATACTTCCTATTATGGACTAAGATGATCAGATCAAGTATGAAAAATTAGTGTTTTGTATTCACATCTAAAGCAAATTGTATTTAAGAATTAAATATTTTTCTGGAGAAACAAGGTCAGGGTCATTCTATGTAGGAAACAACAACAAAAAAGCACAGAAGCATAATACCTACATTTTTCTCTGGAAACTTATTTCTTCAATAACCCGTTTTCCCCTCAGATTTATCAAATAAACGCATACTGTCACTTTGCGCTTACTGTTATTTTATCAGTTAGTGTCAATACTCAGGTCTATCTAACCAAAAGTGCAAGAGCACTGCATTTGAATTATTTTACCACATGCTTTGTATTGGCAGCATAAAGAATGAATCTCCTGAGCATTCACATAAAAGTAAAAGCACTCTATAATATAAAACAAGCATTTCTCCTTATCTAATTTTTAAAATGACCAGTCTCTAAAATCATTCTAAAAATTTTTTTTTATTCTAGATTTTCTGTAGGAGATGAACGTTCCTCCACTCTTCCTACAAATTCACTATAAATAAAACCATCTACAAGTAATGGAAGAATATAAAAGATGAATTTTTAAGATACCAGGTCACTAAAAAAGTGCACTGAAAACAAAATTCAGGGTTTTTTTCTCCCTGAAACTGAACTATCCATGTGTTCCTACAGAATATGAGAGTTCCATTCTCCAAATGACGTAATGTTTAAGCAAACTAAAACATACACTTGAAACTATTAGGAAATGACCAGTGGCTCAAAATATTGCTTTTCTTCTCTTACATGAATGCAACCATCTTTAATTTCTAAAACAAATAAAATGTTAAAATGCTTTTATTTACA
Organism: Phocoena phocoena; assembly: GCF_963924675.1. Taxonomy (NCBI): domain Eukaryota; kingdom Metazoa; phylum Chordata; class Mammalia; order Artiodactyla; family Phocoenidae; genus Phocoena; species Phocoena phocoena. Next base: position 57,842,539 of record NC_089219.1, on the reverse strand, counting down.
TATTAAGTTTTCAGTGTGGTAGGCAGTTAAAATTTCTGAGTTTTCACCGTATTTTCATACACTAAGATATTTTCCTTCAGTAATATCTTGCTTTAAAATATGACTACAGAACTTAAAGCTCAAACCATTGTGAGCAGCACCACGAGGCAAGAAACGACATCTCCTATTACAACACACTGCTGCTTATCTAATGGGCATGGGATCCAATGAAGACTACTTGACAAAATATATGTAAATCCAGCTACACAGAACCCCTTCCCCTCTTACATATGAAGGAAAGAATCACTTAAGAACCTCATCAAGGCTAAAAACCTTTCAGCCCAGTGAAATAAATCCAGTCACATTTAAGTGAAATACAAAGAACTATGTTTTCTCCAACTCATAATTTCTTGAAATACAATTATTTAACCACAAAGAGCAAAAGAAATTGAAATAAATTCTAAGATCTAAATTTAGTTTTAAATCAGAATATTGAATTTTTAAAAATAATACTGGCAGCAATCAATCCTGCTACAGTAAAATCTCTTCCTCTTTTAATAGCAAATACTCCAAGACATAAATATAAAGTCAGTTTCCATAAAGGGGAAGGAGCACCCTAAGAGCCACTCCAGAAAACTGTTTAAGCTTTAGGTCCCTCCACTCAACAGGTACATGAAAAGGCCTCCAAATTAAGATTCTTTTCCATAACCTATGTTTCTGTATTCCAAGGTTTAAAAAGGAGAAATTATGGTATTGATAAGTGTACTCACCATTGACTTCATTTAGCAAATAATGAAGACAAAAACTGGGGTTGGATGATAAATAAAATTACCTACTTCCTGAATCTGTTTTTAGGTGCCTCTGAGACTATGAAAATGGTAATTCTCACATGAATAAAAATGGCTTTATCAACGTTTAGAGTGGCTCTACTCAAAGAAGACATAAAAGTCCAAATATATCACCTCTTGAACTGCAGCGAGTAAAGGACAGCGAAATTCTTCAGACGGTAAGGGTAAAAAACGTGTTAAAAAAAATCAAATATTTAAAGGTTTAAATCAGAGGGAAAAATTTAAATCTCCAGTAGCATATACTAAATTCAAATTAATCGAGAGAGGTTGTTTGCCCACCGATCTGAGGCCCCAAAATGTAAAACAATCGCCATCGAAAAAGGGGGCTTTGGCAACTCGTTTACTAGAAAAAGAGCAAACGGGGGAAAAAAAAATTTTCCCTAAGGGTTAAAAAGAAGACAAGAATAGACAGCCTAGATTTGCAAGGGGGGTAAATGCCTGGAAAGTGATGGGGGGGTAAGAAAGGGAGAAAGCAACTCTTCTGAAACATAAAGAGTAGAAGAGGTTCTCCGGTGGGGGGGAAAGGGAAATGTTTTAAGAAATGGGGAGACTCCCCCAACCTAGAGGGATGGATTGCGAAAGACCAGGTTTATTTCTCCACGCTCATCTGGTCACCATCTAGAAAATTAGAGTTAATCAAAGGCCGTTTTCCCCAACACAGGCAGAATGTCAGTAGCAATCCGACTAGGGTGACGCGGAAGGGCGCAACAGCATCTCGGCTAGGGAAGGAAGAAACTTCGCAAGAAGAGGAAGCAGCAGCTCCTCTCTTGGCCCCTAGCACCGGCCGGCGAAGTTGCGCCACAGGCGCCCCAGCCCCGCGGGCGCCCCCTCCCCCTCGCCCCTCTCCGTACGCACGGCTACGCAGCCCTCGACCCTTCAAAGTGCCCCCCGAAGTCCAACTACGCCTCCGCTTCCTCCTGCCCCCGGACCCATCCCAACTAAGTTCCACGGAAAGCTCCCGCCCAGAGCGCGGCCTGTTCCGGACAACAGGTGGGCAGTGGCGCCAGCAGGGCTGGGCCTCCCCTAGCCAGGCCCACTCCACTCCTCCCCGGCCCGGACCTGGGGGCGCCCGGCTCCGGGACGGGGAGGGGAGCTCACTCCCTTACCTCCGCCATATTTGCCGTACTGACGGGTCACATCTCCGCGGCGGCCGCAGCTGGGTCACGGCCAGAACCCGGATGTAAGACTCGGCAACGGGACTCCAGCCGCCGCCGCCACAGTCTCTGCCGCTCCCGCCGCCGCTGCCTCGGCGGGAACGCGCAGGAGCCGCCCGAGCGCGCCCACCACACCCCACTCCGCCCCCTCGCGGCGCCCGGGCTGAGCTGGACTAGAGGGAAAAGGCCGGAGCGCGCGCGCGCGGCCCCGAGGCAGCCCTCCCCCGGAGGAGCGCAGAGGAGGCGGAGCCAAGGTGGGTGTGGGGGGAGGCGGGCATCTTAGTGCCGGGCGCCTGCCCTAGCGGATCCGCGACTCCAGCCCGGGAGAGGGCTCTAGGGACCAGAGAGGTCGAGGAAACTAGCCAAACAAGCCGCGTCCTGCCTTCATATCGCAGGGGAAAAGATACGATACATTTCACATGTAGGCCTTTTTTGAAGTGCATTTGTTAGAAAACGGATGTTGCTGTGATGCAACAGCTGCAACTAGTGCGCTTTGAAAGCGGTTATCCCTTGACAGATATTTCTCTCGGTTCTTTCCCTACAGGAACTGTAAAATCCCATGTACCAAAATCTTAGAGGTCACAGCAGAGATTAAGAAAAGGGATTGTGCTAGGTAGACTGCCATCCTCATATATCATTTGCTTTTCCTCACACACCTTCTGCGATGCCAGTAGCAACATAATTGTGCAACTGCTGAATTCTGCACAACTAGAGAAAATTTTTAAATGTGAAATATTGAAAAGCTGCTCTTTAATAGATATAAATAATCTCCGACTCGACTGCATAGATGGAGAACTTGCTTATGTGCAACGCCTGAAATGCCTGCAAGTTAAAAGTTTATTTTAATGTATTGGCCTAGAACTGCCAAGTGGCTTTGGTGACAATTCTGATGACTGCCAGAGCCAAAGATTGCAAAATAACAAACATGTTTCACCTCCATTACTAAGGCAGATACTGGGTAATGCAAACGTGATATTAAAACGTGCACTAACACATTTTACCAAACCAGAAGTTAGAAAGTCTTATTTCATAAAGACCTGTTTTCCCCCAAATGTTCAAGGGTTCTTCTTATTGCAATTTCAAAAATGACTACCAAAATCAACAAGTTATATATGAAACTCATTCATTCCCTCCAAATAATGTGATGCCAGCACTACAATATATTGCATAAATGTGCACGTATACAATTTTTCTTTAAACTGATACTTAACTTACAAGGAATATGGGGAAGTCTGTTTTAAGTTATTTGTATTCCCTTAAAATTCTAGACTCTATTAAGTAGCTTATTTCCACAGATTCAACATTAACTTGAAATTCTTATGTCCAATAATAATTTGTGCATGAATATTTTGTGCATTTATAGGTATATGAAGTAGCTGCTAAGTAAGGACATTACCTGGTAATATGACAGGAAAAGAGTCCACAGACAGTCTGTAAACCAATTAAACATAAACATCTGATGCACATTTTCTACTGAAAGAAAAGCAAGGGAAAGAAGAGAAAGGAAAACTTTAAGGTTCCCAAATCTACAAACAATTTTTACCATTAACTGTACTGTACAGTATTTTCATTTTATTTTTTAATAATATTTATATAAAAGTGTTTTTCAGGATTCCTTGAGGGAATAAATATTTTAGCATAGGTATACAGTTTCTAAGTTACCCTGTTGAATTACCTTAGTCCTTTGGACTCGAAATAGAAATGACTTTTGTATAAGCCAGTTCATATTCAAACACTTTTCACTTTGAGATGCTTGATGGAAACATCTGTGAAGGCAAAGAACAATGTATGTGCATAGACCTGAGGTGGGTAAAGATAAGAAAAATAAGGGGCCTAGAGGTAGAAACTCAGGCTTTATAAAACCACTGGTTGAAGGAGAATTATCCATTTAAATACTAAAGCTAATATATGAAATTCAGCGGGTTCTCAAAAGGAAAATTTAAAAGTATTGTCAAAATGCAAGGTACAGGAATAACTTGCTTAAGCCTGTTAAATCTTTGATTCTTCAGTTAATTCATCAACAAGAATCCCAATTGTGATAAAGAGCTGGGGATCATGGTCCCTCAAGCTACTGAATAAATAAGCTACTGAATAAATTCTGAAATTGTCAGGAATATCGAGGTCTGGGACATATTTGAATAGATATCCATCTTACTGATAAATGACTTTTAGGCTTATTAATATTGTGTTATCAATTTTACTATTTTTATGTGGCATTATCGTTTTGGGGAAACATTCCCTCTACATTTTTCTCCTTCCTTTTTTTGTAAATGTGGGTTACATGATTTTTTTTTTTTAGGTTCAGATATTCTAAAGGTAAAAAGAAACAGCTCCAATATTGTAAGTCATTGGTAACATTATTATTGAATTCAGTATAGTTTTACTCCCCATTTTATTCTAGTGCTATACTTCAAAAATTTTAAGGAGCCATCTTAAGGAAAGCAAATTTTCAAAACGCTTGCTTACCTCTTCAGTAACAAATATGTAAAAATTAACTATTCATTAGTCATAGAATCTTAATGTTGTCTAGGTGGGAATCCCTCATTCTGTTTCCCCACTACCAGGCTTTTCTGCCTAAGCTTAAACACCTCCAATGACTCACTGTCTCATGAAAAGGCTGCTCTTCAAAAAAACCTCTAATGTTTGGAACATTCTTCTTTTTAACAAACCAGAATCTACCTCCTTGTTATTTCCACCCATTACCCTGAGTTCTTCAGCACTTTGGATTAATTCAACAGATGTCTTCTCTGTATTCAAATACAAACACTCAATATTTATACTTGGGTCAACAAAAAATAAATCTTTAAAGCCTACTGATACCAGAGGAGCTGAAAACGGGACATTACAGAGTTGAAAGCATGAGAAAATTCACCGTTGCCTATGAGCTGTTTAAAATTATTACGGTTTATAATCTTTATTTTGTGATATCCAAAATGGTAGCTGTTAGAATTGTGTAGTAAAACGTTTACAGTTAAGCTAAAAGGTGTGGTTAATTCCAATTATATGTGAGGTTTGTGGCTAATGTCTCAAAACAAAAAAAATCACTATACAAAGCCTGAATAAATGCCTCTTTAGCTCCCATTCCCCACCTAAAGGCTTTCTTATTTTCAGGCAAACCAACATTAACTTTTACCACATAAGCTACTCAAAACTGCTGCTATATTGGGAAATTCTTTTTAAGCAATTTACTGCATACTCCATTAAAAAGTTTTAAACAATTTTATAGAGGCTGCAATTCACAAACATACATATATACACACTCACACACACACACACACGAACCCCTCGAAGTTATTTTGCTATTAACAAAAGCATTTTAAGGTCTCAATTTTTCTTCAGCCAGTACCCCAAACTAACCAATAAGTAAACCTGGCAATTTACACATACCTAAGAAATATAACCTTTTATTCAGGACCAATACCTGATTCAAATATAATGTATACAATATAAACATGTTATGCACTTCAAAAAGGTACCTCTCAAAATGCACCAAGAAGGGCTTCCCTGGTGGTGCAGTGGTTGAGAGTCTGCCTGCCGATGCAGGGGACACGGGTTCGTGCCCCGGTCCGGGAAGATCCCACATGCCGCGGAGCGGCTGGGTCCGTGAGCCGTGGCCGCTGAGCCTGCGCGTCCGGAGCCTGTGCTCCGCAACGGGAGAGGCCACAGCAGTGAGAGGCCCGCGTACCGCAAAAAAAAAAAAAACCAAAAACAACAAAAAAAATGCACCAAGAAAACAATTCAGACTCTGGGGCTGTTTGAATGAAATAGATTAAAACAGCACATTCAAAACCCTAAAACCAAATTCTGTATCTAACAATTTTCAGAGTCCATGAGTCCCTTTTGAGATTATTGTGTTAACTATTTCCTTAAATTTTTATTTAAGAGTGACAGGCTACACATGATGTGCAGGTGAAAATTTATGGATAACTATACTAATTTGGTTGAAGATAGCTAAATGTCAAAAAACTTCACCTATTTTTAAAATGTGCATTTTAGATAAATTGAGTTTTACCTTTACTCTAGCAGGCAAAATGTAGGTTACAAAGCAGTAATGCATTACATTTGGAAGCCCCACATCTATGACAATCAGCATCATCTTTTTGTTAGTTTGATTTTTATTATTAACGCCACCCCAAAACACCTATATAGCCTTTTGGTTCTTCAAAGAACAGTTCTGGTTTTTCTTTTCATAATTTTTACATAAAGAGTTTTATCCAGTGGCTCCATTTTATCAGATTATCACAAACTGATACTTTGATAGTTTTTATATTGTTGACATGTTATTTTTATCTCACCCAAATTCTGGAAATTATTGGCCCATCAGCAGTTCTCAAACACTGGAAGAGTAATATAACATTTATATTACTTGAGGGAGTTTGGACTTTCCCTCCCTTAATCTCCAAGTGTGCCCCTGCCTACCAGCATCACATCCGTCTTGTCTGCATTGAACCTCAACCAGTTGGTTCTTAACCACGTCCGAAACTCAGCCAGGCACTGGGAGAATCGAGCCACCACACCATCTGGATCAAAGGAAAGAGAGCCTCAGTAGTAACGAGACTAGAGACGATGATACTACAAGCTCACCATTCGCCCTGTCTCTAATTTTTAAAAAGACGGCCAGGAATTAGGACAGGAATCCCATGACAATTTTAGAAAAACATTAATGAGTCTTGAGTCATGCAATTTGTAACTGATGATAAAGGAATAAACGCGATCCAATAAATAGGTCGCCTCATTCCACCCATGATTGAAGAAAGGTTCACTCAAGTCCGGGTCATCTCGTCTAAGCGGCCTCAGTAGACGGGCCAATCTTGGAACTGCATAAGCTTTTCTGCAAAATTAAGAGTTTTAGCGTTGGAAGAAGCTTTAGGTATAACTGGGGCCCCCAGAGAGAGGTAGTGACTCGCCCAAGGTCACACAGCAAACGAGGACTAGAAATGGTCTCCAGGCCAGAGATCTTTCCACCAAAAGCTGAAAGAACAAGGCCATTCAAAGACTAGGGAGGCATCTGCCCCCAGGGATACACCCAAGGCCTGGGAAGACCTCATTCCCTCACAACAGCCTCTTCGAGCCTCTCTTCCCTCCCTCACTCCCTCCGAAAAGGGCCGGTTTGCCCAAGACCCTGCTCACCACAGGGGGCTGCAGTGGGAGCAGGAGCCTTCCAGGTCTGAGACAGAACCCGGAGATACTGCGGGAAAGAGGCGGAGCCACAGCGGGGCGGTCTGCTTGACCCCACCCCGACCGCGTTCCGGGGCCGACTGGAGAAAGACGGAAGCGGACAAGGCGAAGCGAACTCACTCCGCAGCTGACTCCCAGCGCGCCGCGGACGCCGGGGAAGACTGGCGCCGCCGCCGCCACCACCACCAAAGCAAAGACCAGTCCGGGAAGGGGGTGGATGGCGATGGAGAGCTGCGCATGCGCCTTGGGTGGCCGGCGCCACTCCGGGAGGGGAAGCGCGCCCGGCGCGCTCTCTCAGCCCCTCCCCGGAAGTTAAGGGTCTTCCGGGCGGTACTCTGCAGTGGGGGAGGGGAAGGAGAGAAAGGGGACCGAGGACACCTTGGGAGCCCCTCCACCCAAACAGGGCTAGAAGAGGAGAGGTGGTTTATGGAGGCTGCACTTACAGCCGCTGCCGCCGCTGCCGCCGCCACCTCCGCTGCTGCCGCCACCGCCTGAAGAAGCCCCATCCATCCGCCTGCAGCCCGGGAGACTCAGAGCCTGGGAGGGGCCTAGGGCCCGGGCCGCCCGCCTCCTTGTTCTAGTCGTCGTCCGGGGCTTGCTCTTGCTCCACCAACCCTCTGTCCTCCCCTCCGCCTCCGCCCTCCTCCTCGGCCTCCAGCCGCCAGCCAACCGCGCGGCCGCTTGTTGAGCCAAGGCTCCACCGTCTCCATGACGCCCGGCAAACATTCCCGTGCCTTAGCCGGAGCCGCTGACGCCGGGGGTTGGGGTACAGGGGCTCCAGAAGCAGCCAGGGAAGGGGGTGGTCGACCACTCCCCACCCAGTCGCCACCATGCCCATCTCTCCGGTAAACAGCCGCAAGCAGCCGAACGTCGGGGTGTAAGTTCCGGCGCTAAAACCTAAGTCCATTCCCCTGGGTCCCGGAGGGAGCCCTTTTAGATCTTAGCACTTATTGCATCTGTGTTCAGTCGGCAGCCCTCGAACCTCCGAGGCGGCAATGTCTACTTCGTTGGCCTAGGACTGCCTTTTCCAAACCTCTACTGCTGTGCTTGGTCGAGAAAAGACTTAGTTTGTTGGGAACCACCCTTCCTCCTAGCACTCCTGGTTTTTTTTTTTTTTTTTTTTTTTTTTTTCCCCCGGTCTGCAGTCTCCAGCTTGTTGCCTCCAAGCTGTGCCCAGATGTTCAACCCTCTCAGCTTCTGTGAGCTACCAGACCGAACATTACTATGCTCTGTAGTTGAGGTTTTTTTCTGCCTTCTCCTCATACCATTCTGCCTTAAAACTCATTCCAGCTTACAACTTTCTCTGTTGTTCTGCAGCAGTTGGACGAGAGGCTGGAGAAAAGCATACAGCTCTACAGATGTCTCGCTTACAACTTCAAATGGTCCCTTAGTCCAGCAATTACACTGAAGTTTCCTAATTCATTCACTCTCCCGCACTTCCAGACCACTTTTGTTCTCTCTTCTCAAACCTTCAGCATCTCTTCTATCCAGTCTCTTCCAGATCAGCTAATCTTTCTTTAGCAGAACTTGTTGAAAAGGTCTTGGGAGAGAACCTTCTGCTCTTTCCTGCATATGGTACTCAGGTTTTTGTCCATCCTATCACTCCACAAAAAATAGCTTTTGTGAAGGTCAGCAATAACTGTCCAGCCAAATACAGTGGCCATTTCTCAGTTTGTTTCTTAACTCACCCATCAGCAGCTTTGATCTGGTTTACCACTTCTTGAGTGTTGAATCACTTCATTTGGTTTCTGGGACACCACTCCTCCCTAATTCTCCCCTTGGTTTATGCCTACTCCTTTTCAAAGTACTTTGCTGGCACCTCTTTATCTCTCCCGTATCTAAATATTGCAGTGTTGATGGGATCAGTAAAGCTCTTCACTATTGTTTTTTGCCTTTAAAAGTCACCTATTTACTGATCGTTTACAAGTTTAACTGCAGCCAACATCTCTCCCAAGAAAACAGACTTAAAATCAAGCAGCTGTGCTTAAAAGTTAATAGGCATCTCAAAACTTGTGTCTAAAACTGAACTTATTTCGCCCTCTAATCAACTCTGCAGTCTCCCATTTCAGTAAATGGCAATTTCCACTCTTCCAGTTACTCAGTAAAAAAACTTTGGGTTACCCTTGACTTCTCAATACCCCACTCCATCAGCAGATTCTACCATTTCTACCTGCAAAATAAGTCCAGACTACCACTCCAATGTAAGTCACTGTTACATTGCAGTAAACACCTAAATGATCTTGCCCTCACCCTCAACATAGTAATCACTGTGGCTCTTCTCAAAAGCCTCCAATTTCTCCCATTTCACTCAGAGTAAAAGCTCACATCCTCACAGGGCCCCACAGAATCTCACTTTGGATTCTTCCCCCTGGCTAATTACACTCCATATTGTTCCACAACAATATCAGGCATATTTTCCCACTTCAAGGCCTGGGCATTTGCTGTTCTTTGGAATACTGTACCCGCTAGTAATCTCATGACACTCATTTTCTTCACGTGTCACCTTATCAAAGAGTCCTTCTCTAACTACCCTACGTAAAATAATACTACTCTCCCCAGTACTTCCTGTCCCTCAACTTGCTTTATTCTTCTCCATAAGATTTATTTCTGTTTGATATATTATATACTTGTTTGTTAATCTGTCTTCATCCAAGCTATGATGTACTCCATAATGGCAGAGAGTTTTGTTTTGTTCACTGCTACTGCTTAGAATGAAGAAGACAGTATTTGCTGGCAGCAAACAAATGAGTGAATATGTATTTGAGTAACATTGGTTATTGCTCATCTCGTCTGGTTTTTGTTTTTACTTGTAGGTATGGCAGTCTCAAACTAACATTAAGTTGGTTTCATGTGAAGTTTTAAAAAATCATAAAACTCTCAGAGTACCTGAGAGAGTGTTAGAAAAATTCCCTTCGGGATTTCTTGAATAATGACACATTCATGGGAGATTACCTATTAAGGAAAGAGTGGGGTGGGAGATAGAAATTAATATAACCTTCACTTTTTGAGGTAGCCATATTATCTAATTAAAACAAAATTTCATACACACTAAAGTTTACACCCATTGGTTTGACCTAATGTTTCTCATCTTTCTCAGTTTAAGACTTAATCTGATCTTGGAAAGGATATCATGAAACATGTATTTATCAATTTTTCACTTTCTCCAATTTTTCCTATATTGGGTTTTACCTATTGGCTTAGCAATACAGATCTTCTTCAACTTACAATGAGGTATGTCCCAATAAACCCATCATAGGTTGAAAATATCATTAAGTAGAAAATGCACTTATTACACCTAGCCTACCAGACATCATACTTAGCATAGCCTACCTTAAACATGCTCAGAACACTTATATTAGCCTACAGTTCGACAAAATCATCTAACATGAAGTCTGTTTAATAATAAAGTGTTGAATAGCTCATGTAATTTATTGAATACTGTACTGAAAATTAAAAGCAATGATTGTATGGGTACAGAATGGTTGTAAATGTATTGGTTGTTTACTCTCATGATTGCACGGCTGACTGGGAACTATGGCTCACTGCCAGCATCACGAGAGTATCATTTTATAGCATATCGTTAGTCCAGGAAAAGATAAAAATTCGAAGTACAGTTTCTACCGAATGCATATCACATTCACACCCCTGTAAAGTCAAAAAATCATAATTTGGGGGTTGGCTGTATTAGACAATCTTCCGTTGTGGTAAAAACCACTAGTGTTTCCTTCACTGCCTTTATCTCACTTCTTTGCCCAGTTTCTCTGTTCTTCCTTACGTGTTCATTCATTTCCTTTTGATTTGGGGGGTGGGGAGAGTTTTCATCTGTTCTTGCATGTTACTTGTTCCATTAGGATCCTTAACATTAATCATAATTATTTTAAATTCCCAGTCTTGATAATTCCAAAATCTCTGCCATATCTTATTCTGGCTCTAATCCTTGCTTTGTTTCTTCAGACTGTTTTTGCTTTTTGGTATGCCATGTATTTTGTTGAAAGCTGAACATGTTGCATCAGGTAATATGAACTGAGGTAAGTAAGCCCTTAGTGTGAGGATTTATGTTTATCTGTCTAGGAATTAGGCTGTTTGCTGTAGCTCTAGGTTTCCAAGACTTCAGTTTCCTCTAGTGTCCTGCTTTTTGTCTCCTCTGGCTTTTTAGGTTTCCCTAGAGACTCCTTCTTAGAGTCTGAGCCTTACAGTTCTTCCCATTGTAATTCAGTTATACAGGAGCCCTGTTGATGTGGTGGTAAGATATGTGAGGGAGCGGGGAAGGGGGAGGGGAGTGTGCCATAATCCTATGATTAGGTCTTAATCCTTTAGTGGGCCTTTGTCCCTGGGCTGTGACCTTCATAAGTATTTCTCAGAATTTTTCTCTTTAGGTGGAACAAGAAGGTTAGATGGACTTCGAGTAGGTTATTTCCCTCCCCCCACATTGGTTAGGCTCTGGTAAAATGGTTTTCCTTGAGGGCAGGCCTTTGTTAAGGATAACTGAACATTCCAGGTATATTTCAAAATGGTTACTTCTTGTCCCCCTGCTGGAACTATCAGGGAGTTTTACTCTGATCTTCATCCTGAGAGACTGGTGGAGTGTGTAAAGATAAAAGTGTTGTGGGCGGGAGCTCCCTAAGGCTGGGCCCCCAGCAGTTTTTTCTCTTTTGAATTAGTCTACACTCAGTTTCCAGCAATTAGGCAATTACCCTTTAGGTTTTCCTACCACTTGTTGGCTCTAGTGGCAGTTTCTGCTCCCAGTAAGTTGTGATTCTGTTATTCCTGCATCTCAATCTTTCAGTGTGAGGGTTTGCCTGTAACCTCAATTCTCTGATGGACCTAAGAAGACCCATTGATTTTCAGTTTGCTCAGCCTTTTTCTTGTGAGTACAGGATTGATGTCTTTCATGGCCTTTACACGTCAGACCAGAAACCAGAAGTATCTGTTTACTCTTTAACACTTGCAGTCTGTTGTCTCCATTTCTATATGAAAATTACTCAGGTCAATAATGAGTAACCTAAAGGTTTCAAAAGTCACCAAATTCAATGGGCTTTCTCTTTACCTCTCTGCAGCATTTGACAATATCAATCTTCCCCTCCTTAACCCTGAACTAACCCTGAACTGGTTCACTTACTACTGGCAAAGATGCCTTTTTTCTGGTTTTACTTTCTTTCTACCTCCAGTTTCTCTCCTTGGCCCTATTACCTTCTCTTTGTATCTTTAGGTTTTTATTTTGGGACTCAGTTCATTTATTATCATCTCCATGAAAGATTCTCAAATCTGTATCTCCAGTTCTCACTTTTGTTCCCTGAAATTCACTTTCCTCTTGATTTTCAACTGCTACCAAACAGCTCCACCAGGATATCACTCATAATATCTAAACTTGAACATGTCTACAATTTAACTTCTTATTGTGCTTTGGAAATAATGACTACTTTAATCATTGCCTTAACTCTTTGAGGCAGATACTGTTATTAACCTTAATTTACATATGAGGAAAGAAACTTGCTCAAGAACACATAGCCTGTGAGTTATTGGATGAGTTTGGGCATTTAAGTTGACCTCTTTGAGTTTTAAGTTCCTCACTTGTAAAACATGGCAATTAAATATCTCATAATTTATTATAAGAATTGAATTAGGGTGGTGATCATTTTGTAATGTACGGAAATATTGAATCACAATATTGTGTACCTGGAACTGTAGGTCAATTATACTTCCATTTAAAAAAAATGAAATAAATAAAAGAATTAAATTACAAATATAGTGGAAGTACTTTGAAGTTTAGATTTTAAGTGGCATTGTTATTATCAATTAAGTCCTGTTTGTTCTGTATCTGTGGTTTAAGGGTACTTGGGGTATGTTTTAATCAGGTACATAGACACAGAAATAACTATCATGAAGGAAGAAGGTTTTTTTTGTTTTTGTTTTTTTAAATACTCATAGATCCCTAGAATCAGGAGACATGGCATGCCGTACCACATAGTGGGGCCACATGAGGAAGCACCAGGGCTGAGCAGGAGGTAAAACTAGCAAGGGGAAAACATGGGCAAGAAGCTTTATTGTGGTTCCCATGGGGAGAAATGGACATAGCGGAATAAGCAGGTGTAGGAATAGCTTGTTTGAATAATTTCAAAAGGCTCTGGGCATAGGGACTATCCCTAGTTGTCTGGTTCCTGTCCCTACAGTGATTAGGGCAAGTGGATAGTGACCCAGAGAGTGAGATCTCTTTGAGAGCCTGATGAAGGAGATGGTTGAGGGTATGGACTCTGGATTTGTTGGTTTGCGTATAAAAGGTTTGCTTGTAGGCAAGTCCCTTACTATGTATAAGAATTGATTAGCCCTGGGAGGGGCAGTCCCTCCAGGGTTAGCAAGTTCCTAGATATCAAAACATCAAAATACAGAAAATAAAAAGATATGCTTAATACATGCTGTATTTAGCATTTGTTTTATTTCTACATTTGCCACCCCAGGTTAAGCCTTGATTACTTCTCATCTGGCCTATTTCCATAGCATCTTAACTAATGGTCTTCTTGCTACTAGTGTGTTCTGAATATAGCTAAATTTTTCTGAAGCATAGTTTTGAGCAGTTAACTCTTATGCTCAAAATCATTCAAAGGCACTCTCATGCTTGTGTAGTAAATTTCAGAGACTTAGCCTGGCCATTTTATTTTTTCAAAGCTTAACTTTGTTTTCCTTCAATTTCCTTCTAATTGAATCATTTAAGATACCCTGTATATACCACATGCTTTCCTACTGTCATCGTTCACAGTGATCTTTGCTCAGGGTGCATTTCCTGTCTTGTCCTCATCCCTCCTCACCTGCATGTGCATCAGACACAAGCACACATATACATTTGGCCCCGTGTACTTCTTTTGAATTTGACCTACATTCAAGCCTAACTCAAATGCCATCTTCATGATTTCTCTGCTCACTCCTCTTACCCAAGGTAATCTTTACCACAACTTTCATTTCATCTTACATGTAAGTCTTGAGGCAAATACAATTTTGTACTTGCATTGTAATCATATATATGTTTTATCTCTTATTAGACGGTCAGCTCCTTAGGGCCCATATCTGATTCATATTGTATCTCTGCCAGCATGTAGCCTTATGTACAATAAGTGTTTTATGAATAACAGTTGGATAAATGAAAGTAATTGATTGGGTTTAGATTGAAATGTTTACCTTAATCTCATTAAACTAAGAAGTGGCTAATACAGACACTTTTTCTTAAGCCATTCCTTCTTTCCTCTTGTGGTTATTTTTTTCATAGTGAGATTTATGTATGTGTAGCATGCTTTTAATGTCATTAGTCTCTTTTTTCATAGAAGTGGTCATCCGGTGCTCATGGTGTTCATTCTACAGGTACCAACTGAATGCCTTATATTTTCCAGCTACTGCCCTAGGTACTGAAGACATAGGAGTGAACAAAATAGATTAGGTCCCTGCTTCAGAAAACTCAGGAATGTACAGCTACATAACCTCTTGTATCATGACTGTTTTTCAGGCAAAACTTTCAAAGTGAATATCTCCTGAAAGTCATCCTATTTATTGCCCACCAATTTGGCTCTTTTGAAAGCATCTGTTTTTTTAACATAGCTAGATGTGCACCATAAATTTCTAACATAATTGGCTACAGGTACTTAGTTCATTTTTTTTTTTAAAGTAGTCTGTACTTTCTGAATCTAATTTCCCACTCTGTCAGGCAGAGTACTAAGAGTTGGGGCTATCATGGTAGACATGGTTCCTTCCCATGAAACTTATAGTCTGAAGATTTGGGGGAGTTTATTGATGATTCTCATAAGATCACAGTAACTACCTAATTGGTAAATGCAACATCATTTGCTGATTCATTTCTATTTGGTCCCTATGGGAATAAAAGAGATAGAGCTGGTTTATGAGTAAATGTGATATGATTTCATTATGCATCTATTTAGTTTGAGATGTCTAGTAGACATTTAGCTGCAGCTACCCAGTAGACTGGTAAACATTTGAGTATGAAGGTTGAGAGAATGTTTTGAATTGGATGTAATGATTTGGGAATTCATTCAACAATTTTTTATTAAGCAGCTACTGTGTATTGGGTACTATGGTAGGCATTAGGGATACAGCAGGGAACAAAATAACACAAAGTCCCTAGTCTCGTGGAATTTAGATTCTCAGCGTTGGAGGGTTGGGTGGGGAACATCTAATTCATAAGATAAATAAGTAACAGATATGTTAGTAAGAAGTACTGAGGAGAAAAAGCAAGGGGATATGAAGTATTTGAGGGGTATTTGTCCTTGACAAGGACAAGGTCAAATGTATGACCATGGGAATAAGCAGCTGATATAGTAAAGAGGAAGAATAGAATGGACAGACTGTATTTTGTAGGGATAGTAGGGCAAAGCTCAAGGGAGAAAGAAAATAAGAGTTGAAGGTAATGGTAAAAGAGTGATTCAGTTGATGAATTGTGGATACTGGATTAAACAGTGAAAGAAGAGAAACCTAAAAGGTACTGAGTAATTGGTAGAAAATGGAAGGGTCAGGTAATTAGAGGTCCCAAGGAGGGTGAAGAATAGGAGACAGTTATGTTACAGAAACCAATTTGAGAACTCAAGTTTAAGAAGAAGGGGGGGGCTTCCCTGGTGGCGCAGTGGTTGGGAGTCTGCCTGCCGATGCAGGGGACACGGGTTCGTGCCCTGGTCTGGGAAGACCCCACATGCCGCGGAGCGGCTGGGCCCGTGAGCCATGGCCGCTGAGCCTGCGCGTCCGGAGCCTGTGCTCTGCAACGGGAGAGGCCACAACAGTGAGAGGCCCACCTACCACAAAAAAAAAAAAAAAAAAAAAAAAAGAAGAAGGGGGAATGGTCAACTGACGTCAGATGCTACAAAGATAAGTACTGGAAAGAGTCCTATGGATCTGACAATTTGAAGGACAAGACTAGGTGATTTTAATGAAAGTAGTCTCTGCAGTAGGAGAGGAGAGGGTGGAATTAGGTTGTAGTGAATTATGGAGCATAAGAGGAGTAAGGACATAGACAGGATTATTGACTAATATTTTAAAAAGTGAAGGAGAGGTACAGTAATAGATAGTGGAAGACTAGTAATAGATAGGTAAAGGAAGGATTTTTAAGTTGAAGAGATGACTGGAGTACAATTATATGCTGAAGGGGAAAAGATTGGAAACAAGATATAGGAGACCAAGAATTATTGACGTAAGAGTCCCTGAGATGGGAATTCCCTTGCAGTCCAGTGGTTAGGGCTTAGTGCTTTCACTGCTGAGAGCCTGGGTTCCATTCTTGGGGAACTAAGAGCCCACAGCTACGTGGCATGGCCAAAAAAATTTTTTTGCAAAGGAAAAGAGTCCCTGAGAAAAGTAGTAACAGACAGGTTTCAGAGCACAGGTAGAAAGGTTAACCTTAGATAAGAAGAGCAACTTTTGAACTGAAAGAGGAGGAAAGAAATAAGGATGGATTAGATGAGTTTGTGGGATATGAAAGAAGAATATAATGAAGGTAGAGAAATTTAAGGAATTCTTACCTCATTGATTAATTTGGTTTTCTTGGAAATGTTGGAGTTAAAGTCATTTAGAGACTGAAGGAGGGAGGATAGGGTATGATACTTTAAAAGAATGTAAACTTGAAATAGTATGAATGGAATTCATTTAGTCATTTATTTAAAAAATACTAATAGTGCCCACAATATACTGGGTACTGTCCTGTGTGCTAGCGATATAGCAATGAACAAGACAAAGTTCTTGCCCTAAAGATGCTTACATTCTAGTAGAGGAGTAGACAACAAACAGTGTCAAGTAGTACTAAATGCCATGAAGAAAAATAAAATATGAAAAGTAGATTGTTGTCATTTTAAAGTATTTTATTCTTGTCTGATCTTTTATGAGTAGGAAAGTAAAAGTATTGTTTAAAATGTTTTCTTTGGAAACACAATGCCTTTTTATAGTGTAAGGGGTGATCATTCTTGTTTTATAGAAGTCTGCAGTACAATCAGAGTACTAGAATGAAAGAATGATTAGGTTTTTGTCTTAAGGAATTTAGAGAATTGATCCAAAAGTGAAATCATATTTTTTCTCCTGGATACAAATATTTTGATTATAATTTCTCTTATTAAGAATTATTATGTAATCGTTCAGGCAGGAACATGATATTCTTTCCCAGGTTTTATTACTCATTCTTCAATCTGCCTGCAAAACTGCGCTCTACACTCATTTGTGCTTACTATGTGTCAGGCATTTCCTAACCATAATATAGAAATTAATACATTTAATCCTCATAATAACCAATGAATTAAGTACTATCTTTATCCTCATCTTACAGATAAGGAAACTGAGACCCAGAGAAATAAGTGTAGACTTTTGATCTGACTGCCTGGGTTCAAATTTCAACTCTAGTAAGAATGTTTCCCTCTAAGCCTCTGTGACTTTATATAAAATAATGTTATAGCAACCTCTTAGAATTATTGTGAGGAAAAAGTGACACAGTGCTTGTAAACATTCTAGAGCTATGCTTACACATAATGAGCTCTCAAGTGGCTACTATTTTTTTCTTGTTTATATGTTTAGATTGTTTCCATGTTTCTAAATGAAAATCTACTTTTTTATCATTGGCTAATTTTTCTTCAATCCTGGATCCTCAGTGTTATGTTTTCTTTTCCTGATATAGAAACACTGGCACACAGTCGAAGAGGTCTATGAGCTTTACTGGCCCAGCAAAAGGAGCGCAAACGAAAGGAGGATATATTAGTGCAAACCAAAGCAAAATGGCTGGGTCAAAAACCATGGTGATTCTACCTGACCCCAAAACAGTAGAAAAAATGAATATTTCCTCCACAAAGACAGCCACGCGGGTAATATTCTTTAGAATTCTGAGTTTTTTTGTGAAAATGACACTGGGAAGAACTTGATTGAAATGTTAAAGGTAGAAAGTATGCTGCTTTGAAACAATAACTTCTAATACAGGCATATCTCAGAGATATTGCAGGTTCAGTTCTAGACCACTTGAATAACACAAATATCGCAATAAAGTGGGTCACTTGAGTTTTTTTGGCTTCCCAATGCATATAAAAATTATTACATTATACTGTAGTCTCTTAAGAGTACAGTAGCATTATGTTTAAAAATTACAATGTACGTGACTTAATTAAAAAACTTTACTGCCAAAAAGTGCTAACCATCCTCTGAGCCTTCAGCAAGTCATAGTAACATCAAAGATCACTGGTCACAGATTACCATAACAAACATAATAATAATGAAAAAGTTTGAAATATTGCGAGAATTACAAAAATGTGACACAGAGACTCAAAGTGAGCAAATGCTGTTGGAAAAATGGTGTCAATAGACTTGCTGGATGCAGAGTTGTCACAAGCCTTCAATTTGTAAAAAACAATATCTGTGAAGTGCAATAAAGTGAAGCACAGTAAAATGAGGTATGCCTGTATTGATATATTGATTTTGTTAGAATCTTTGCCATATAACATATCTTACAGCATAATATTGGCAGTTGGCACCTATAATTCATTATTGGTAGTAAGAACATTAGAGTGGAGTGAAGAAAGTCTACTCATGACCTTAAGAATGATTTAGTCAGCTCAGGCTGCTGTAATAAAGTATCATACACTGGGTGGCTTATAAACAAATTTATTTCTTATAGTTCTGGAGTCTGGAAGTCCAAGAGTATGGTGACAAATGGTCAGGTTCTGGTGAGGACCCTCTTCCAGGTTGCAGACTACCAACTTTTATTGTATCCTCACAAGGGGGAAAGAGATTTAGCTAGCTCCCTAGCCTCTTTTTATAAAGACAGTAATCTCATTCATGAGGGTTCTACCTTCATGACCTAATTACCTCTCAAAAGTTCCACCTCCCAATACCATCTCACACTGGGATTAGTGTTCCAGCATATGAATCGGGGGGGTACACAAACATTCAGTCCATAATAATTATATACATATTACATACACATTATATGCATTACGTGTATGTTATACATATATATTACACAGTATTAACAGCACTATGTAAAAGGTATAATGCATCATGACCAAGTGGGGATAATATATGCAAGATTGTTCCAATATTCAAAAGTCAGTACTTTCCCCCTTATTAGTAGATTGAAAAAGAATCCATGTGATTATCACAACAGATAAAGAAAAAGCATTTGAAAAATTCAATATCCAATGATTATAAAAATTAAAAATAAAATCTTTCAACTAACTTGAAAGAGAAAGGATTTCCTCAGGAGCGATCTGTAAAACCTACAGTTAACATCATACTCAGTGATGAAAGGCTGAATGCTTTTCCCCTAATATCAGGAACAAGACATGGATGCTCACTTTCATCACTTCTATTCAGCACAGTAGTGGGTGTCCTAGCCAGAGCGCTTAGGCAAGTAAAAGAAATACAAGTCATCCAAAGTAGAAAGGAAGAAGTAAAATTATCTCAGTTCACAGATGACATAATCTTATATATACAAAACCCTAAAGATTCCACATTAAAAAAATTGTTAGAACTAATAAATTCAGCAAATTTGCAGGATAGAAAATTGACACACAAAAATCTATTGTTTCTATACACTAGCAATGAATAATTTAAGAAGAAAATCAAGAAAAATAGTTTTGTTTGCAATAGCATCAAAAAGAATGAAATACTTAGAAATAAACTTAACTAAGGAGTTGAAAGATATGTACACTGATAACTATAAAGAGTGCTGAAAGAAGACAATAATAAATAGGAACACATCCTTTGTTCATAGACTTAATATTGTTAAGATGTCAATACTATCCAAAGCAATCTACAGCTTCAATGCAATCCCTATCAAAATCCCAGTGACATTTTTTGCAGAAATAAAAAAAACCCATCCTAAAATTCATATGGACTATCAAGGGAGCCCAAATAGCCAAAACAATCTTGAAAAAGAACAAAGTTGGAGGTCTCACACGTCCTGATTTAAAAACTTATTACATAGCTTCAGTAATCAACACAGTGTAGTACTGGCATAAAGACAGACATATAGGGACTTCTCTGGTGGCGCAGTGGTTAAGAATCCGCCTGCCAATGCAGGAGACACAGGTTTGATCCCTGGTCTGGGAAGATCCCACATGCCGTGGAGCAACTAAGCCTGTGCACCACAACTACTGAGCCTGCGCTCTAGAGCCCGCAAGCCACACTACTGAAGCTTGTGTGCCTACAGCCACAACAAGAGAAGCCACCGCAATGAGAAGCCCATGCCCACAATGAAGAGTAGCCCCCACTCACCACAACTAGAGAAAGACTGCACACAGCAATGAAGACCCACCACAGCCAAAAAGAAAGGAAGGAAGGAAGAAAGAAAGAAAGAAAGAAAAAGACAGACATAGGTCAATGAAATAATATAGAGCCCAGAAATAATAAGGATATCAAGAAAGGAAGGAAGGAAGGAAAGAAAGAAAGGGAGGAAGGGAGAAAAGAAAGAAAGAAAGAAAAAGAAAGAAAGAAAAGACAGACATATAGGTCAATGAAATAATATAGAGCCCAGAAACAAACCCTCACAATAAGGATATCAAGACCATGCAATGGTGTCTTTTCAACAAATGTGTTAAGAGAACTGGATATCTACATGCAAAAGAACAAAGTAGGACTCTTACCTTACACCATTTACAAAAGTAACTCAAAATGTAATAAAAACCTAAAGGGAAGATCTAAAACTATAAAACTCTTAGAAGAAAATATAAGGGAAAAACTTTTTGACATTGGATTTGGCAATGATTTCTTAGATATGATATCAAAAGCATATACAGCAAAAGAGAATAGATATATTGGACTACATCAAGCATTAGAAACTTCTGTGCATCAAGGGACACAACAACAGAGTGAAAGGCAGCCCATGGGATGAGGAAAATTATTAGAAAATCATATATCTGATAACAAGTTAATATCTGGAATATATAAAGAACTGCAACTCAACAACAAACAGCCTAATTTAAAAAATTGACAAAGGACTTGAATAAATATTTTTCCAAAGAAGATATACAAATGGCTGACAGCACATGAAAAAATGCTCAACATCACACCAGTAATCATTAGGGAAATGTAGATCAGAACCACAGTAAGATACCAGCTCACACCAATTAGGATGGCCACTATGAAAAAAAACCCAACAATAACAGAAAATAACAAGTATTGATGAGGATATAGAGAAATCAGAACCTTTGTGCACTGTTGGTAGGATTGTAAAATGGTGCAGCTGCTATGAAAACAGTATTATTGTCCCTCAAAAATTTTAAAATAGAATTACCATATCGTCCAGCAATTCCATTTCTTGGTCTGTACCTAAAAGAATTGAAAGCAGAGATTTGAACAAATATTTGTACAACGATTTTCATCGCAGCATTATTCATAGTAGCTAAAAGGTGGAAGCAACCCAAGTTTCCATCAACAGATGAATGAATAAACAAAGTGTATGTGTGTATATACCTTTAAAAAGAAGGAAATTTCAACACATACTACAATATGGATGAACCTTGAAGATATTAATTATACTTAGTGAAATAAACTAGTCACAAAAGGACAAAGACTGTATGACTCGACTTATCTGAGATACCTAGAGTAGTCAAATTCATAGAGACAAAGTAAAATGGTGGTCACCAGGGAAAGAATAAAGAGGAATTATTGTTTAATGGGTACAGATTTGCAGTTTTGTGAGATTTTTGTTTTTGTTTTGCGGTACACGGGCCTCTCACTGTTGTGGCCTCTCCCGCTGAAGAGCACAGCCTCCGGACGCACAGGCTCAGCGGCCATGGCTCACAGGCCCAGCCACTTCGCGGCATGTGGGATCTTCCCGGACCGGGGCATGAACCCATGTCCCCTGCATCGGGAGGTGGACTCTCAACCACTGCACCACCAGGGAAGCCCTTTGTGAGATTCTTAAAAAGAGTTCTGGAGATGGATGGTGGTGGTGACTGCACAGCAATGTGAAAGTACTTAATGCCATGAGCACTTAAATGTAGTTAAGATGAAAAATGTATGCATTTTACCATAATAACCCCCACTGATGAGCTCTGCCTGGGTGTGGCACACTGAGAATCCTGGGGCCTTCCCCTGGTCCATGAGATCATGTTCCATGTCAGGAGAGGCAAGCTGAGAAGACCTCAGGCTACTGCCCTATTCCCTCCATGGAGCACTCAACACCTAGAGTGAGGTTGTCACTCATGGAGAAGCTTACCATTGTCTCCACTGTCAACCCCAGAGATCTGGTGCAGAGATATTATCTGGGGAGAGAAGCAAGCTGTACAACAGGTAGTTCCTTATATCTTCCATAAGGAACCACCTTTATTTGCAGCAGAGCATGGAGAAGTTTAAACCTATGAACACCCTCAAAAACAGTGGACATAGTGGTAAAAGGCAATTGCAAGGAAATTAATTGATCTAATGAAGATACACCCTAGACTGTAGGCTAGCTAGTTTATAGGGAAACAGGGTATAAGGCAATTCCTCAGCAAGAAGGAATTCCTGTAGTGAGAATAAATATTGAACATTGGCATCAGAAACTTCCCTGGAAGGAGCCACAATTTGATTGGATTAGTCTGTAGAGAATTTATGCCCCAGGGCATTGTTGAAAACAATAGAGCAATCAGCTGGCGACTAGTGAAGTTAACAGCTGAGTGTGGTCAGAGTAAGTGTGGAAGAGAGCCCTACCAGTAGCGCTGTCATCGCAGGATGGTTTTGGGCATACCCAAAGCTGCACCTCCCTGAGGAGCAACATTAGTGTGTTAACAGGACTGCAGGGTAGGTGTTGGGAGGGGGCATATTAGTTTCCCAGGAGTGCCTTAACAAAGTACCAACAGCTGTATGACTTCAAACAATAGAAATTTATTGTCTCACACTTCTGGAGGCTCAAAGTCTGAAATTAAGGTGTTAGCAGGGGTGTGCAGCTTCTGAATATGCTAGGGAAGTATCTGTTTCTCTCCTAGATTCTGATAACCCCGAACACTCCTTGGCTTGTAGATCCATCACTCTAATCCTCTATCTGTACATTGTGTTCTCCCCATTATCTTCACAGTATCTTCCCTCTGCCTCTGTTCAAATTTCCCCCTTTTATAAAGACATCAGTCATATTGAATTATGGCTCACCCTAATGATCTCATCTTAACTCAGTTAAATCTGCAAAGACCCTATTTCCATAATCTGAGGTACTGGAGGTTAGGACTTCAACATATCTTCTTTTTGGGGACACTGTTCAACCTGCAATGGGAAAACAGACCTCTCTAAAATAATCCAGGTTATCACTAAACAAAATATAAACAAGCAAATAACAAGCTCTAGGGAGGAGGGAAGTTCCAGTACCCAGAGTTGCTACAATATATTATCTAAAATCTCTGATTTCCAACAAAAAATTGTGGAACATGTAAAGAAATAGGAAAGTATGACCCATACTCAAGAAAAAAGGCAACAGAAGCTGTCTGTGGGAGGAAGCAAATGTCAAATTTAACAGATTTAAAAGAAGCCATTATAAATAGCTTCATGGAATTACAGAAACTATGCTTTAAAGAAGTAAAAGAAGGTATGATCATGTTACATCAAGTATCAATAAAGAGACAGAAATTATAAAAAAGAACTGATGGAAATTCTGGAGCTGAAAAGTACAATAATTGAAATTTTAAAAATTCACTAGAGGAGCTCAACAATGGATTTTAACTGACAGAAGCAAGAATTAGCAAACTAGAAGATAGATCAATAGAGATTATTCAAGACAAACACAGAGTGGGAAAAAAAAGAATGAAGAAAAATGAATAGAGCCATCAAACACCATCAGACACACCAACATATGCATAATGGGAGTAACAGAAGAAGGGAGACACAAAAGGAAAGGAAAAAATATTCAAAAAGATAATGGAAAACACCCCAAATTTAATGAAAAACAATATCCTACATATCTAGGAAACTCAGTGAAGTCCAAGAATGAATGAATGCAGACATATTACAGTAAAAATGCTGAAAGTCAAAGACAAGAAGAAAATCTTAAAAGCAGCAGGAGAAAAACAGTGTGTATCATGTACAAAGGAACCTTAATAAGATTAACAGATAACTTTTCATCAGAAACAATGAGGCCAGAAGGCAGAGGAGAACAAATTTGAAATTGTTAAAGAAAAAGCTCAACCAAGAATGTTGTATCCAGTAAAGCTATTATTCCAAAATGAAGATGAAATAAAGAGTCTCCAAGATAAACAAAAACTGAAAGAATTTATTGCTTGCAGACCCACCTTACGGGAAATACTAAGGGAAGTTCTTCAGCTTGAAAACAAGTAACTTCAGATGGTAATTCATATCCATACAAAGAACATCAGTGAACACAATTATGTAATTACAACAACTATTATATCATGTAATTAATGTAACTATTAGTGCATTTCCTCCTTTTTTCCCTCTTAACTGATTTGAAAAATGATTATATAAAATAACATGTATATAATGTATTATTGGATCTATGACACAGAAATGTAATATATGTGTTATGTATTTGGCAGTAATAGCACACAGGAGGTGGATGGGAACAAAGCTGTAATGTAAGCAAATGATGACAAAATGAAAAGTAATAATTATGGCTCTGTTTTCTTATATTTTGTAACAGTAATACATGTAATTTACATAAAAATAATACCACAAAAGGGGGAAATAGTGAATAGAGCTGTATAGGAGTAATATTTCAATATATTACTGGAATTAAGCTGATATAAATCCAAAGCTAATTTTGACAAGATGTGTATGTTAAACCCTAGAACAACCATCTAGAAAAACCTCAAAAATATAATGAAAAGATCATTAAAAAATTAAAATGCTACCTTAGAAAATATTCACTCAATGCAGAAAAAAGTAATAAAGGATGAATAGAGAACGAAAAAGACATGAGACATATGGAACACATAAAGTAAGATGGGAGATATAAATCCAACTATATTAAGAAAACATTAAATGTAGATAGATTAAACAATCCAAATAAGGGGCAAAGATTGTCAGACTGGCTTAATAAACATTATCCAATGATAGGCTGTCTAGAGGAGACACACATTAATTTCAATATTAATTTCAGACCAATATCTCTTATGAATGTGGGTGCAAATATCCTGAACAAAATTCTAGCAAACCAAATCTAACATATAAAAAGAATTATATGCCTGGAGTGCATTAGTCTGCTAAGGCTGCCATAACATAATATCACAGACTGTATGGCCTAAACAGTGTCCTAATCTACTCTTCCTTTAGGGACACTAGTTATATTGGATTAGGACCCACCTTAATGGCCTCATTTTAACTTAATTATCTCTTTAATGTCCCTATCACTAAATACAGTCACATTTAGAGGTACTAGGGGTTAGGGGTTCAACATGTGAATTTTTTGGTGGGGAGAGACAATTCAGCCCATAACAGTTACCAAATGGGATTTATCCCAGGGATGCAAAGTACTTTAACATCTAAAAATTAATGTAATACATCTCATATCAGTAGAATAAAAAGCAATGATCATCTAGATCCAGAAAAAGCACTTTTCGAAATTCAACATCCTTTCATGATAAAAAACACTTAATAAACTAGGAGTAGAGGGACTTCCTCAACTTGATAAAGAACACTTACGAAAAATCCACTAATATCAACTCAATCATGCAACTGGATGCTTTCCTTTTGACATCAGGAACAAGACAAAATTTTCTTGCCACTCTATTCAACATTGTACTGGAGGTTCTAGATAGGGCAATTAGGGGGAAAAAAAAGGCAACCAGATTGGAAAGGAAAAGATAAATCTCTATTTGCAGGTGACATAATGTTACATATAGAAACTCCTAAGAAATCTACTAAAAAACTATTAAGACTATTGAATTCCCTGGCGGTCCAGTGGTTAGGACTCAGCGCTCTCACTGCAGTGGCCCGGGTTCAATGCCTGGTGGGGGAACTAAGATTCTGCAAGCCGTGGCATGGCCAAACAAATGCAAAAGAAACTATTAAAACTAATGAATGGATTCTGTTAGGTTGCAGGATACATGATCAATATACAAATAAATTGTATTTTTTACACTTGCAATAAACAATTTGAAAATTAAGAAAACAATTTCTTTCACAATAACATCAAAAACAATAAAATACTTAGGAATTAATTTAATAATAAAAGTGACATCATAAGCTCTGAAAACTGTAAAACATTACTGAATGAAATTAAAGAAGATCTAAATAAATGGGAAAGCATCCAAAATTTATGAATTGGAAGACTTACCATTATTAAGATGGTGATACTTCCCAATCTGTTCTATAGATTCAACACAGTCCTTATCAGAATCCCAGCAGACTTCCTTGTGCAAATTGACAATTGATTCTAAAATTCATATGGAATTGCTAGGAACCCAGAATAGCCAAAATAGTCCTGAAAAAGGAGACTAAAGTAGGCAGACTCACACTTCCCAATTTCAACATTTACTACAAAGCAACAGAAATCACGATAGTGTGGTACTGATTGGCACAAGGATAGATATACAGATCAATGGAATAGAATTGAGAGTCCAGAAATAGACCCATTACATCTATGGTCAACTGATTTCTGATAAGCGTACCATGACCATTTAAGAGGGAAGGGATAGTCTTCAATAAATGGTGCTGGGATGACTGGATAGCCACATGCAAAAGAATAAAGTTGGACCCTTGCCTCACACCATATAAAAATTAATTCAACATGAATCAAAGACATACGTAACAGTTAAAACTAAAAACTCTTAGAAGAAACCATGGTGGTAAACCTTCATGACCTTGGTTTGGCGAAGGATTCTCAGATATGACACAAAAAATATGAACAACAAAAGAAAAAAAGCCAGATGAATTGAACTTTACCAAAATTAAAAATGTTTGTTCTTCAAAGAACATAATAAAGTGAAAAGTCTACCCACAGAATGGGAGAAAATATTTGCAAACAATATATCTGTTAAGGGATTTGTATCGGGAATATATAAAGAATTACAACTCAATAATAAAAAGACAAAATCCAATTAAAAATTGGGCAAGGGATTTGAATGCTCATTTCTCCAAAGAAGGTATACAAATGGTCAAAAAGCACATGGAAAAATACTTTACATCACTAGTCATCAGAGAAATGCAAATCAAAACCACAGTGTGATCTTTACTTCATACTCAGTAGGATGGCTAGAATCAAAAAGTCAGATGACAGGTGTTGGCAAGGATATCAAGAAATCAGAATACTACTGATAGGAATGTAAAATGGTCCTGCCACTTTGGAAAACAGTCTGGTAGTAATTCAGGTGTTTAAACATACTGTTATCATATGACCCTGCAATTCTACATGTAGATATATACACCCAAGAGAAATTAAGATATATTTCCAACCCAGAAACTTGTACATGAATGTTTATATCGGTATTATTCATAATAGCCAAAAAGTGGGAACAGGGCAAATGTCCATCAGTGGACAGATGGCTAAACAAAATGTGGTATATTCATACAGTAGAATATTATTCAACCACAGAAAGGAATGAAGTACTGATGCATGCAACAACATGGATGAATCTTGAAACCATTATGCTAAATGAAACAAGCCAATCAAAATACCACACACTATGTGATGCCACTCACATGAAAGTCCAGAATAGGGAAATCTATAGAGACATGAAATACCTACGTGGTTGCCTAGGACTGGGAGGAAGACAAGGGTTAGGGAATCAGAGTTAAAGGATACAGAGTTTCTTCTTGAGGTGATAAAAAATTTCTAAAATTAACTGTGGTGATGATTGCTCATATTTGTGAATACACTCAAAACCACTGACTTGTACACTTTAAAAGCTATTTAAAAAGATAATTATGCAGATTGTGTGTAACTTTATGCCAATTTTAAATTTTGCAAAATTTGCAAATGAATATAAAATGGAAAGATTCCTTAAAAACTTACATTTTACCAAGAGACAAACAAAAATGAAAATTGGAAGATATTAAAGAAATTAATATGAGTAATTTAAAAATCTTTCTTCAAAGATAATTCCAGGCTCAGATGGTTTCACTAGTGATATATGCCAAACACATAAGGACAAAAACAGAACAGAAGAAATGGGTATACTCCAGAACTCATGTTATGAGGCTAGAAATATCTTGATATCAAAATCTGACTACAACAGTATGAGAAAGAAACATTACAAGTCGATATCTCCAAACATAGATGGAGAAATCCTCAATAAAATGTTAACAAAATTCAATAACAATAAAAAGAGATAGTACATCATGAGCTACATTTATACCAAGAAAGATTGGTTTAACATTGAAAAATCCATTAGTGTAATTCACCACATTCATATATAGCTTAAAGGAAAAAAGCATATGATCATCTCAATACATAAAGTATTTATTTGATAAGATTAAAATTTATTCATGATTTAAAATGTTCTTATGAAACTGGCAATCACAAGGAACTTCCTTAATCTGATTTATAAAATCCTACAGCACTGGTTGTATTTAATGGTAAAGCATGCCTAAGAAGGATCCACTTCTATCCAACATTCTTGGAAGTCTTAGCCATTTCAGTATGGCAAGAAAAAGAAATGAAAAATGTAAGCATTGGAAAGAAAGAAAAGAAACATTGAATATTTGTAAATGACACAATTATCTACATGTAAAATTTTAAATCACCTATTAATAATTATCAAATTAATAAGAGTTTAGCAAGGTTATTGGATATCAAATAAAACAACCAAGAACAATTATATTTTTATATACCAGCAACACACATTTCAAAAATTACATATTTTTCTAATGATACCATTTATAATAGCACTAAAATGTATTAAGTACTTGTGGATAAATATAGCAAAGATGCACATACCTATACTGTAAAAACTATAAAATTTTACTGGGAGACATTAAACAAGACCCAAACAAATGGAGAGCTAGAACATGTTTATGCATAGAAAGAGTCAGTATTGTAAGTATATCAATTATACCCAAATTTTGATTTATAGATTCTTTGCAATTTCAGTCAAAATCTGTTTTTTTTTCATTGTATTTTTTTCAGGAACTTGTCAAGGTAAGTCTAAAATTTATATAAAGCTGCTGAAGCTTAGGTATAACCGAGATACTCTTGAATAAGAACTTTGTGAAAGGACTTGCTCTCCTAGATACCAAGTTTTATATAAAGTGTAACATTAACAAAGGTATAGATAGAGAGCCTACAAGTGACTCAGGCACATATAAACACTTGTTTTATAATAAATATGCACTAAAGAGTAATGGGGAAATAACAGGATTTTCAAAAATTCTTGTTGAGACAATTGGGTATTCACATGGAATAAAAATATATTGGCTTTCTTCCTCATACTGTACACAAAACTGAATTCCGGGTATATTATAGATCTAAACATGAAAAGCAAAAATATCTTCATAATTTCAGGATTGGGAATGGTTTCTTGGATGAGACATCTAAGGTGTAAACCATAAAGGAAAACATGATACATTTGACTACGCTAAGATGAAGAACTTCTATTCATTAAAAGATACTACAAGGAAAATTCAGCCATACAGTGAAAGAAGACATTTTCAACACATAAAACAGAAAGGGTTCATAGTCAGAACATTTAATGAACTCTATCATCAATTTAAAAAATGACGGAACTCAACAGAAAAGTGTGCAAAGGACTTGCATGGAATATTTTCCTTCAAAAAAAAGGAAGTCAAGATAGGAATAAGCACATGAAAAGAAGTTCAATTTCATGAAAATTAAAGTCGAAATGAGATACCTGTACACCTATACCCATACTGGTTTAAATTTCTAAATCTGGCAGTGCTAGTTGTTGATGAGAATGTAGAGTAACAGCAACTGTCACAATGCTGGCAATCTTGAAAAGTTTTACAATCAACTTGGAAAACAGTTTGGTGTTATCTAATCAGGTTGACTCATCAATTCCACATCTATATATCCCCTACAGAAATACATTTTCATGTTTAGCAGTATGCTTTCACATTAATGTTTATTGAAACAGTTTTCATGATGGCCAAAAACTGGGAAACAATTCAATGTCTGTTAAAAGTAAAAGAGATAGATAAAATATGATATACTAATCCAACAGACTACAGTCACCAATAAATGAATGAACTATTATACATGCAACAACATGGAGAGACACATAAAAGCATACTGTTGAACAAAAGATGTCAGATAATTCCATTATAATATATGGCTATTTATATAAATTTTAAAAACAGGCAAAACTAAATTACATTGATAAACTTGGTAAATATCAATACTAAGTGCTAACCAAAATCTGGAGCAACCAGAACTCTCATACTTTGTTGGTGGGAACCACTTGGGAAAACCTTTCAGCAGTATCTACTGTATGTGAACATATAAATAATCCAATAACCAGGAATTTCACACAGGTATACACCCAACATAAATTCATACATTATAGTCAGCAAAACACACGTACAACCATCTTCTTAGTGGCATCATTTGTTTTTGGTTTTTTAAAATTTATTTTGGCTGCGTTGGTTCCTCATTGCTGCTCGCGGGCTTTCTCTAGTTGCGGTGAGTGGGGACTACTCTTCGTTGCAGTGTGCGGGCTTCTCACTGCAGTGGCTTCTCTTGTTGTGGAGCACAGGCTCTAGGTGCGAGGGCTTCAGTAGTTATGGCACATGGGCTTAGTAGTTGTGGCTCGCGGGCTGTAGAGCTCAGGCTCAGTAGTTGTGGTGCATGGGCTTAGTTGCTCTGCAGTATGTGGGATCTTCCTGGACCAGGGCTGGAACCCATATCCCCTGCATTGGCAGGTGGATTCTTAACCACTGCACCACCAGGGAAGCCCAGTGGCATCATTTGTAAAAGCCAAAAATTTGGAAACTACAGAAATGTCCATGCACAATAAAATAGATATATAAAATTGTGATATATTCACACAATGGAATATTGTACAACAATGAAAATGAACCATCTACAGCTATACTTAACAATATGAAGAGCTCTCACAAATATAACATTGAAAAAAAGAAACCAGATACCAAGGGTATGTGCTTCATGATTCCATCAAAGTGAAGTTCAAAAACAGGCAAAACTAATCCATGGAGTCAGTATAATCATTACCTTTGGTGGGAGATAGTGACTCTTATGGAAGGAACTTCTGAGATGCTGGTAATTTTCTGTTTCTAAATCTGAATGCTAGGTACCTGGGTGTCTTCCATTTATGAAAATTCATTAAGGTGTGCATTTATATGTGCACATCTCTATGTATATTTTACTTCAATATAAGTTATAAAAAGTAAGTGCTATTGTTTAGGAATGCATACTTAATAAAACTTTAAAAAGAAGAAAGAAAATAATTACCAAAATCAAGTTAATGATATTCACTGGGGAGGAGGGAGAGGCAGTAAGCCAGAAGAAGCAAAAGCCAGGGGAGCTGCTTGTGATCTAGGAGGGGCAAAGTCTCCTAGAGGTTCTATCAATGTTCTAATTTTTTACTTTAGTTGTGATTATAAGAACATTTGCTTTGTATTATTTAACTATATGGTTATGTTTTAATTATATTTCTGTATGTGTTAAATTTCATAATTAAAAATATTAAAAATTAACCAAAAACAAATAAGCCAAAAATGTGTAATAACTTGGCTAATGTTTATTAATAAAATGTTAAATGAAAAGTTTTGGTTTTTAAAGCTTATACATAAAATAATTAAATATACCAAATTATTAACAATCTGAATGAATTATCTTTCTATATTTTTGAATTTTCTCAAAATTAGTATATATTTCTTATATATAGGTAAAACATGAATAAGACTTTTAAAAAAGTGTATGCCTCAGTTAAGAAACTTTTTAAGCATAAAATCTTGTATCATTCAATTTTTCATGTTTGTCCTATCCTACAAACATTATATTTATCTTTTTTCTACTATTTTTATCTCTGTTTTTTAGGACCTATCATTCAGAAACCCTGTCTTTTTTACTTATTTTATTTTAAATAACTATTTTCTACAGGTGACTGATATACATGGAGTTGATGTTACTCCCAGACCTCTTTACCATCCAGATCCATATACTGGTACAGCAAAGCCAAATAAACTATTGACATCACAAGAAGGATCACGTACATCAGACTTTATAGCTTCCTATAGCCTTTATCAGAATACAATAAATCCTAGTACGTTAGGGCAGTTTACAAGGTAGTGTATACTATTCTATGATTCTTTTTTTATATCTTATGTATTTTCATTTAAGTTGCACATATGTAACTTGGATGTCAGTTGTCCCCAGTCTCCCAGCTCTGTTCTCTCATCCTAGTGTGCCACCTCTGTGTTCCTCTCATGTTTTAACTAGATGTAGAGCTTGCATGTCAAGTGTTCCCCTACACTTACACCAAAACATTTGTGAAAAAATATACAGATTTTACTCAAGATTTCCTGAGGAGCCAAAAGATGCGACCTAGCATCACAGACATGTTTCTTCAGTTGTTTCTTTTATGCTGCAGTTTAGGAGCTTTCCTTTTTTTCCCTCCCTATTCTTCCATACAAATCCTTGTTCTCCTAGGGTTTGATTTCTCTCTTGTTTTGTAACTTTTTTTTTGGTAAATGACATGTTTTGCATTTACATATATAAATACTTATACAATTGAAAATTTTTACTGCTTCCAATAGAGAAATGCAGTCTTTGCCATAATAAAACAGTACTCCTAAAACAATCTAAAGATTATGGGGAAATACTTTAGTGTGTAACTTTCAATCTGATAAATTAAAAGTTCCAGATGTTAACTAAGCACGAAATTTTAGGAGAAAATATGCTACTCTAGAGTCTGCCTCCAAATTAGCATACAGAAGCCATGGGAGTTCTCCGCAAAACAAAGGATATTCCAGTAAACTGAAGCCAACCTTTTGGAAGGCAGTTGGAACTATAAATAGAAAGGAAAAAAGTATGTAATATCATGGAGTAATGTTAAGTTTCTATGTTTAAAGAAAATTATTTTTGGATTCTTCAGTGTATTGATTTCCCACGAAGTATATAAATTTTATTTTAAATTGTCTTGAGAGGACATTTATCAAATTGAATAAATTGCATTTAATATGGGATTTGAAAAATGAGCAGAAACCTGGTGAAAAATGAAGGGTAGACTACTCCAGGCTGAGGCCCTGAGGTAAGAGAGCTCCATAAGTTTGAGAAACTTAAAAAAAAAGTGGGGGGAGAGAATATTGATAATGAAGATAAGACAGAGAGTCTTGGTAGGTAGGCTGTGTTTTGGATTTTTATCCTAAACATACTGTTGAGAATCCATTGAAGGTCTCTAGGCATAGGTTTGACATGTTTTATTTCTAAAATATATTTAAAATGACTTTTTACTTAAAGAACATTAAAAATCAACTCAATATTTAAAGAACTAGTTTATTTTTATCAACTTTGCTCATATGATTACAGTATATTTGATTTCTCAATCTGATAATGTTTTCATTTATACATTTAATTGCCCATAAGGACATCTAAATAAATAATGTTGTTATTCATTATTAAAGGTCAATTTTAGGAAGCAGTACAGTTTCTAAGTCAAGTACATCCACTACTGAATCAATGGTAGAAGACCTAGAAGAACCATCCTTTAAACGGGAAAGGTTGGCTAGTTTTACAGGTAATGAAAATCCAATCTTTTATTTCAGTAACAGTTCATTATTTCTTTAGCAAATATGCTCATTATTTTTTGGGTGCTTGAGGTAGCAGGACTATGGTAATCATTCCCAAATACTGGCCTGTGCAGTAGCTACATGAGAATTACCAGGGTAATGTTTATATATTTTTTAAAATTCTCAAGTGACTTTCTTGCACCACCAGCCTCAGTAATCACAGACCCTGTTTTTTTTTGTTTTTAATTTAAAAAAAATATTTTATTTACTTATTTATTTTTGGTTGCATTGAGTCTTTGTTGTTGTGTGCGGGTTTTCTCTACTTGTGGTGAGCAGGAGCTACTCTTCATTGTGGTGTGTGGGCTTCTCAT